>NC_138308.1:40555000-40570000 GCF_965601325.2 Salmo salar | reverse complement strand
CAACATTAGCTACCAAAACCATGCTTACAGAGTCAAATACTGTCTCTCCGTGAATCTTAGGGTGTCTATGTGTGAGTGTGTGTGTGTGTGGGGTGTGGGTGTCTGGGTTGGGTTTTGGGTGTGTGTGTAGTTGCGTGTAAGTGTGTGCATGCATATTTGTGTGTGTGTGTGTGTGTGTGTGTGTGTGTGTGTGTGTGTGTGTGTGTGTGTGTGTGTGTGTGTGTGTGTGTGTGTGTGTGTGTGTGAGTTCACTATTTTCAAGCTGCAGCAGTGAGGGTGGGAGTTCAAGCATATCATTCATGTATTTTGGTTTTGTCTGAGAGGAAGTGGGATCTAGAAAAGCCAAGCCGTCATCTGGTCCTTTGTGCTTGACTGCAGCCAGGAGTCCTGATCAGCCAAGGGAGAAAACAGCTCTGCTTGGTTACCACGCCACTGTCCCCAATGGTGCCCTATTCCCTACTACAGCGCACTGCTTTGGACCAGAAGTAGTGCACTGCACAGGGTATAAGATTACATTTGGGACGTACACAGACACGCCATGTGGCCCTGGTTCAAACAGGACACTATTCACCTTTTGGCTTTTTAAAATTCTGAATTTTTTTTTTTTTAAATAAGCTTCCCCACAACCCTTTAACGTTTCATTGGTTCATCATCAGTGACTATAAATAGGTTGTCATATACTGTAAGTTACACTGTTCCGTGTTACCATATACAAAATGAATATCAAATTGAAAGAAATACGTTTTTTCTCCATTCTATTTATATATGTTTTATCATAGTGAGAAAATGACTTTGTTTTATATCGACCATGATGTATTTTCTATGTATTTAGTTTGGACTACAATACATTACTATAGAGACACTGTGTACACCCACAGAAAGTACTTCCTTTGTACGGTGGTGGATAGTTTGAGACGGTCATGGCAGATGTTAGTGTGTGTTTTATAATGAGATCAGACTTCCGGAGACTGTGTGTCGACAATGTTTGTCCAAAAAAAAGCCCAGTGTGTGTCTGAGTGGCTCGCAGGGCTGCGGTCCCAAAGGGGACGCCTGTGAGCCTGTGACCCCACTCTTGTCTGCTTCTATCCCAGATAAACTCTAATTGTCTGCTACAACTGTTCACGGGGACAATGTCGGATGTTTTCCTCTATTCTTGAAGGCTTTAGACGTCAAACAGGCGTTTTATCATGCAGATAAAGGACGGGCTCGAAGACGGGGGAGACGAAGGGAAAAAAAACAAAAGAAAAGATAGATTTGAAAAGGATGACCAAATGGCTAGCAGAAGTGTGGGAGGGTTGAATCTATTTAGTTCTGCATCTCCAGAATGGTGTTTTTAATGGCCTTCCAACCAGCACCCAGACCCCGGCTAATAGGGACACATTGACCAATGAGGAGAAAGGGGAACAACGACAAGTGAAAGAGAGGTCCATGAAAGGAGAAAATCCTCTGATTAATACTATATTCAATTAAAACAGATTTTTCTGTTCCCGTCACATCATTTCCATTATTGTTCTACTGTTCTCATTTCCATTATTGTTCTACTGTTCTCATTTCCATTATTGTTCTACTGGTCTCATTTCCATTATTGTTCTACTGTTCTCATTTCCATTATTGTTCTACTGTTCTCATTTCCATTATTGTTCTACTGGTCTCATTTCCATTATTGTTCTACTGGTCTCATTTCCATTATTGTTCTACTGTTCTCATTTCCATTATTGTTCTACTGGTCTCATTTCCATTATTGTTCTACTGGTCTCATTTCCATTATTGTTCTACTGGTCTCATTTCCATTATTGTTCTACTGTTCTCATTTCCATTATTGTTCTACTGTTCTCTTTTCCATTATTGTTCTACTGTTCTCATATTCCATTATTGTTCTACTGTTCTCATTTCCATTATTGTTCTACTGGTCTCTATTCCATTATTGTTCTACTGTTCTCATTTCCATTATTGTTCTACTGTTCTCTTTTCCATTATTGTTCTACTGTTCTCATTTCCATTATTGTTCTACTGTTCTCATTTCCATTATTGTTCTACTGGTCTCTATTCCATTATTGTTCTACTGGTCTCATTTCCATTATTGTTCTACTGGTCTCTATTCCATTATTGTTCCTACTGGTCTCTTTTTCTTTTGAACCCTGCCTCCTTTCCCTCTCTTCTTCTTCTTTAATACTCTCTCTGAAGCTCTCTGTGATTGCAAGTCATTTCCAATTCGTTTTGGTATTGATCTTCCAGTAGAAATCAGTTTGGTAATTAGCTCCAAATTAGGCTCTCTTCTGGAGGTGAGTCCTGTCCTACTGATTTATTACCTACGTAATTCGCCGCGATCGGAGAGAAATTAAAATGAACTCAATTAGGCCCATTGCTTTAGCTCTTTTATGGGTCCCCCCTTAAAGACTTGTAGTTTTATACGGGTACAAATTAATAGTCTCTTGTTGTTTAATAGTCTAATGAAAGTAAATAAAGGTTATCCATTGTAATAAGCCTCAGAGAGGTTTTAATAAGAAGAAAGGTAGTATGTCAACATATAAGGGTCTAGTTATTGTGGTTTCTTTTGGTTGGGGGCAGGGTGGTGGTTACAGAAGGGGTCTTCATTTGGTAAATGAGGATGGATAGATGGTGGGTGTTTGTGGTGTTGACATCAAAAGCAAGACGCATTAGAATATCCTATATATACACCCAGGTGTGTGGAAATAAATCAAGAAAGCCCCTTTTCTATGTTTACAATTTATAAAAACATTTCCATGATAAATCTGACAACTGAAAGTGGCTTCATACACTGTTTCAATAATAACATTTTTGAAGAATGACACAGAACTATAACAGAAATAACAGGTGCAAAAGGAGAAACACAAAGTCAAATAACACAACAGCAAAAATAGAGAAAAATAGAGATATTGATTAATTGCATGTTGCCTTTCTGTTATTCTCAATTATAGGGGATCCAAGGAATGTGGTGTTTTTTCATCCCAAGATCAATACGACGTGGGAGTTTTCCCTGAAATCCCTACAGCATTTTACATGCTGTTTTCTAAAACACTGGAATGACTGGTTTACCAGCCTATACATTTGTGGGCATTTTATTTTGAGAGCTGCGTGGAGCAGGTGTATATATATATATATTGCTCAGATGGCGTGCTCCTTCGGGGCCCTCTGGGCCAACTAAATAAAATAGCAGAATCTCTCAGCACAAAAAGTGAATAAAAATATGTTGAGTTTCAGAGAAAACTACGTTTGGAGCAGCAACAACAATGCTAAAATAAAATAAACAACCAGAAAAACAGCAACAACAATATCATGGTTGTACAGCTGGAGGAAACTGGGAAGGAATGGAAGGGGTGACGTGGTGCAATACAGGTGGATTACTGGTGATGGTGACAAACAACAAGACGTAACTAACCTGTTCTGGTTTGATGTGGTCCGAGGTTGGGAAGACGTCGGGGTACGACGGGCGTTCAAAGACCCGGTCCAAAGCTTCCAGCTGCTGCTGAGTGAAAGCATCGGCCCGCAGGTGCTTCCGTAAACTGTCCACACTAACCTGAGAATCAGTGTTTGGGCCAGACCCATCTGAACCATCTACAAGAAGAGAGAGCAACAACACTAGAGTCTAATCAGGAAGCCCCTGGAAGGTAGGAAGCTGGCTGGCTGAAGCCCCTGTATGGTAGGAAGCTGGTTGTCTGAAGCCCCTGTAAGGTAGGAAGCTGGCTGTCACTGAAGTCCCTGTAAGGTAGGAAGCTGGCTGTCACTGAAGTCCCTGTAAGGTAGGAAGCTGGCTGTCACTGAAGTCTCTTTAAGGTAGGAACCTGGCTGTCACTGAAGTCTCTTTAAGGTAGGAAGCTGGCTGTCACTGAAGCCCCTGTAAGGTAGGAAGCTGGCTGTCACTGAAGCCCCTGTACGGTAGGAAGCTGGCTGGATCCCCTGTGGCTTTTTGTTTATATCATTACTGTGTGTTACTGGTAACTTTGGATAAGAGTACTCAGTGCTTGAGTTGGGCCTGCACTCAAATGTTCCATCACCTCTTATAGAATATTGGCTCTATATTATCAGTACCAGCACACGCAAGTAAGTGTTTTACTGTACCGTTTACACGCGTGTACACCCGCTGTATCCTGTACCATTTACATGCGTGTGCACCCACTGTATCCTGTACCGTTTACACGCGTGTACACCCACTGTATCCCGTACCGTTTACACCTGTGTATACCTGCTGTATCCTGTACCGTTTACACCTGTGTACACCCGCTGTATCCTGTACCGTTTACACGCGTGTACACCCGCTGTATCCTGTACCGTTTACACCTGTGTACACCCGCTGTATCCTGTACCGTTTACACGCGTGTACACCCGCTGTATCCTGTACCGTTTACACGCGTGTACACCCGCTGTATCCTGTACCGTTTACACGCGTGTACACGCGCTGTATCCTTTGTACCTGATGAATAAATGTTGATTTGATTTGACCTACATATAAAACATGCTGGCACCCAAAATGAGTCCAAGCATCTATTTGAGTCCACTTCAAGCACTACTGATATATTCAATCATACAGAGCAGATTCAGTCAGGGTAGATTCAGTCAGGGTAGATTCAGTCAAGGTAGATTCAGTCAGGGTAGATTCAGTCAAGGTAGATTCAGTCAGGGTAGATTCAGTAAGGGTAGATTCAGTAAGGGTAGATTCAGTCAGGGTAGATTCAGTCAGGGTAGATTCAGTCAGGGTAGATTCAGTAAGGGTAGATTCAGTAAGGGTAGATTCAGTCAGGGTAGATTCAGTCAGGGTAGATTCAGTCAGGGCAGATTCAGTCATGGCAGATTCAGTCATGGCAGATTCAGTCAGGGTAGACTCAGTCAGGGCAGATTCAGTCAGGGCAGATTCAGTCAGGGTAGATTCCGTCAGGGTAGATTCCGTCAGGGCAGATTCGTCAGGGCAGATTCAGTCAGGGCAGATTCAGTCAGGGCAGATTCAGTCGGGGTAGATTCAGTCAGGGTAGATTCAGTCAGGTTAAATTCAGTCAGGGCAGATTCAGTCAGAGCAGTTTCAGTCAGAGCAGATTCAGTCAGGGTAGATTCAGTCAGGGTAGATTCAGTCAGGGTAGATTCAGTCAGGGCAAATTCAGTCAGGGTAGATTCAGTCAGGGTTGATTAAGTCAGAGTTGATTCAGTCAAGGTTGATTCAGTCAGGGTAGATTCAGTCAGGGCAGATTCAGTCAGGGTAGATTCAGTCAGGGTTGATTAAGTCAGAGTTGATTCAGTCAAGGTTGATTCAGTCAGGGTAGATTCAGTCAGGGCAGATTCAGTCAGGGTAGATTCAGTCAGGGTTGATTAAGTCAGAGTTGATTCAGTCAAGGTTGATTCAGTCAGGGTAGATTCAGTCAGGGTAGGTTCAGTCAGGTTAAATTCAGTCAGGGTAGGTTCAGTCAGGTTAAATTCAGTCAGGGTAGATTCAGTCAGGGTAGGTTCAGTCAGGGTAGATTCAGTCAGGGTAGGTTCAGTCAGGTTAAATTCAGTCAGGTTAAATTCAGTCAGGGTAGATTCAGTCAGGGTAGATTCAGTCAGGGTAGATTCAGTCAGGGTAGGTTCAGTCAGGTTAAATTCAGTCAGGGTAGATTCAGTCAGGGTAGGTTCAGTCAGGTTAAATTCAGTCAGGGTAGATTCAGTCAGGATAGATTTTAAACAGGTCATATTAATGCTGCTAGTGGTGAGCCACTGAGTGCATTGTTTCTTCACAGACAGACAGTAGAGGAAACTACCACTACCACACACAGTATTAGCCAGCATCATGATGTGAAAGCCCCTGTGGTAATTGATGGATTACCATCAGTGCAAATATATACTTGTTGTAGTGGTGGAGCCCATGTATTTTAATGAACGCTACAGTACTGCAGTGGCTTTTTCATTCCATGTTCATTCCAGGCTCCAGGGGTTTCCCTCCTTCTTCTCTCCTTTCTCAATTTCCCTTTTCCACAGTTTAATACTGCTTTCATTTTCAGTAGAGTGGCAGAGTAGCAGTGTTTCATTTGGGTAGCTAACACCGCTGTGACCGCAGACAGACACGACAGACAGAGAAAGAGAGAGAAAGAGAAAGAGAAAGAGAAAGAGAGAGAGAGAGAGAGAGAGAGAGAGAGAGAAGAGAGAGAGAGAGAGAGAGAGAGAGAGAGAGAGATATGCTGTGAATGAATAAACTGGTACAGTCTAGTTCAATCATCTCCCAGTCCCAGGATGCCATTCTCCAAACAGAGGGAGAGGGATGCCTTAGCTTTTCCCTTTGGCGCTTCCCTGTGATGCTTTAAAGCCCCACTTTTCCAGCCCTCCGGACCCCTCCATTCCCATCCCAGGCTGCAGCGACTCTGGCTACTGCCTCTCAGTCTCCAGCCTCCTCCTCCGTGGATCTCTAGAAAGGCCTTCAGCTCCCTTACAAATCTGTCATTCTAAATTTGCGGCAGATTATGTTCTCTGGTTGGTTCTGGAGGGAGCAGCGGAGATATATGATATGCAAGGAGGGACCCTATTGATTGCCTGCCTGGTCTGGTGGCAAGAGAGAGCCCGAAATGAACTTGAAATGAACATCATGCCTCAACTCAATGTGCGTATAATACTCTACTTAATCCCACATTTTTCTCTGCCATGGAATTCAATTGATCAATCATGTCTCTCCTGATAGTACCATTTGGAAGGGTTATTGCCATTCCATTCTGCCGCTTGACCTTTTCTCACTGGGGCCAGAGGATGAACCTGCACTCCCAAGAAGAGCAAAACGCATCAAGGGGATATATAAGAGACCCTGGGGGAGTCGTGTGTGTGTGTGTGTGTGTGTGTGTGTGTGTGTGTGTGTGTGTGTGTGTGTGTGTGTGTGTGTGTGTGTGTGTGTGTGTGTGTGTGTGTGTGTGTGTGTGTGTGTGTCGTGATTGGGGGAGGGGAGGGGGGTCTGTGCATGTGGTGAATAAGTAACTACCATTTGCTGCCCAACATACTACAATAATTCTATATCCTCAAACAAATTATTTGGATAACTAATCATTCTAAATAAACATTAAAATAGCTATTTATGTGAAAAAATACCTATTATGGTATATGTATTTCATTTTACACATATGTAAAATCTTTCTATTTTCATAATTTTCTAAATCTTTCTATTTACATAGTGTGATCGGTTGGGATCACAGGAGAACATAAATCACTTCTACTTTACACTGTTCAGCTATTTTCTTCTGATTTTCAGTATAGATAAATCTAATCACATCTTTGATCTGGCATTATTTCTGGACAGCTCCACTGGGGGCCTCAGCCTCTCGTAGCTCCGCTGAACGGTTGGCGCTTTATCAACCTCAACTGTTCCCTTCGGTCCTCGGAAGCAAATAGACTCATTAATTACTTTCCATCTGCTAGGCCAGAGTACATACCATGATCAATACCCTCACATTAGTCATTCACCACAGAGGAATACACTTCCCATACACAAGATAAACCACCCGCAGGTCAACCTACAGTACATGGGCCGTGGTTCCCACTCAAACCATCCCCAGGTTAACCTGTTGTTCCCACTCAAACCATCCCCAGGTTAACCTGTTGTTCCCACTCAAACCATCCCCAGGTTAACCTGTTGTTCCCACTCAAACCATCCCCAGGTTAACCTGTTGTTCCCACTCAAACCATCCCCAGGTTAACCTGTTGTTCCCACTCAAACCATCCCCAGGTTATCGCTGTAAAAACCCCTCACTCTAATGCCCAGTCCATCTCTGTAAAACCCCTCACTCTAATGCCCAGTCTATCTATGTAAAAACCCCTCACTCTAATGCCCAGTCTATCTCTGTAAAAACCCCTCACTCTAATGCCCAGTACATCTCTGTAAAAACCCCTCACTCTAATGCCCAGTCTATCTCTGTAAAAACCCCTCACTCTAATGCCCAGTCCATCTCTGTAAAAACCCCTCACTCTAATGCCCAGTCTATCTATGTAAAAACCCCTCACTCTAATGCCCAGTCTATCTATGTAAAAACCCCTCACTCTAATGCCCAGTCCATCTCTGTAAAAACCCCTCACTCTAATGCCCAGTCTATCTATGTAAAAACCCCTCACTCTAATGCCCAGTCTATCTATGTAAAAACCCCTCACTCTAATGCCCAGTCTATCTATGTAAAAACCCTCACTCTAATGCCCAGTCCATCTCTGTAAAACCCCTCACTCTAATGCCCAGTCCATCTCTGTAAAAACCCCTCACTCTAATGCCCAGTCTATCTATGTAAAAACCCTCACTCTAATGCCCAGTCTATCTATGTAAAAACCCCTCACTCTAATGCCCAGTCTATCTATGTAAAAACCCCTCACTCTAATGCCCAGTCCATCTCTGTAAAAACCCCTCACTCTAATGCCCAGTCTATCTATGTAAAAACCCTCACTCTAATGCCCAGTCTATCTATGTAAAAACCCCTCACTCTAATGCCCAGTCCATCTCTGTAAAAAACCCTCACTCTAATTTTATTTATTTCACCTTTATTTAACCAGGTAGGCTAGTTGATCAAGTTTTCATTTACAACTGTGACCTGGCTAAGATAAAGCAAAGCAGTGCGACACAAACAACAACACAGAGTTACACATGGGATAAACAAACATACAGTCAAATAACACAATAGAAACATGTACAGTGTGTTCAAATGAGGTAAGATAAGGGAGGTAAGGCAATAAATAGGCCATATTGGAGAAATAATTACAATTTAGCAATTTAAACACTGGAGTGATAGATGTGCAGAAGATGAATGTGCAAGTAGAGATACTGGGGTGCAAAGGAGCAAAATAAATAAATAACAGTATGGGGATGAGGTAGTTGGATGGGCTATTTACAGATGGGCTGTGTACAGGTGCAATGCTCAGTAAACTGCTCTGACAGCTGATGCTTAAAGTTAGTGAGGGAGATATGAGTCTCCAGCTTCAGTGATTTTTGCAATTCGTTCCAGTCATTGGCAGCAGAGAACTGGTTGGAAAGGCAGCCAAAGTAGGAATTGGCTTTGGGGGTGACCAGTGAAATATACCTGCTGGAGCGCGTGCCCAGTACAATGCCCAGTACATCTCTGTAAAAACCGGTGTCCCAAAATGCACCTTATTCCCTATATAATGCACTCCTTTTGACCAGAGCCCTATGGCCTGACTGTCTCACCCATGTCTGCTGGAATAGGTTGTTCTAGCTGGTGGTAAGGAGACCCTCAGTCTAGCCTGGCTAAACCAGACTGAATGCTAAACTCAATGGTGAGCTCAGCATTCAGTCTAGTTTTTACCAGGCTAGTTAACTAGAGTAATTCTGTTTCATCATGATGACATTTACAAGTTAATTCAACCATCACAATTATATTTCTTAAAGGTAAATAGGAAATATTTTTTGATGTATCTAAAAACAAATTACAGCCATTTTGTTTTTACTGCGTATCATAGCCACCCAGCAATGTAATACGACACGTATACCAAATTTCATATTTCTACTGAAGCCACCGCAAGACATCATATCCTACAAGTATACAGTACCAAATAACATATGTTGTAAGATATATGGTACATGTTTTTGGGGGCGTGTTTCCCATTCCGTGCTAGCTGTTATGTAGTCTACAGTTACCATCGTCTTGTTTGTTCATCATTTGGAATGGAGGCTAGCTGTAATATCTGATACTGCCATATACTAAATAACATTTGCTAAGATATATTGTATATGTTTTGGGGGCCATTTTCCATACCATTTTAGCTATTAATTATGTCATAGCATTAGCCGGTAAACCTGGAAATCATAATGGCTTTGTTTACATGTAGTCATTTAGCAGACGCTCTTATCCAGAGCGACGTCCAGTAGTGAGGTAATACATTTTCATACTGGTCCCCGGTGGGAATTGAACCCACAACCCTGGTGTTGCAAGTGCCACGCTCTACCAACTGGTCTCTGTTTCTCCACATCCTCCCCAGTGATACTAATAACTTATGTTGTTATGTCATAATAGATAATGTCTTTGTTTGTTGGTGTGTCTCCTTATCCTCCATAGTGATGGCGTCTGTGTTATTGATCAGTGAGTGACAGGCTTGAGTGTATTCATCTTGACATGGCTGGGTATTAACACTCCGGTAACGAGGGAGCAGAGGACTCCAGACTATCAGATCACATCACTAGCTCTATAAAACAGACTCCTCTCCGCGGGCTCGCCACCCCAAGGTCATGACCCCTAGCAGGGGGTTGAGCCGACGTAATTCTGTCTCTGCCTGGAGTCAGAGAGAGAGGCCGTCTGCCTTACTACACTGACTACCTGTCTGCCAAACACGTCAGAATAAAACCACTACAAACCTCAGCTTTAAGAAGGAAGTTAATGTCTTCTGGCTATGACGGTCATTATACAATAGGCATGAATGGCTCGTGAAGAATTGACCAAAACAACGGCGTCAAAATATAAGCTTGTAATTGTTATAGTATCTTATTCATGGACAAATTCAACCTGTGTTCAGTCTGTGTTTAGCCCTGAGTGGAGGCACAGGGAGGTGAAACGGCACCTTAGGGTCTTGAAGGCCCCTCTTTTCTGAATAGGCTTTTTGCCTTTCTGTTGTTGTTGTTTGAACAACATTTAATTACCTATACGTTAGCTAGTGATTCCCTTTCCCAAGCATTGCATTAGCATTCTGTTTGTTTTTGTAATATCACTCCCTCATCTACAACTAGCTTCAATTTACACCCTGAATTAAATCCAATTAACACTAATTTCAAATTAAATTGTAAGCGTTGACACATACATATTTCAATTGAACGTTTTGGTTAATGCAATGTTAACCGAATCAAATATTACAACATTTAGTGCACATATGCTCCGCATAGCCTCTCTTTAATATATCTTTAATATATCTTTCATATATCTTTCATATATCTTTAATATATCTTTCATATATCTTTCATATATATTTAATATATCTTTCATATATCTTTCATATATCTTTCATATATCTTTCATATATATTTAATATATCTTTCATATATCTTTCATATATCTTTCATATATCTTTAATATATCTTTCATATATCTTTCATATATATTTAATATATCTTTCATATATCTTTCATATATCTTTAATATATCTTTCATATATCTTTCATATATCTTTAATATATATTTCATATATCTTTCATATATCTTTAATATATCTTTAATATATCTTTCATATATCTTTAATATATCTTTAATATATCTTTCATATATCTTTAATATATCTTTCTACTTACACAGATATGTGTAACTAAGACAATTCTCTCACTATACACTCTGCTGGCCTCAGAAAGACAACTCCATATCGTCTGAACGGTGACTATCTTCATTTGACATTTGAGTCATTTAGCACACAATCTTATCCATAGCGACATTACGTTCAACAACGGTAGGTCCAACTACAGACGGTGTACAGTGACGGTGTACAGGAAGTCCCTGACACCACTCTTCATTGATCTGTTCCTGGGTATTAATTAAGCAGCTTTATTCATTGATTTAGCACATTACAGTTCAGTGTGTTACCGCCTGTCTCTCAGACTTGATGTTGTTGAACTGAGATCCTCTGTTGATCCACCCTTCTCCCTGGGATGCATCCCTAATGACACCCTATCCCCTATATAAATGCCCTATGGGCCCTGGTCATAAGTAGTGCCATGTAGAAGGAATATGGTGCCATTTGGGGCACAGTCCCTCTCTCACCCAAACAGATGGTGATGCTGACAGAACACTGATGTGAACAGGATTCATGGCCTAGTGCTCCATCATTCATCTGTCCCTGTCCCTGTCTCTGTCCCTCTCTCTGTCTCTCTCTCTGTCTCTCTCTCTGTCTGTCTGTCTGTCTGTCTGTCTGTCTGTCTGTCTGTCTGTCTGTCTGTCTGTCTGTCTGTCTGTCTGTCTGTCTGTCTGTCTGTCTGTCTGTCTGTCTGTCTGTCTGTCTGTCTGTCTGTCTGTCTGTCTGTCTGTCTGTCTGTCTGTCTGTCTGTCTGTCTGTTATACCTTTGAATGATATGAAATGATTATCTTATTGTGGAATTTCTCTTTTTTATTATTATCACATTGTACAAAAGCTTCAGACAATGCAGAAATATTTTTTGAAAGTGATTGAAATGAAGAACACCCATAATGGTAGTTATGATTGTCCATATTGTGGGTAGTATTTGAATAGCGATGTGAAATGGTTTCAAAAGACTGGACACACTTGGTGAGATATCATTCTCTTCATTGGCCATTAGCTAGATACCGTATCCTCAAGAAACCTCTCAGCTGTATCTGTCCAGGTGATTTCAGCTAAATCACCCAATAGAATGGGTGTCAGCAACCCGTTGTACGTAACGGTTAGTCAGTATCTTAATAATGTACGTTAATTCAACAATCTGTATTTCCACCACAGTATGCTAATATATCTCTGCTAATGTTGCATCCATTCTAGAACATTCTAACACTATGGTAGGGTACATACTGTGACAAAACAATCACCAAACAAAAGCAGTTCCCTATCGGTCCAAAGCATTTGGTCTATTCCACAGGCTGCAATACAAATTCCTTCTTGGCAATAATTCCTACAGTCATTGAACAGAATATTTCAGACCCTTGAGCTATTTCCTTTGTCTTTTCCAGTAGCCAGCCCATAGGAGGGGAGTGGGGATGCGGGTGGAGGGTTGGACGGGTTGGGGAGGGGGGGTTTGGGGTGTGGAGGGGAGTGGGGATGCGGGTGGAGGGTTGGATGGGTTGGGGGGGTTGGGGATGCGGGTGGAGGGTTGGACGGGTTGGGGAGGGGGGGTTTGGGGTGTGGAGGGGAGAGAGGAGACGGAGACTAGGATGTTAATTTGTGAGGTAATAGCTTTTCTCTGCGGAATTGCAAATTCTCATATATATGGACAGCAGACAGGACATCCATGGTCACCAACGACACGATGGGTTCCTCCCAAAGGGAATCCTATTCCCTATGTAGTGCACTACAAGGCCCTCATCAAAAGTACCGCACTATAAAGGGAATAGGGGGCCCTTTAGTACACAGCTCATCTCCAGAGGTCCTCGCTCTCTCTCCTCTCCGCTCTCTCTCCTCTCTCTCTCTCTCCTCTCTCTCTCCTCTCTCTCTCCTCTCCTCTCCTCTCCACGCTCTGTCCTGGCTGGCAACAATAGCTGCCAAGTGTAACATGCTACTTTTAATTTGCAATAACACATGACAAAGCCAGATTAATGGCTCTTATGACACGAGTGTCCCTGGCGCCGGTCTTCTCCAGGACCCAGTGTACATAACGCGTGTCACACTACATTATCTCTACATCCCTCTAGTAATGGGGGGACCTGCTTTCTTTAAAGGGCCCTCACTGCTGAGTTGGAACTTAGGAGCTGTCTGACTGGTGCACCTTGGCACAGAGCCACAGTACAGCCAAGGTTCTGGACCTCTACACACCACCGTCCGTCCGTTTACTGCATGAGCCGCTTACTTTCAACTTGTTGTTATTGTTATTTACCCTAGCTACCAACTTAGTTTTTAATAAAGTTGAATAAAGTTTTGATAAAGACTGTTTGTCTTCTATACATGTTCCTATGTGCAGAGGTAAAATTGTATACAGGGGTTATCCTTTCTACAATAAAGTCAACTCTGGGGGCTAATTCTCTGCACCACGAATGAGAGAAACATGGAGGTGTGTGAGTTAACATTCCATCTCTAAAAAGAGTTTGTGTCGTGATCAGACACTAATAATCAGGCTTAACAAGTTAAACATGGCTCAGCTCATAGAAGGCTAAAGACTGGACTGGACTTCTGGACATATAATCCAATGCATTAATTAATACCGCCACCACGGTAGCATACCTCAACAAATACAGCATTAAAATAAGTTGAAAGAACAAACAGCTTTTGAAACACTGACCTGGGGTCTGTATTAAACACTGACCTGGGGTCTTAGTATTAAACACTGATCTGGGGTCTGTATTAAACCCTGACCTGGGGTCTTAGTATTAAACACTGACCTGGGGTCTTAGTATTAAACACTGACCTGGGGTCTGTATTAAACACTGACCTGGGGTCTGTATTAAACACTGACCTGTGGTCTTAGTATTAAACACTGACCTGGGGACTTAGTATTAAACACTGACCTGGGGTCTGTATTAAACACTGACCTGGGGTCTGTATTAAACACTGACCTGGGGTCTTAGTATTAAACACTGACCTGGGGTCTGTATTAAACACTGACCTGGGGTCTTAGTATTAAATACTGACCTGGGGTCTGTATTAAACACTGACCTGGGGTCTGTATTAAACACTGACCTGGGGTCTGTATTAAACACTGACCTGTGGTCTTAGTATTAAACACTGACCTGGGGTCTGTATTAAACACTGACCTGGGGTCTGTATTAAACACTGACCTGGGGTCTTAGTATTAAACACTGACCTGCGGTCAGATATCCAGTCCTGAAGTCTTAGTATAGGCTCAAACATTTAGATTTGGTGTTTCAAGTGAGAGATTACGACAATTTATTCATAATTGTAATTAAAAAAATCCTGACATGAAGAATAACACTCAGTATTGAGAATACTGAAAGCAACTGATATGGAGAACATTGTCTTTGCAGGTGCAGTATATCTCGAGTTCCATTAATATGAAATGTATAGTAGCCTAAATAGTAATTATTTTTTTATAATTTACTGGAACACATAGTAGAGTAAAGCATGATGCCATCTAGCTATAGTCATGATATCGGATGCAATATAGTATTTTTTCAAACAGTGGCTTGCGGCGAGACATTGTTTTTAAAGCAGTGTTTTGATGAGCCATGATGTGAGAGAGGATTGAAGGCCCGAGGTTGATCTTTTTGGAAAGATAAACTATCAGTGTCCCTCAGCTTGTGATTCAGGTGGGTAATATTGACTGGGTCTGGAGAGGTATTATGTAAGAACTATATCTCTACCCTACACTCCCCCACCTGAAATCCCCACACACCCAACCACCCTACACTCCCCACCCAACCACCCTACACTCCCCCACCCAAA
>NC_138308.1:40072500-40550000 GCF_965601325.2 Salmo salar | reverse complement strand
TGATACATCTTACCCATGGTGTGGCCTGGTGTAAGGGTTAGGGTTATGATACATCTTACCCATGGTGTGGCCTGGTGCAGACAGGGATGTTCCATCTGGAGACGGGTGGAAAGGCTGCTGGACTTTTGTTCGTATTATCCTGCGATCACAGGAAAGAAAAGATGGTGTCAGTGCTGCTTCCTGCTCTTGGATCAGTTGACTGACGAGATGGCGTCAGTGCATCCTCCTGCTCTTGGATCAGTTGACTGACGAGATGGCGTCAGTGGTTCCTCCTGCTCTTGGGTCAGTTGACTGACGAGATGGCGTCAGTGGTTCCTCCTGCTCTTGGATCAGTTGACTGACGAAATGGCGTCAGTGGTTCCTCCTCTTCTTGGATCAGTTGACTGACGAGATGGCGGCAGTGGTTCCTCCTGCTCTTGGATCAGTTGACTGATGAGATGGCGTCAGTGGTTCCTCCTGCTCTTGGATCAGTTGACTGATGAGATGGCGTCAGTGGTTCCTCCTCTTCTTGGATCAGTTGACTGACGAGATGGCGGCAGTGGTTCCTCCTCTTCTTGGATCAGTTGACTGACGAGATGGCGGCAGTGGTTCCTCCTGCTCTTGGATCAGTTGACTGACGAGATGGCGGCAGTGGTTCCTCCTGCTCTTGGATCAGTTGACTGACTTTTCACACAATACAGCATGAGGCTATCATTTTGAACATCGCCGTGAATGAAAGGCCAGAATGGTCAGTGGTTAACTTGTTCTTGTTTTTGCAACCTAAAGCTCTTCTAATCACAGATTGATGTTGTAGAACAGATGTTGGACTATATTCCCTATATAGTGCCCTATTTATTACCAGGACCCATAATGCAATGTGTCTGAGTGAGATGTCAGTAGTATCTCACCATAAGAATGGATCTAATCCAAAGTCCAGATGTAGAAACAGCAGTGCCTACATGTTAGAAAGCCTACTGTACCTTTAAAAGGTGAGATCTACAGAAGAAAAGTCTTCATTGCACTTTTTCTCTGAGAGGTGATCTTGCAAACAAAGCATGAAATCACATCAATTCACCTCAATGATTAGCTTCACTGGTTCTACCTGGCCTGAGCTAATCAGCTCTCCTTCTCTCTCCTTCTCTCTCTTTTCGCTCCTTCTTTCCCTCTCTCCCTGCCACACGGTAAAGGTTTCCAGGGCTCTCTCTCTGACTGCTGCCCCTTGGCTTGGCCAGGGCTGCGTCCCAAATGGCAACCCTATTCCCTATATGGTGCACTACTTTTGACCAGAGCCCTATGGCACCCATAACCCTATATCCCAACGGGCCATGGTCAAGGGTAGTGCGCTATATAGGGACTAGGTTGCCATTTGGGACTGACCACAGCTCTAAGGTCTCTGTAGCTTCAGCAGCAGCCCCCAGTGCCAACCCTGGTGTGGACGAGGGTCTATTGATCGAGGGCTTTGGGGGAGAAAAAAGTTGGGGATTAGTCACAGGCCCAAACAGATGCAAATAGAAAGCTATAAATTATATGTGACAGGAAAGCAATATTTCCTTATTGCCTTGCACAAGCTTACGCCAGCATTAGATTCCTTTAACCTGACTGGCACCGTGGGGAAGAGGGGAGCTGTCATTGTAATGTGTAAACTTTAAAACTATTTATCATGTATGACATGGTGTGTACCTATTTTAGAACACAGACGGAGCGTTAAAGGTGGAGTCGGGACTAGGAGGATAAATAATAACACGTATCCCAGTTCACGTTTGCTTGGTTTCCTGATCCTAACACAGATCTGTTGTTGAGAATTCAACGTTTCTTTGTATTTTATTAACGTAATAGTATAGTTATTTAAGACCTCTATTTTATTACATTATCTTACAAATTGAACCGCTTGGTCTGAAACTGAACAATTGAACAATTGACACTAGCTACATTATTTTAGACGTTAACTAAAAGTCTAAGCATTTGGGGGTGGGAGGGACATCATTCCACTATTTGATTTAGAATTTTAGGACCTGTGTAGGTATAAAAAATATATTTTTAAATCATTTGATAAAATATTGTATTTGGCCTTTACTACTATATGCCATAGAAACACATTGAATAACACATTCATAAACGGCAAAGGAAACAGGTTTTGAAGTGTCTGTCCCATATCTAGAAGATATCAGAAAGCTCAGGAAATAGTGCACACATATTTAACCCCTTTTTATTTTTTTGGCACAAGACTATCTCCATAACTCCATTTTTAAACCAGTACCAAGTTACCTTCAGACGAGTCCCATGAGGTCATAAAACGGAGAACACCAATGTGTTCGTGAGAATCTCATCTTGCCATAAAGTGTTCATGTTAGTTTTTTTTAGGCTAAACCGTTCTGACGCTACTGACTTATTTGTGAGAAGATCGATTTTTTTTTTTTTTGGGGGGGGGGGGGGGGGGGGGGTCTCATGGTCTGACAAACACCGCTGTAGGTTGACCACCAACAACTGCAGATGCGGAAGGCCGACACTGGCTCGATGTGGTGGATTGAGACTCAGCCCATGCAAAACAAATAAAGATATCTCTAGCTTAAACTGATGGATTTTGATGGGGATTTGTTTTTATTATGTTACTTAGACTGATGCACCGGTAGACCCTTCAGTATTTTAATTGAAACCCCTCAAAATCTCATATTTATGTTGGTGACTGTAGACTCAAAGGACTAAGATATTCAACTATATATTGTTTAGATGGCTGTGATATTGATATTGTTTTGAGGTTGAAGGAGTAAAGTACACACTACTGTCAGATCTCTCCTTAGGGCAAAGCTACAATACAATCACCAGCCTTCCCAGAGATCACATATCAATATTTTATTTACATTTTTTTTCACTTCACTCCATAACAGTTATTTGACCCCCTGACTTCTGTGTGCAATATAAATCCAAAAGACTTTATTTGGAATACATGTTCTTGATATCGAATAAGCAATTTGAAGGAATGAATTAATGACTTAGCTGTTGCTGAAAATCCCCTGAAGAAATATTAAAATTGCTTTACTTTTGAATCAATATTATTGAACGCCATTGAGGACCTTTTTTATGTCTAGTAGCGGCTAGCGGGGATACTTGTTGTGGGGTAATTTCTTCCTTGTGGCGCGGTGGCCCAGACCCAGTCCAGCCAGACACCAACTACAACAGCATCTCTGTAACAGTTAATAATGCATACAGGGGAAGAGTGTTTAAACCTAGATCATCTTATGTCAACAGTCCTGGGGTCACTTTTGTTTGGCCAGAAAAGCCCTTTTAGAGTAGCGGTCAGTAGTCCCAGTCTTTCCCTTTGTCTAAGCTCTGTTAGTGTAGCCAATCCTCCATGTGATTCAGCTTGTTTAAAGATAAGTGCTATACTGGCCAATATGAAGTTACCGCCTAGTCTATTGTGTACTGGATGGGACATCAAGCCATGTTTTGAAGACCATTTTACAAAACACTTATTGGGAATGTGTAGCGCGCTTGTAACCTAGACATATAGTCTACTGATGCATGGTTAGCATTGAACCTTCCACTGTAGAACAGCCTTTTTCTGCTCTCAAGGAAGCAGGTTTATACAGATATTTCATACAATTACTATCCAACAATTCAGTCAAAATATTGAATTGGACCGACTTGAGTTAAAATCACGTGTGTTTGAGATAATGAATGCGTGTGTGTGTGTGTGTGTGTGTGTGTGTGTGTGTGTGTGTGTGTGTGTGTGTGTGTGTGTGTGTGTGTGTGTGTGTGTGTGTGTGTGTGTGTGTGTGTGTGTGTGTGTGTGTGTGTGTGTATAGAATAAAGTGTAATAATTTACATTTAACATTGAACCACTAAAAGGTTCTTCACTTCACAAAGAGAAATATTCAGCATTATGAAATTAAAAATAAATTCAAAGTAGGTTTCGTCTTTGGTTAATAGAATTACATTTAGTTTAATTCACATTTTAATACCCCCCCACCCCCCATAATAAACAAAGACACATAGGGGATTATTTCAGTTCAAAAATAGCTAAGCGGAATTGGATTCTAATTGAAAACTTAATAGGTGGGTCTTTTAATGATATGAATGTACATTTTGAATCTATCACATACATGTGTCTGAGGCTGCTTAAATGGGCCTTTTTAAGCAACCACGAGGCATGAAATGAAATTTTCTTCAGCTCTTTCTCTATTTAAAAAGATGTCTTGTGTGGGGCTGTCTGTCCATGCTCTTTCTGCAGTCAGCTCATTAAAGTGTGATGCTGCTGCTGCCTCTATGGAACACTGCCTCTTAACGAAAGTTCATCACCAAGGATCTCTGGCGGGTAGGGGGTCTATTTCTCTACCTCTTTCTCCCCCTCCCCTCTCTCTCTCTCTCTCTCTCTCTCTCTCTCTCTCTCTCTCTCTCTGCTATCTCTCTTACACCCCTTGGTCTGTTTCACCAATGCACTCAAAGTCCTCTTTGTGATCATGATGTTTCCTTGTTACTTTACAGAAGTGAAGGCTATACGTGCTATTATAATACACTTCTCCATATCAACCATAAATACACCATCTGACCTCAATCTTGCACGTGTAATCTTAACCAGCGGACAGGCAGGATCCTCTCCAAATTACATTTGTTTGAGGAAGTTTTCAGAATATCTATTTACATAAAATGTCATTTGATAATGAATTCATAACACGTGTTTTTAGTGAAAATACACTTCCCACTCTTTGTTTGGCTGGTTGGACAAATACAGTACTATAGGCCTAATGATTTGGCAGATAACAATCCCATTATTTTACAAACTATTACAGCGATATGTGAAATAAGACAAAGTGCAACTGCATTTACCAAAGGCAAATCGGATAAAAAAATTATACGATATATTTACATACAGGTGTCCCCGAACAAGGCAGTTAAACCACTGTTCCTAGGCCATCATTGAAAATAATAATTTGTTCTTAACTGACTTGCCTGGTTAAATAAAGGTAAAATTAAATTAAAAAACAGGTACTCCTTTTTAAATAGACCACACGACTCCACAGAGCTCCAAACCAGCTATAGGCCTAAACTGTAAAGAAAATGTCCAATACAACACATTAGATGTGCTGCTATTGAACAATTGCTCGGCTTTCGGTGCCACGCGGGATCTGGTCACCGGCTTGCCCTATTGATCTGTTTTCATCCAGACAGATTCACTTCGTCCTAAGATATACTGCTCATTGCTGGGGGAGTTTGGACTGAAAGATTGAATTGCACCGTCGAGACCACCCTCGATGGGAGAAAAAGTTTGTCAAACTCTGGGCTGTAGGCCCTATAGGCTCCTGTTCTGCAGTGCAGTTCGTAGATGGAAAACATACATTGATAGCAATACCTTGAGAGTTCATCAGGACTTTGAAGATGCTTTAGAAATATTTGACCTCCGTAATTTGAGGCATAAGGATGTGTTTAAAACACTCACAAATGAAATGTAGCCTAGGCATACTGTTAAATAGTCATACATATGTTCTCCCCGTATAACAGCCAATGGAAGTCAATTATACACTATATAATAAAGTCAAAAAATTAAATGTAGGCCAGGCGTTGAGGCCTAAACATGGAGAGACGAAAGCACTGCTGCTATAATTGTAATTTGTAAATTTCTTGATGAAATTTGCAAGAATGTTTCCCAATTTTATATATTTTCCAGATGTTTGACGGTGATATAATACTATTTTACGTTTTCATTCAAAGGAATAGGCTTATTGGTTATGTAATTATTAATAAAGAAATAGTGTTTACCTGTTAATGGACGAGACGCTTGGAACCGTGTCGTTGTCACAGACGCCCTCAGCTAACAGTCTGTCTCTGATTTCCCACGCGAACATGGTCGGATTCTGGCGCTTGTAGTCCGCTATTTTATCCACAACCTTTGGAGTCGCCACTTTTGGTTTGGACCCCCCAATAACTCCTGGCTTTATACTTCCGGTCTCGTAGTATCTGCAACAATAATCAACAACGTATCGATCATGAAACATCTAGGCTATCTGTTGGATGGACAATTCTTCCTTTTCTTGGCTAGAGTTGATTTAAATTAGCATTAGATTTGTGGATGTGTTCGAATGTTATGCACCTTCTGCCCCCAAAATACTGTGTTGCGCCTACAGGGCATTCAACCCACAAACATCTCCAAAATGTGCACATTGTCTTCTGAGGCAAACGTTATATATATATATACTTTATAGCCTAGGCTATACTCTAACTCTGTGAGGTGGAGTGACTTAAAATCGTTTTGTAGGATCCAAAAAATAACAGCGAAGACTTATGATCAAATAATTTAGCTATTCCTTCCGGCTACAACCCATTACAATGGTGTCCAACTTTATTGTCTTTGCCAAAAAGACTAAGAAAATATTAATAAAACATGCAATTAATTTCAAATGACATGCTACCAAGTGTTGCTATTTAACTCATTTAGACAAACATTCCAAGTGCATTAAAACAAAATACCTTTTAAAATCCTTTTGATAGCTGAAAAATATTTTTAAAAAACATTCAAATGTCGTACGGACACGAACCCAATACAATTCAGTTGTAATCTGATATAGCCTAAATTACGGGGATGCCAGTTTAGCTGTGTACAAACACATTACCGCTCCTCGTGATGACTAGGATTACGTCAGATATTGTTTCCTATATCCTCATTCTGTGTGTCTAATATACTGACGTGTTTCCACTCTTTTTTTAGCCGTGTTTTGTTATATTTTGGTCGAATCTGTTTTATTTGGGATCTGCCAATATGTAGGGATAAGAGTTGCAGGACAGGTGTATTTAAAAAAAAAAATTTTGAAGAGTGCGTCTTTCTGTGTCATGATTGGTAGTTTTCCCACCGTCTTACCTGCCCAGTATTTTGCTGACACAGCCGTGGCTGACCCGTAGTTGTCTCGAAATGTCACAGGGTCTCACTCCTTGGTGCGCGAGTTCTACGATTCTTGTCCTCACCACGTCAGGTAGGGGTCTGCCGTTGACAAACACCCCGCCTAGCTGGTTCACACCGCCGTGCCCTATATGGGAGACAACAACAGCACAGAAAACCATAACATTAAATACAGGGGTGTGGGAGATTTTTTAGGTTATAGTATCACCTCAGCTATAATGCATTGTATGGCATTAGAACGGTTCAATTGAACATTTTAGACAAATCATATCTAAGCATCCGGTGTTGAATATGATTTGAATGGTCCAGTATCCCAGTGTGTATTTTAAGGAGGACATGTGGTTGTGGGTTGGGGAAAATAATTATTCTTTCCCAGGGACGTCATCAATTCATGGATTTTGGAATGTTTATCAACTCTGTTTGTAGGCTACTCTGAAGATGTGCGCGACAAGGTCACGTCGGCTCGAACTTTTAGGAGACAGTATCATATTATAGCCTACCATTAGCTACTATAACATATTATAGCCTACCATTAGCTACTATAATATATTATAGCCTACCATTAGCTACTATAACATATTATAGCCTACCATGAGCTACTATAACATATTTGTACGTGAATAGTTGGTTGTCCATTATTGTTCCGCCATTGAAAATCAGGCTAGAGTTTCCTGTAGGCTATCCAGTTCAATAGCAATGCTGTAATTTTACAATCCCCCCCAAAAAATGAGGTAATTAACCATTTATAAACACATGCATCATTAGCATAAATGGTCTATATGATAGTAGGAATATTGTTCATACTTTAATTAGACCGATTGTATTTTATAAAATGTTAACACTGCAGTGATAATACGTATCATCTCTCGTCTATATCGTTTAATACAAGGCGGGATATGTTTTCAATTCTGGCCCACGGCTCGGGTTGGCTATAGAGTTACACGCTCTTTCATTTTCTTTTCTCCCTAATTATAAATAATTAAGCGCTTTGATTACTCATATTACATATTATTTTGTAAATGAAGAAAAAAGGGGGGGTAAATTATTCACAAGACTGAGCAAAACAACATCTAACTCCATCCATTATTTCACCTGCACAACAACAATAGGCCTTTCAATATCATGTCAAGTAAATTTGTAACAATATTATATTAAATTAAGACACTGTTTATTTTAATGTGTATATTGTTTAAGTGTTATTTGGTAAATCAATAAATTGGTGCCTATTAGAATATTGGCCTAATAAATTGGCACGGACCTGTCAATGACTCTTATTAACCTGGTGACAGGTTTACTAATTCCAATGTGACGTGTTTTGTTCTTCTATTTTTTCCTAATTTGGTAACGCTACACAAAACGTAGGCCTTTTTAGGAGTTTATTATGCACATTTGAGTTTAATACAAACAAAATAATATATTAGATGAACGTGCGCCGGTCTGTAAATAAGCACATATAATAAACGCAATGTTTTCAGTTAAAAAATAGTTTAAAATGTGTCTTTCAAATATTAACATTCCCATCGAACTTCATTGGATGTGCTTGTTCCCAACGCCACTGTAATTCAGGCTACATGAATACGCTGCTGTGTTTTTGTTTGTCGGTTGTCATATGCAACAACATGCAGACGGTGTTGCATTGTCAGTGAAATGAGTGCATCGCTGTCAACGATCATATTCGCTAGGCTATTGGCCTATTTATAATCATTATCTGCTTTCACAGGCTCAGTTTTCGTTGCAAACACAACAATATCTGAAAAACTCATTATCTACTTACGGTGCATCGCTGAGAACGGGTCTACTTTGCAGTGAATATCCATCGGATAGCAAAGGAAAGACGGGTAATCAATGGAAGTCGCCGTTTCGCCTTTGTAATGCAGATAAAAATGGGAAGAAACGGAAAAACTTTATTCGATTAAAGATTTCTCTTTTCCCTCCACTCAGTCAATGAGAGGGTTTAACTTCTTCTAAAAGTTGCCGTCGTAGTAACAGTCCGTGCCGAGAATAGAGGCTACTGCTGCTCAGGTGCAGAACATGACCGACGCTTGGTTCATCAACGTGGAAATGTTTTTCAGTTTGAGTTGGATTTTCAAAACCTGGAATGATGAGATGATTTTTCTCAGAACATGATGACGAATAGGACAAACCTTTACGTCTAAAACCGTTCGTGACAGTCCTGTGGTAAATAGATAGATCCTAGTTCCGGCCTTGATTTGCTGCTTGGTTGCGGTGGGTAGAACGCTCAGATACGCATAGACATGACAGAAGAAACATGGACACTGTGGGGAGTCTGGTGCCCTGGTACCTTCCCCTTTTCCTTGACTCTAAAATGGGGTGGATGCGTTAGCCTGAATCTTTGGGTTGAGAATGAAGCCCCTCGCCGTGTGTGCGTTTCTAAAAGCAAGCTGCCTGCCCCCCTCCCCTCCGCGGACCCCCTTGCTTATGGATGAGTTGTCAGACAAAGGCAATAGATTCCAACACTTTGTGATTCGCCAACGCAAAAACCTGGAGCCCAAACGAGGAGGTCCCAGGGTCTGACACACCGAAAGGGGAGGGAAAATAAACAAGGAATTGACTCGGAGTTTTAAGATCAGAGTTTCCAGACATTAGATCGGGACGAGGGGTAAATGAAAGCCATTTTTGACTTTATCAATATCTAGAGTTTATCTTATTAGATGAATAATGGACTGAGATAGGAATAGACTAACATTTGGGTGAACAAGTTGACATAACTGTACAAATAGCCTAACGCATATTTCCTGGCTTGGTAAATCATTATTATCTTGTTGAGATTATGTTATGTAGGCTGCTGGAATGCATCGTTGTTCTAGTCTACTTAATGACGCTAATGCTTCATGCGTGTATATTCTAAGTATTTGACATGTTTTGCTATGTAAGGCCTACAGCTCAAATGCGATTGTTTTGCACGTTGTTTACATGTAAACAAACGCTGCATGTCTTATGCATATAGGTTTAACTTACTATGTGAAGTATAACGAGAAGGGGCTTGAAGAGGTGAATGGAGGGCTCTGGACAATCGGTCATCGATACATTGACCTTTTATGTTATTTTATTGATTGGGTGATGATGACCAGCTTCCTGTGATGGATGTACAGGCTGCGCTGACTGGGCCGAGGGGCTGGTAGTAGTATAGGGGCTGGAGGTGAGATTGGACAGGGGAGCGGAGTGTGGGGGGTTGGCAGTGAGTGTGAACACAACCCGCAGTGCTCTCCTCCACACCTTCTGTAGATGGCGCTCACAGGTTTCATTTGTCTAAACCGTTTAAACCGACCGTATACTTCTGCTGTCAAAAGAAGTTACAACTCCGGTTGCAAGTCAAACCGTGGATGCTCGGTGTTCACGGGATTAGTGATGACAGTAATATGAATATTGATCAGCTTCGATAAATAGGCCCACATGTCAGTGATTGCATGGATTCAATTTCACTGCCAATGTAGAATTGTAATGCGTCAAAAAGCCTAGTGTTTGTTATACCACCGGCCATATTATTACAATCAAATGAATCATTTAAATCAAACTGAAACAATTCAGGTAGTTCCTTTCCAGCTCCTACCAAACAGAATGTACTCTTTTTTTCTGACACAAATTCATTCAACTTTTTTTTTTGGGGGGGGGGGGTCTTATTTCAGATGTATTTATTATTTATTATTGATATCAAATTATTTTAGTTGATTTAATTAGATACATTAAATAGTTCAAGTGTAGGCTATGGGCTAGGTCTACAGAGCCACCATCATCCTGCGAAAAGTTCAAAGAATATCAATATTGATCATGATAATATATTAACCATAACAAACACTATTGATTATTCTTGTTCTTATTTATATTCCTAGTATTCATAATAATTAACAGCAAAAATATAATTAACACAAAAATTATTGTTAGAGTTAAGTTACATGAATTCGTTTTTTATAGACCCATAGGCTATAAGTGTGAATGTCTCCAACGTCTTCAATCGACATGTTGTTTAAGGCCAGTAATGGAGGGAGACCCTCACGAAGGTCCAACGTTGGATGAGAGAGCCGCGTGCCCGGTGGCACTCGATATTTTTGGGGGTGTTTGTATTTTTGGGGGGGACATCTCTGAGGAACATAGGCGGCTACATATATTGCTCTGCCTTCTGGTCAGGTTAGGGGATAATTTCTCTTATAGGCCCTACTGTTTTTGGAGTGAGCTTCTGGTACAATATGTAGCACTATAGGGTGTAATTTCACACTCCACTGCACATTTCCCCTAAAGCTAAGTTTATTTTTTTTTCTACAAGACCCCCCCAATTCTTTTCCGCTGCCCTTGTGCTCTGCGCGATTTGGTCTCCAAGTGCAAAAAAATGAGGCGTTAATGTTTCCCCCCCTCCACATTAGGGGACCAAGTATGAAAATAATTGTAAACACCGCATATGGTAAATGAATACAAAGATGCTGACTATGTTTATGTTCATTGTCCTATCACTTGAATAGCACAGGGCGCGTGTGTGGCGTGTTTGACCCTCTGTTCGGTTCCTTGGCTCGTATCACCCCTCTTTTTAGAGAGAGAGAGGCCGTTCTATTCAGCCCCTACACAGGGTCAGATCCGATTTAAAAGCGATTCAGTGGAAATTAAACAAGACGATGGCTGAATAAATTGAAGTTCCGGTCGCTGCAATTTATAGCAGACCCAAAGCAAGTTGTGTTCAGGCGGTGGGCTTTAAGAAGACATTGACTTACAAAGTTTCTTATTTTTGTGGTTCACTTGGATTATTTACATGATGTGCATAACCACCATTTTATTTATGAGCACGCGAGTCCAAGAGTGGCTGTAGATGATTCATTTCTACAAGCCCTGAACTGTACATAACCTACAGTAGGCTAGAACAGCCAACTGACAGGGTGTAGGCCAGAAAGGGAATTATTTACGATAAATAGGCCCACATCGGGATGGACGCCAATAGTTTTTTTTTTGGGGGGGGGGGGGGGGGGGAGACGACATGTTTTGGGACACCAGTGACCACACCCATGAAAATTGGTTTAATATATTGACAGAGAGCAATTTATCTTTCGCTCAGTTTGATAATAGCCTGTGTAGTCTATAAGTGTCATGGAGAGGGAAAGGCAGAGGAGAGGAGGAGAGGAACCGTACAGAACTAGGAGCTCCGTCTGCAGGATACACGATGGATCCTGTTAGAAAAAACGTTGAATACACGATAGGTCCCGCAAGAAAAAACGTGTAATATTGTCAGCGATAACAGAGTTTAGTAGTAGCGAGACAGTGAGTAGTAACGAACTTTATTTCGAAGAAGATGTTTTTTTTTCTTCAGTTGTCTGTTGCTGCTGCTTTGCCTCTAGTCTCGTTTACCTTCGTATTGTTAAGACAACGTCACCCAATCGATGTGACTTTCACTTCTAGCTGCCTGCGGTCGACTGTCTTCAGTTAGGACCTGAGATCACTGCTTGGCTTTTAGTCGAACATGTATCCTTTGGATCTCATGGGGGAGTTAAAAGAATAAATCATTTCATTTCAATGAGCTGCTAGCCAAATGTGTATTGTTATATTGCATTGAACATCTTATAATGTTTGTAAAATAAAAAAATCCAATAAATAAATAATATATTTCGAAAGCTATAGGCCTATTTATTGTTTGACACAATCTATTGGCGGTTTGGTGTTGAGAATTTTTTTTTACATGAAACTTCCATATTTCAAGTTGAATGAAATGCAGTTATTGTATGGTCATAAAAAAAACATAATTGCCACTATATGATAGGCTGAGTAATTATGTCATTTCACATTAAACTCCTCTTCTGAATGATTTATTTTCACCAACTTGATTATTGAATAATTCAAAATGATCATATAAATATTAAAATGAGTTTTGACTAATACTGAACTGTTGAAAATGAACGTTACTATTCCTATCACGTCCGTATGTTTGTCACATGTCACCCAAGTAGGTCTTGCAGCGCGTCAAAACGTTATTGAAAGCTGAGACAATAAAGCGAAGGACGTCGAGGAACCCCAGTCTACTGCACGCGCCCTCCCGAACGTCCCTTCTCTCTGTCAAATTCTGAGCTATCTTCCAACTATAGCCTTCACGATAACATTATATTAGTCTACAAGGTGAAACTCCATGCAGGAACAACCCCCCCACCCCACAAAATAACTCTCGTCACATTTGAAGGCCTCAATTCAATTAGACACAAAAACCAATACATTTTTGCAGAATGCTAAGAGAGAGTTATTTGGAGTATTGAATTTCGAAAAGGTCTTACCCCCAGCTCAGTTCAATTAGCTCCATGCACGCGACTTTAAATAGCTGCTTAGTCGCGAGCAGAGCGTCCGATGGAACAGATGGCGCACCAATTTGATTCCATCCTCCAACACCATCCAAAGATTGATTTTGCACTTGCTTTTAATTTTACCATAATTAATTAGATCATTACAACTGTTTTCCATTGATTTTCCCATTTAAATTCAAAATTAAAAGGTGAATTAGTATGTGATCTATGTTTTCTATTAACCGTATGGGACAACAATATAGAACAAATGTTCACCAAAATGGATATGCAAAACCTCCCAGTATGTCTAAGCACTATGCAACGCATCGCAGTAAAAAATAGATTAATTTTCTGGCATCGAAGATGTTTTAAAATGTCTATACAATTCTGAATTAAACGCATCAAATGTATCGAAATTACATATATTTTTAAATGATATACAATTTGAAGCTGATCAACCAACACACACACACACACACACACACACACACACACACACACACACACACACCGTTTGAAAAGTTATCAAATTTGTCTGTTTTAGATTGGATAATCCAGGGCGCACCACACAGCCTTCCCACCGTAAAGGTGTTGTAACCTCTAACCTGGTTTTAACAGGAGGGCTTATCAATAACACTAAGGATATGATTCTCTCTGGATCCATATCATCTACCTCTTCACTTTCAGAATGTCACGAGACACACTCCTATCTGTAAAGTGAACTATTATCACCAATATACATTAACGGTTGGTTTTGCGTTAACTGTAAACGTGACGGGTAGACTATTAGACTAACGACAGAGTCTATGATTAGGTTGGCTTGACATTGCTTAGCAACAGTGACATGGCCTTGTTTCAGAACAGAAGCCAAAGTAAACCTACAAATGTCATGTCTGGGGCAAAAAAATGACATTGGTTTAACGAATTATACGTGATTCCAACAGCTCAGAGTCATCATTTTTGGCCACTGGTCCGAAGCTCTGTTTGCAGGCTAATCCACCTGCCCGACCCGGACTCTGAGCTTCCTCTCCGGCTTGGCGTCTTCAATATCCTAGATGGTTCCCCTGTATTCGTGGTAGACCTACCCCAACCACATCAAAGGATATTCTGAACATTGCAATGCAGACAAGACACACTAATGATGATTGTACAAGATAGGCAGGCCTATTTTAGACTACGCATCATTTTTTGGGGACACATTTTTTTCGTAAAGAGGCTCAGATTTACAGTTCCATCTTGATTCCTCATTACAGGCTACTGTGTGGAATATTATTTTTTGTAGGCCTATACTTTGGAACCGGAAGCAACGAAATATGTCGATTCAAGTATTGCTCTTGGATGACTGCAGCCTCATTTAATGTTACTGTCTTTCATATGAAATCATGAAAAATTAAGAATTGAAATAAAAGTCAATGTAAAAGTTTTACAACTGTTAGGTCCATATTTCAGATGATATAATCCACATAGCATAACGACTTGATTTTGAGTATCGCTGTATCTTTGAGTAGAGCTGTAAAAATGCGACACATTTAAATTCATATATTAGGTACCATTTATTTATTCTGAATTCAATTGTGAGATACTTTGAACTTCTAAGATGATAGCTAGCATTACATTCATCTCATGTCGGTTTGTCCCCGCTCTCCCTCTCTTTCGCTCTCTGCCTCCGTCTCCACACACACACACACACACACACACACACACACACACACACACACACACACACACACACACACACACACACACACACACACACACACACACACACACACACACACACACACACACACCGAATAGGGTTCATTTATTCGTAGCCTACCATTGGGCTGTAAGTGAAAAATCCAACTGCAAGTGAAAGAGGATTCAGGTTAGATGACTTTGATTAGTATACACTTTGTTCAATTACTTTGTTAAATTACTTTCCATACCCTGAGTACAAAAGCAGTCAGACTGTGGAGTTTCTGAGCTCTCTATGCCCCGGGTACCACAAATGATTAACCAAAATTAACATCTTCTGATTTGCATTTTAAATGTGAAACGCGAAAACAATGCATAGCCCGTACATAGCCTATTACTTCCATTCTGATAAGGCTTAAATTGATTATAAGTATAATAAATGATATTGTATTATTATTATTATTATTTAGTATTATTATTTTTATAATTATAATAATAATAATAATAATAATTTTTATTTGACTCTCTTTTTACATGTAGGCCTATACACATTGTTTTGCCACACATGGAGATAGGCCATGCAGGTTGAGTACTTATAACGATGGCAATTAGTTTGACCAGAAGGGTCACTCCAGTTCATAAGTATTGACCCTGCTTACTCTAGTCTACCACAAGACAGTTAGAATCATTTGAACCTTGTTCAGTTTTTTATACCAATAGAAAATAAACTAAAAAAAAAAGTCATGAAAAAAGTCAAAAAGAAAGTGTGGTATGGACGTTTGAAACTCTGAAACGTTTGGTGGCACCTTTAACCTCCTGTGATGGTCTATACTGGAAATGTTGAGTGAGGTCATCATCATCATCATCATCATCATCAGTAAATGATGATACAGTGGCCCGTATACTGAAATTATTCTTATATATGGTAATCAATCAATCAATCAAATCAATCAAATTTATTTATAAAGCCCTTCTTACATCAGCTGATATCTCAAAGTGCTGTACAGAAACCCAGCCTAAAACCCCAAACAGCAAGCAATGCAGGTGTAGAAGCACTGTGGCTAGGAAAAACTCCCTAGAAAGGCCAAAACCTAGGAAGAAATCTAGAGAGGAACCAGGCTATGAGGGGTGGCCAGTCCTCTTCTGGCTGTACCGGGTGGAGATCATAACAGAACATGGCCAAGATGTTCAAACGTTCATAGATGACCAGCAGGATCAGATAATAATAATCACAGTGGTTGTACAGGGTGCAACAAGTCAACACCTCAGGTGATATAGAAAGACCTCACCTTTTTGTCACCTGTTCCTGAACAACTTTTCAAACACTCTTCTCTTTTTCTCTCTCTTCTTCTTTTCTTAGTACGGTGAAGAACTTACTGCAGACTGATCTGCCAATCGAATGCTACGTAGGCCCATCTACCTCACCATAATAACAGGGACACATTTGTTAAATCGCTCTTGAATTAAAAACACTGGAGAATAAAACATGTTCATTAAAGATGTAAAAATGCACCCTTGCACTTCAGACGATATGCAGATTGGAGGGTAATTGTTAAATGTGCCCTGCAGTGCTGGATTAAAAATAGGACGGTGTTCAGCTCGTGTCATTTTGGAAATATTCTTCACATTATAGCACTGTTCTGGGAACAGGGGCGAAGTTTCCCTCCCCCTCCCCCCCATTCAAACTTTCCACATGAATAATCAAATGTGTGCCCGTAAGTTCACAAAGACTACTGAAAGAAAGGCGTTCTAATGAGTTGGTTTTGTATAATATAGGCCATTATTCAAACCAATTGTGAATACATTGAATTGTCCCACCACCTTACCTTACTGATAGATGGATAAAGGGTTTTTCATGTGTTCATATTGGCACATGAATGTAAACATATTATGTGAAAAATAATAACTGAAAGGAAAATAAGTACAATTGTAGCATTGTGCAAAATCTCATTTCAGGCAGTAGCCTAAAAATGATTGATAATATCTTTGCATTTAAGTAGCCCTACTGTATATAACATGACTATGTCTAAGCATTCATTAATGAAATCAAAGTAAAGTTTATCAGAAATTCTAAGAAATAAATGAGGTATTGAAAAGAGTGCTCTTAGTGCTGCGATTAGTGAGAATGGAAGAGGAGACAATATTTCAGCCAGCTATTTAACACATATGGTCCTGATCTGCTCCTACGTTCTAAGGCTGCCTCTGGTCCCATGTCTTTATAATCAGTGTGTGTGTGTGTGTGTGTGTGTGTGTGTGTGTGTGTGTATGTGTGCCCCAGGCTGCCCAGAGGTGGCCACCCAGCTGCATCTTGCTAAAGCAGACAGTGAACAGCTTCCCATCATGTCAGCAATATGGGAACCGGAGCTTCTGTCCGGTGGGCCTGTGACATGTGTTAGCCTATGGCACGTCTCTTGTGAATAGATTATCTTTGTTGTGAATGGATTATCTTTGTTGTGAATGGATTATCTTTGTATTTCCTGGTGCCATGATGAACTGATTTTGCAAATATCAGTATGTTTCTATTTCTTCCGTATGATGTTAATTCCACTTCACATTTTTAACATGTTGGTATGATGTTAATTCCACTTCACATATTTAACATGTTGGTATGTTTATTCCACTTCACATATTTAACATGTTGGTATGATGTTTATTCTACTTCACATTTTTAACATGCTGGTACAGTTTGATGTTAATTCCACTTCACATATTTAACATGTTGGTATGATGTTTATTCCACTTCACATATTTAACATGTTGGTATGATGTTTATTCAAATCAAATCAAATCAAATCAATTTATACATCAGCTGATATCTCAAAGTGCTGTACAGAAACCCAGCCTAAAACCCCAAACAGCAAGCAATGCAGGTGTAGAAGCAGGTATTCCACTTCACATATTTAACATGTTGGTATGATGTTTATTCCACTTCACATATTTAACATGCTGGTATGATGTTTATTCCACTTCACATATTTAACATGTTGGTATGATGTTTATTCTACTTCACATATTTAACATGTTGGTATGATGTTTATTCCACTTCACATATTTAACATGTTGGTATGATGTTTATTCCATTTCACATATTTAACATGTTGGTATGATGTTTATTCCACTTCACATATTTAACATGTTGGTATGATGTTTATTCTACTTCACATATTTAATATGTTGGTATGATGTTTATTCTACTTCACATATTTAATATGTTGGTATGATGTTTATTCCACTTCACATATTTAACATGTTGGTATGATGTTTATTCCACTTCACATATTTAACATGTTGGTATGATGTTTATTCTACATCACATTTTTAAAACATGTTGGTACAGTATGATGTTTAATCCACTTCACATTTTTAACATGTTGGTATGATGTTTATTCCACTTCACATATTTAACATGTTGGTATGATGTTTATTCTACTTCACATTTTTAACATGTTGGTACAGTATGTTTATTCCACTTCACATTTTTAACATGTTGGTATGATGTTTATTCCACTTCACATATTTAACATGTTGGTACAGTATGATGTTAATTCCACTTCACATATTTAACATGTTGGTATGATGTTTATTACACTTCACATATTTAACATGTTGGTATGATGTTTATTCCACTTCACATATTTAACATGTTGGTATGATGTTTATTCCACTTCACATATTTAACATGTTGGTATGATGTTTATTCCACTTCACATATTTAACATGTTGGTATGATGTTTATTCCACTTCACATATTTAACATGTTGGTATGATGTATATTTGTTAGTCGTTTTATATGCAGTGAGTATTCAATGTGTCGTTTCGATGTTCCCTTTGTATTGGAAGTGAACGTCACATTCACATCCAGTTCCTTGTTCAGGTTGTCTGGGATGTTTGGAGGTCTTTGTTTACTTGGTATTGGAAATGATATATTGTGTCTGTGTTTGTGTGTGTGTGTTTGGTTACATAGTTGAGCGTGTGTGTGTGTGTGTGTGTGTGTGTGTGTGTGTGTGTGTGTGTGTGTGTGTGTGTGTGTGTGTGTGTGTGTGTGTGTGTGTGTGTGGGGGGGGGGGGGGGGGGGTTTACACTTCTATTGCTCTCCCCTCCAGAAAATGTTCGGATGAGCAGTTTCCACATCAGCTTCTGATCACTTGTGTAAATGCTTCCTGTCACCTTCAGTGGTGTAATGATCATGAAGATCCTACCCTTGATCTATGGCAAGCCATAATGTAACCGAGGGCACTCCTCCCACATACTTCTCCCTGGTCCCGCATTCCAAATGACATCCTGCTCCATATGTAGTGCACTGCTTTTGACCAGAGCCATATGGGACACCTTGTGAGTCCTGGTGGAAAGTAGTGCACTGTGAAGGGAATAGGGTGCTATTTGGGATGCATTCTCTGGCTGGGAGCATGGAAGTAAGCCAAAGGAGGGATCCAAGTTAGATTGTTTAGTGGTCATTAGCAGCGAGTAGTGGGTGTTGTAATGGTGTGGGGCATCCCTCCTGTCATAACATCTGGCTGCTAAGGCTAGTAGTGGGGTTGTAATGGTGTGGGGGGCGTTCCTCCTGTCATAACATCTGGCTGCTAAGGCTAGTAGTGGGGTTGTAATGGTGTGGGGGCGTTCCTCCTGTCATAACATCTGGCTGCTAAGGCTAGTAGTGGGGTTGTTTTGGTGTGGGGGCGTTCCTCCTGTCATAACATCTGGCTGCTAAGGCTAGTAGTGGGGTTGTAATGGTGTGTGGGGCGTTCCTCCTGTCATAACATCTGGCTGTTAAGGCTAGTAGTGGGGTTGTAATGGTGTGTGGGGCGTTCCTCCTGTCATAACATCTGGCTGCTAAGGCTAGTAGTGGGGTTGTAATGGTGTGGGGGCGTTCCTCCTGTCATAACATCTGGCTGCTAAGGCTAGTAGCGGGGTTGTAATGGTGTGGGGGCGTTCCTCCTGTCATAACATCTGGCTGCTAAGGCTAGTAGTGGGGTTGTAATGGTGTGGGGGTGTTCCTCCTGTCATAACATCTGGCTGCTAAAGCTAGTAGTGGGTGTTGTAATGGTGTGGGGGCGTTCCTCCTGTCATAACATCTGGCTGCTAAAGCTAGTAGTGGGTATTGTAATGGTGTGGGGCATTCCTCCTGTCATAACATCTGGCTGTTAACCTCTATGGGCTAGGTGGGACGCTAGCGTGCCACCCGTGGTGCACTCCATCAACAGCAGGTGCATTTCAAGAGCGGCAAATTTGAATCCAAATAAATGTCAAAATTCAAATTTTTCAAAAATACAACTATTTTACACCATTTGAAAGATAAACATCTCCTTAATCTAACCACGTTTTACAATTTCAAAAAGGTTTTACGGCGAAAGCATAAATTTAGAGTATGTTAGGACAGTACATTTACAAGAGTTGTGTGTAATGTTTTGTCAAGTCAAAGACAGGGTCACCAAAACCATAAAACCAGCTAAAATGATGCACTAACCTTTTACAATCTCCATCAGATGACACTCCTAGGACATTATGTTAGACAATGCATGCATTTTTAGTTCTATCAAGTTCATATTTATATCCAAAAACAGCGTTTTACTATGGCATTGATGTTGAGGAAATCGTTTCCCTCCAATAACCGGCAGTCAAGTCAGCGTCACAAATTAAATAATTAAAATGAGAAAACATTGGTAAAATATTATATTGTCATTTAAAGAATTATAGATTTACATCTCTTGAACGCAATCAACTTGCCAGATTTAAAAATAACCTTACTGGGAAATCACACTTTGCAATAATCTGAGCACTGCGCCCAGAAAAATACGCGTTGCGATACAGACTAGACGTCATGTTGGGGAGATCTAAAATCGAAAATACTATGTAAATAATCCATTACCTTTGATTCTCTTCATCAGATGTCACTTCCAGGTATCACAGGTCCATAACGAATGTAGTTTTGTTCAAAAAAGCTCATCATTTATGTCCAAAAATCTCCGTCTTGTTAGCACATGATCTAAGCCAGCCGGACTTCTCGTCATGAACGAGGGGAAAAAATATATTTAAGTTCGTTCAAACATGTCAAACGTTGTATAGCATAAATCATTAGGGCCTTTTTTAACCAGAACATGAATAATATTCAAGGTGGACGAATGCATACTCTTTTATAACGTATTGGAACGAGGGTACCCAACATGAACTCGCGCGCCAGGTGTCTAATGGGACATCATCGTTCCATGGCTCTTGTTCGGTCAGATCTCCCTCCAGAAGACTCAAAACACTTTGTAAAGGCTGGTGACATCTAGTGGAAGCAATAGGAAGTGCCAAAATATTCCTCAGCCCCTGTGTTTTTCAATGGGATAGGTTTAAAGTCAATACAACACATCAGGTATCCACTTCCTGTCAGAAAATGTCTCAGGGTTTTGCCTGCCAAATGAGTTCTGTTATACTCACAGACACCATTCAAACAGTTTTAGAAACTTTAGAGTGTTTTCTATCCATATATAATAAGTATATGCATATTCTAGTTACTGGGTAGGATTAGTAACCAGATTAAATCGGGTACATTTTTTTTATCCAGACGTGCAAATGCTGCCCCCTAGCCCTAACAGGTTAAGGCTAGTAGTGGCGTTGTAATGGTGTGGGGGCGTTCCTCCTGTCATAACATCTGGCTGCTAAGGCTAGTAGTGGGGTTGTAATGGTGTGGGGGCATTCCTCCTGTCATAACATCTGGCTGCTAAGGCTAGTAGCGATAGAAGCCTCTGTGTGAATGTAGACTTAGATTCTGACTGAGAGATGGTGATGATTATCCTCCTAAGGCATTGTTTGGATTGTATTGTTTATAGTGTGTATAGTGCGTTTGCGTTAGTGTATAGTGTGTTAGTGTATAGTGTGTTAGTGTATAGTGTGTTAGTACATAGTGTGTTAGTGTATAGTGTGTTAGTGTATAGTGTGTTAGTGTATAGTGTGTTAGTGTATAGTGTGTTAGTACATAGTGTGTTAGTGTATAGTGTGTTAGTGTATAGTGCGTTAGTGTATAGTGCGTTAGTGTATAGTGCGTTAGTGTATAGTGCGTTAGTGTATAGTGCGTTAGTGTATAGTGCGTTAGTGTATAGTGCGTTAGTACATAGTGTGTTAGTGTATATTGTGTTAGTGTATAGTGTGTTAGTGTATATTGTGTTAGTGTATAGTGTGTTAGTGTATAGTGTGTTAGTGTATATTGTGTTAGTGTATAGTGTGTTAGTGTATAGTGTGTTAGTGTATAGTGTGTTAGTTTATATTGTGTTAGTGTATAGTGTGTTAGTGTAAAGTGTGTTAGTGTATAGTGTGTTAGTGTATAGTGTGCTAGTGTATAGTGTGTTAGTGTATAATGTGTTAGTACATAGTGTGTTAGTGTATAGTGTGTTAGTGTATATTGTGTTAGTGTATAGTGTGTTAGTGTATAGTGTGTTAGTACATATTGTGTTAGTACATAGTGTGTTAGTGTATAGTGTGTTAGTGTATAGTGTGTTAGTGTATATTGTGTTAGTGTGTATTGTGTTAGTGTGTAGTGTGTTAGTGTATAGTGTGTTAGTGTATAGTGCGTTAGTACATAGTGTGTTAGTGTATATTGTGTTAGTGTATAGTGTGTTAGTGTATATTGTGTTAGTGTATAGTGTGTTAGTGTATAGTGTGTTAGTGTATAGTGTGTTAGTGTATAGTGTGTTAGTGTAAAGTGTGTTAGTGTATAGTGTGTTAGTGTATAGTGTGCTAGTGTATAGTGTGTTAGTGTATAGTGTGTTAGTGTATAGTGTGTTAGTACATAGTGTGTTAGTACATAGTGTGTTAGTGTATAGTGTGTTAGTGTATAGTGTGTTAGTGTATATTGTGTTAGTGTATATTGTGTTAGTGTATAGTGTGTTAGTGTATAGTGTGTTAGTGTATAGTGCGTTAGTACATAGTGTGTTAGTGTATAGTGTGTTAGTGTATAGTGTGTTAGTGTATAGTGTGTTAGTACATAGTGTGTTAGTGTATAGTGTGTTAGTGTATAGTGCGTTAGTGTATAGTGCGTTAGTGTATAGTGTGTTAGTGTAAAGTGTGTTAGTGTATAGTGTGTTAGTGTATAGTGCGTTAGTACATAGTGCGTTAGTGTATATTGTGTTAGTGTATAGTGTGTTAGTGTATAGTGTGTTAGTGTATAGTGTGCTAGTGTATAGTGTGTTAGTGTATAGTGTGTTAGTACATAGTGTGTTAGTGTATAGTGTGTTAGTGTATATTGTGTTAGTGTATAGTGTGTTAGTGTATAGTGTGTTAGTGTATAGTGTGTTAGTGTATAGTGTGTTAGTTTATATTGTGTTAGTGTATAGTGTGTTAGTGTATAGTGTGTTAGTACATAGTGCGTTAGTGTATAGTGCATTAGTGTATAGTGCGTTAGTGTATAGTGTGTTAGTGTATAGTGTGCTAGTACATAGTGTGTTAGTGTATAGTGTGTTAGTACATAGTGTGTTAGTGTATAGTGTGTTAGTGTATAATGTGTTAGTACATAGTGTGTTAGTGTATAGTGTGTTAGTGTATAGTGTGTTAGTACATAGTGTGTTAGTGTATAGTGTGTTAGTGTATAGTGTGTTAGTACATAGTGTGTTAGTGTATAGTGTGTTAGTACATAGTGTGTTAGTGTATAGTGTGTTAGTGTATAGTGTGTTAGTACATAGTGTGTTAGTGTATAGTGTGTTAGTGTATAGTCTGTTAGTACATAGTGTGTTAGTGTATAGTGTGTTAGTGTATAGTGTGTTAGTACATAGTGTGTTAGTGTATAGTGTGTTAGTGTATACTGTGTTAGTGTATAGTGTGTTAGTACATACCACCCGTACATTTAGGAGTTGATAGCTGTGTGTGTGTGTGTGTGTGTGTGTGTGTGTGTGTGTGTGTGTATGTTATGGTCCTCATGGTCTAGTCTCTTTTAATGCGCTGTACTCTAGCTACCATCCTGTTGTCATTCAAGCAGGCTGTCATCTGAAGATCCTCTAAGCTATACTCTACCTGTTGGAAGTCAGGTACGTCTATATGGGCAAATTAGGGGTTGTGTAATTTCAGTGACTTTCCCTAAACCCAACCAGTAATCCTGGAAAACATGTGCCAAAACCTTTCTGGTCCACAGGGCGAGCTTTCAATGTTTCTTGTTTATCTGGAAAAGAAAGTAGAACGAGTGGCCACGACAAAGATACTACTTGAAATCTAATTTAGTCTGTACAATCTGGTTTTGCACAATGTTGTTTACGATCAGGCCCATGCCAGCTTTTCATATTTAAACGAGCAAAGGTTTAATTACCAAATGATGACAGTATCATATGGTGCCATGATGGCACAGGGTGCCTAATGAACGCAGAGAAGAGAGGGATGCGTGAGAGAGAGAAACAAGGGATGAGTGGAACGAGTGCACGATGCCACAACACTGAGTGACAGTGGGACACAGAACCAAAAACTAAACAAACCCAGAGACACAGAGACATTAGAATATCTGTAATTTGCAATTCACTAATGTTCAATGGTTGCTCATGGATTAAGAATGTTAAACTATTGTGTGGCAGATGGAGGGAGTGAGGAAGGGAGAGAGAGAGAGATGGAGAGAAGGCTGGAGGGAGGAAAGAGGGAGGGAGAGAGAGATGGAGGGAGAGAGGGAGGGACGGAGGGCGGGAAGGAGGGAGGGAGAGAGAATGAGGGAGGGAGAGTGAGACGGAAAGAGGGAGGGAGAATGAGGGAGGGAGAGAGAGATGGAGGGAGGGAGGGAGAGAGATGAAGGGGGGCGTCTAAGCAGCATATTTACATCTGTATATCAGCGATGGGTTGGATAATAAGAGAGAGAAAAAAATCAACTGTCTGCATACTCCCCCGCTCTCTCTCTCTCTCTCTCTCTCTCTCTCTCTGTCTCTCTCTCTCCCCTTCTCTCTCTCTCTATCTCGCTCTCTCTCTCCCCCTTCTCTCTCTCCCCCCTTCTCTCTTTCTCTCTCTTCTCTCCCCTTCTCTCTCTCCCCCTTCTCTCTCTCTCGCTCTCTCTCTCCCCTTCTCGCTCTCTATCTCTCTCTCCCCTTCTCTCTCTCCCCCTTCTCTCTCTCTCTCTCTCTCTCTCCCCTTTCTCTCTCTCCTCTCCTCTTCTCTCTCTCTCTCTCTCTCTCTCCCCCTCCCCTTTCTCTCTCTCCTCTTCTCTCTCTCTCTCTCTCTCTCTCTCTCTCTCCCTCCCCTTTCTCTCTCTCCTCTTCTCTCTCTCTCTCTCCCCTTTCTCTCTCTCCTCTCCTCTCCTCTCTCTCTCTCTCTCTCTCTCTCTCTCTCTCTCTCTCTCTCCCTCTCTCTCGCTGTCTCTCTCAGGGCATGGCATCCATTACATTATTTTCCCACTAGCACAAACATTAAAGGAGGCCTCTCCGATCTCCTCCATTTTTTTAAAGACGCATTTAAATTTGCCCGGACAGCTTGTTAGATGGTGGGAGCTTTGTACACAGCTTGTTCTATCTATCCTGATAGAATGGGAAGACAGTTGGGAGAGCGCCGGGTCTTGAACAGCTCACACATCACAGTTAATTTCGGCCGGGTGTGACGTGATGCGCGCTACTGAAATATTGCAGAGAAGTAATATCAGTTAGTGGGCCGCCAAAAGAATATCCATGCTTAACCAGGCATGAAACCTGGCTGAATTACACCATATTTATACTTCTCTCAGATCAGTGCTTTGTCATTAAAATTAGCTTTACGTGCCAAATGCTACCGTATTACCTTTTTTACGGCACTAGTTTTGACCAGTGCCCTATGGACTCTAGTGCACTTGGTAGGGAATAGGGTACCATATGGGATGCGGAATAGGTCTGGTAACCTGCACTTTTTTATGGATCTTGTTTAATGATGCACTTCTATGCAATATCACTGCTGCAATGCAATGCACACCACAAAGGTATAGGGCACATTTCATTCTACTGCAATGTAATTAACTAGGATACAACACAGTCCTTAATGAAATGAAACTAGGATACAACACAGTCCTTAATGAAATGAAACTAGGATACAACACAGTCCTTAATGAAATGAAACTAGGATACAACACAATCCTTAATGAAATGAAACTAGGATACAACACACTCCTTAACGAAATGAAACTAGGATACAACACACTCCTTAATGAAATGAAACTAGGATACAACACAATCCTTAATGAAATGAAACTAGGATACAACACAATCCTTAATGAAATGAAACTAGGATACAACACACTCCTTAATGAAATGAAACTAGGATACAACACACTCCTTAATGAAATGAAACTAGGATACAACACAATCCTTAATTAAATGAAACTAGGATACAACACACTCCTTAATGAAATGAAACTAGGATACAACACAATCCTTAATGAAATGAACTAGGATACAACACAATCCTGAATGAAATGAAACTAGGATACAACACAATCCTTAATGAAATGAAACTAGGATACAACACAATCCTTAATGAAATGAAACTAGGATACAACACAATCCTTAATGAAATGAAATTAGGATACAACACAATCCTTAATGAAATGAAACTAGGATACAACACAATCCTTAATGAAATGAAACTAGGATACAACACAATCCTTAATGAAATGAAACTAGGATACAACACAATCCTTAATGAAATGAAACTAGGATACAACACACTCCTTAATGAAATGAAACTAGGATACAACACACTCCTTAATGAAATGAAACTAGGATACAACACAATCCTTAATGAAATGAAACTAGGATACAACACAATCCTTAATGAACTGAAACTAGGATACAACACATTCAATGAAATGAAACTAGTATACAACACAATCCTTAATGAAATGAAACTAGGATACAACACAATCCTTAATGAAATGAAACTAGGATACAACACACTCCTTAACGAAATGAAACTAGGATACAACACACTCCTTAATGAAATGAAACTAGGATACAACACACTCCTTAATGAAATGAAACTAGGATACAACACAATCCTTAATGAAATGAAACTAGGATACAACACACTCCTTAATGAAATGAAACTAGGATACAACACAATCCTTAATGAAATGAACTAGGATACAACACAATCCTGAATGAAATGAAACTAGGATACAACACAATCCTTAATGAAATGAAACTAGGATACAACACAATCCTTAATGAAATGAAACTAGGATACAACACAATCCTTAATGAAATGAAATTAGGATACAACACAATCCTTAATGAAATGAAACTAGGATACAACACAATCCTTAATGAAATGAAACTAGGATACAACACAATCCTTAATGAAATGAAACTAGGATACAACACAATCCTTAATGAAATGAAACTAGGATACAACACACTCCTTAATGAAATGAAACTAGGATACAACACACTCCTTAATGAAATGAAACTAGGATACAACACAATCCTTAATGAAATGAAACTAGGATACAACACAATCCTTAATGAACTGAAACTAGGATACAACACATTCAATGAAATGAAACTAGTATACAACACAATCCTTAATGAAATGAAACTAGGATACAACACAATCCTTAATGAAATGAAACTAGGATACAACACAATCCTTAATGAAATGAAACTAGGATACAACACAATCCTTAATGAAATGAAACTAGGATACAACACAATCCTTAATGAAATAAAACTAGGATACAACACACTCCTTAATGAAATGAAACTAGAATACAACACACTCCTTAATGAAATGAAACTAGGATACAACACAAACCTTAATGAAATGAAACTAGGATACAACACAAACCTTAATGAAATGAAACTAGGATACAACACAAACCTTAATGAAATGAAACTAGGATACAACACAATCCTTAATGAAATGAAACTAGGATACAACACAATCCTTAATGAAATGAAACTAGGATACAACACAATCCTTAATGAATTGAAACTAGTACACAAGGCAAACCTTCAACCTTGAACTACAGTCAGGATATTGTTTTTGAATTTAAACAAATGTAGCTGTATGCTCGACAGATGTATACATGTTTACAATAAACATTTAGGGCTGGTTTGCATTGCACAGATCAAGCCTAGTACTGGACAAAAAAATCCTGCTCAATGGTGAATCTCCATATGTTTTAAGTTCAGCACTACACTCAACCTGTGTTCTGGGAAACTGAACAGTGTATTTCCTCAACCTTTCACATTGGTTATGACCAAGCAGGGCCTCTTCCTCTGCCCCATTCCACTAAGTAGTCCCCATCCAGTTGGTACAGAGGACTGTGGAGAGATAACCCCAACATTATGACTGGAGAGCTCTGTGTAGGCCCCCAGACCCAGCCAGCCAGTATAAGGGCCTCAGTACTGTTCCGCTCTCTCTCTGTGTGTGTGTGTGTGTGTGTGTCAGAACAGAGTGGACTGTGGAGAGTTCACCCATTAGTAATTAAGTGCTGTTGTCACACTGTGATGTAATGAGTTTACTCTAGCCATCCATCCTGTGACACAGAAACCATGGAACCACTCAGGAGAGAGATCCCCTCCCACTAAATCACTATACTGACTCACTCACACCAAGCTGCCTGTCATGTGCTGTAATGACCACAAACCAACTAACAGCTAGTCAGGGCCTTGCACAGACCTTTGGTGGGGCAAGTGCTCAAAGTGAAAAAAGGACGCCCCCCCCCAAAATAAAAATAAAAATCGACCTTTATCCCGTTCATACTTTTGTACTGCTCCTGTTGTTAAATTCTCCATTATTTGTTTTAACATAAGCCTTAATGTTCTACAAAAACAAGTTCACTCATCATACATTGTAATCCCAGCCAGCAAGAAATAACACAGAGGGAGTTAGTTAAGTAGTTTTACTAGAACCTCTACTGGGGGTGGGCTGGATAAGCTGTTCATCTCTAATGTAGGCTAGATGAATCAGCTAGTTAGATATATCCGCTGTTCATCTCTAATGTAGGCTAGATGAATCAGCTAGTTATATATATCAGCTGTTCATCTCTAGTGTAGTCTAGATGAATCAGCTAGATAGCTATATCAGCTGTTCATCTCTAATGTAGGCTAGATGAATCAGCTAGTTAGATATATCAGCTGTTCATCTCTAATGTAGGCTAGATGAATCAGCTAGTTAGATATATCAGCTGTTCATCTCTAATGTTGGCTAGATGAATCAGCTAGTTAGATATATCAGCTGATCATCGATAATGTAGGCTAGATGAATCAGCTAGTTAGATATATCAGCTGTTCATATCTAATGTAGACTAGATGAATCAGCTAGTTAGATATATCAGCAGTTCATCTCTAATGTAGGCTAGATGAATCAGCTAGTTAGATATATCACCTGATCATCTCTAACGTAGGCTAGATGAATCAGCTAGTTAGATATATCAGCTGTTCATCTCTAATGTAGGCTAGATGAATCAGCTAGTTAGATATATCAGCTGTTCATCTCTAATGTAGGCTAGATGAATCAGCTAGTTAGATATATCAGCTGTTCATCTCTAATGTTGGCTAGATGAATCAGCTAGTTAGATATATCAGCTGATCATCGATAATGTAGGCTAGATGAATCAGCTAGTTAGATATATCAGCTGTTCATATCTAATGTAGACTAGATGAATCAGCTAGTTAGATATATCAGCAGTTCATCTCTAATGTAGGCTAGATGAATCAGCTAGTTAGATATATCACCTGATCATCTCTAACGTAGGCTAGATGAATCAGCTAGTTAGATATATCAGCTGTTCATCTCTAATGTAGGCTAGATGAATCAGCTAGTTAGATATATCAGCTGTTCATCTCTAATGTAGGCTAGATGAATCAGCTAGTTAGATATACCAGCTGTTCATCTCTAATGTAGGCTAGATGAATCAGCTAGTTATATATATCAGCTGTTCATCTCTAATGTAGGCTAGATGAATCAGCTAGTTAGATATATCAGCTGTTCATCTCTAATGTAGGCTAGATGAATCAGCTAGTTAGATATACCAGCTGTTCATCTCTAATGTAGGCTAGATGAATCAGCTAGTTATATATATCAGCTGTTCATCTCTAATGTAGGCTAGATGAATCAGCTAGTTAGATATATCAGCTGTTCATCTCTAATGTAGGCTAGATGAATCAGCTAGTTAGATATATCAGCTGTTCATCTCTAATGTAGGCTAGATGAATCAGCTAGTTAGATATATCAGCTGTTCATCTCTAATGTAGGCTAGATTAATCAGCTAGTTAGCTATATCAGCTGTTCATCTCTAGTGTAGGGTAGATGAATCAGCTAGTTAGATATATCAGCTGTTCATCTCTAATGTAGGCTAGATGAATCAGCTAGTTAGATATATCAGCTGTTCATCTCTAATGTAGGCTAGATGAATACGCTAGTTAGATATATCAGCTGTTCATCTCTAATGTAGGCTAGATGAATCAGCTAGTTAGATATATCAGCTGTTCATCTCTAATGTAGACTAGATGGATCAGCTAGTTAGATATATCAGCTGTTCATCTCTAATGTAGGCTAGATGAATCAGCTAGTTAGATATATCAGCTGTTCATCTCTAATGTAGGCTAGATGAATCAGCTAGTTAGCTATATCAGCTGTTCATCTCGAGTGTAGGGTAGATGAATCAGCTAGTTAGATATATCAGCTGATCATCTCTAATGTAGGCTAGATGAATCAGGTAGTTAGATATATCAGCTGTTCATCTCTAATGTAGGCTAGATGAATCAGCTAGTTAGATATATCAGCTGATCATCTCTAATGTAGGCTAGATGAATCAGCTAGTTAGATATATCAGCTGTTCATCTCTAATGTAGGCTAGATGGATCAGCTAGTTAGATATATCAGCTGATCATCTCTAATGTAGGCTAGATGAATCAGCTAGTTAGCTATATCAGCTGATCATCTCTAGTGTAGGCTAGATGAATTAGCTAGTTAGATATATCAGCTGTTCATCTCTAATGTAGGCTAGATGAATCAGGTAGTTAGATATATCAGCTGTTCATCTCTAATGTAGGCTAGATGAATCAGCTAGTTAGATATATCAGCTGATCATCTCTAATGTAGGCAAGATGAATCAGCTAGTTAGATATATTAGCTGTTCATCACTAATGTAGGCTAGATGGATCAGCTAGTTAGATATATCAGCTGATCATTTCTAATGTAGGCTAGATGAATCAGCTAGTTAGCTATATCAGCTGATCATCTCTAGTGTAGGCTAGATGAATTAGCTAGTTAGATATATCAGCTGTTCATCTCTAATGTAGGCTAGATGAATCAGGTAGTTAGATATATCAGCTGTTCATCTCTAATGTAGGCTAGATGAATCAGCTAGTTAGATATATCAGCTGATCATCTCTAGTGTAGGCTAGATGAATTAGCTTGTTAGATATATCAGCTGTTCATCTCTAATGTAGGCTAGATGAATCAGCTAGTTAGATATATCAGCTGATCATCTCTAGTGTAGGCTAGATGAATTAGCTTGTTAGATATATCAGCTGTTCATCTCTAATGTAGGCTAGATGAATCAGCTAGTTAGATATATCAGCTGTTCATCTCTAATGTAGGCTAGATGAATCAGCTAGTTAGATATATCAGCTGTTCATCTCTAATGTTGGCTAGATGAATCAGCTAGTTAGATATATCAGCTGATCATCGATAATGTAGGCTAGATGAATCAGCTAGTTAGATATATCAGCTGTTCATATCTAATGTAGACTAGATGAATCAGCTAGTTAGATATATCAGCAGTTCATCTCTAATGTAGGCTAGATGAATCAGCTAGTTAGATATATCACCTGATCATCTCTAACGTAGGCTAGATGAATCAGCTAGTTAGATATATCAGCTGTTCATCTCTAATGTAGGCTAGATGAATCAGCTAGTTAGATATATCAGCTGTTCATCTCTAATGTAGGCTAGATGAATCAGCTAGTTAGATATATCAGCTGTTCATCTCTAATGTTGGCTAGATGAATCAGCTAGTTAGATATATCAGCTGATCATCGATAATGTAGGCTAGTTGAATCAGCTAGTTAGATATATCAGCTGTTCATATCTAATGTAGACTAGATGAATCAGCTAGTTAGATATATCAGCAGTTCATCTCTAATGTAGGCTAGATGAATCAGCTAGTTAGATATATCACCTGATCATCTCTAACGTAGGCTAGATGAATCAGCTAGTTAGATATATCAGCTGTTCATCTCTAATGTAGGCTAGATGAATCAGCTAGTTAGATATATCAGCTGTTCATCTCTAATGTAGGCTAGATGAATCAGCTAGTTAGATATACCAGCTGTTCATCTCTAATGTAGGCTAGATGAATCAGGTAGTTAGATATATCAGCTGTTCATCTCTAATGTAGGCTAGATGAATCAGCTAGTTAGATATATCAGCTGATCATCTCTAATGTAGGCAAGATGAATCAGCTAGTTAGATATATTAGCTGTTCATCACTAATGTAGGCTAGATGGATCAGCTAGTTAGATATATCAGCTGATCATTTCTAATGTAGGCTAGATGAATCAGCTAGTTAGCTATATCAGCTGATCATCTCTAGTGTAGGCTAGATGAATTAGCTAGTTAGATATATCAGCTGTTCATCTCTAATGTAGGCTAGATGAATCAGGTAGTTAGATATATCAGCTGTTCATCTCTAATGTAGGCTAGATGAATCAGCTAGTTAGATATATCAGCTGATCATCTCTAGTGTAGGCTAGATGAATTAGCTTGTTAGATATATCAGCTGTTCATCTCTAATGTAGGCTAGATGAATCAGGTAGTTAGATATATCAGCTGTTCATCTCTAATGTAGGCTAGATTAATCAGCTAGTTAGATATATCAGCTGATCATCTCTAATGTAGGCTAGATGAATCAGCTAGTTAGATATATCAGCTGTTCATCACTAATGTAGGCTAGATGGATCAGCTAGTTAGATATATCAGCTGAACATTTCTAATGTAGGCTAGATGAATCAGCTAGTTAGCTATATCAGCTGATCATCTCTAGTGTAGGCTAGATGAATTAGCTAGTTAGATATATCAACTGTTCATCTCTAATGTAGGCTAGATGAATCAGCTAGTTAGATATATCAGCTGTTCATCTCTAATGTAGACTAGATGGATCAGCTAGTTAGATATATCAGCTGTTCATCTCTAATGTAGGCTAGATGAATCAGCTAGTTAGATATATCAGCTGTTCATCTCTAATGTAGGCTAGATTAATCAGCTAGTTAGCTATATCAGCTGTTCATCTCTAATGTAGACTAGATGGATCAGCTAGTTAGATATATCAGCTGTTCATCTCTAATGTAGGCTAGATGAATCAGCTAGTTAGATATATCACCTGATCATCTCTAACGTAGGCTAGATGAATCAGCTAGTTAGATATATCAGCTGATCATTTCTAGTGTAGGCTAGATGAATTAGCTAGTTAGATATATCAACTGTTCATCTCTAATGTAGGCTAGATGAATCAGCTAGTTAGATATATCACCTGATCATCTCTAACGTAGGCTAGATGAATCAGCTAGTTAGATATATCAGCTGTTCATCTCTAATGTAGGCTAGATGAATCAGCTAGTTAGATATATCAGCTGTTCATCTCTAATGTAGGCTAGATGAATCAGCTAGTTAGATATACCAGCTGTTCATCTCTAATGTAGGCTAGATGAATCAGCTAGTTAGATATATCAGCTGTTCATCTCTAATGTAGGCTAGATGAATCAGCTAGTTAGATATATCAGCTGTTCATCTCTAATGTAGGCTAGATGAATCAGCTAGTTAGATATATCAGCTGTTCATCTCTAATGTAGACTAGATGGATCAGCTAGTTAGATATATCAGCTGTTCATCTCTAATGTAGGCTAGATGAATCAGCTAGTTAGATATATCAGCTGTTCATCTCTAATGTAGGCTAGATTAATCAGCTAGTTAGCTATATCAGCTGTTCATCTCTAGTGTAGGGTAGATGAATCAGCTAGTTAGATATATCAGCTGTTCATCTCTAATGTAGGCTAGATGAATCAGCTAGTTAGATATATCAGCTGTTCATCTCTAATGTAGGCTAGATGAATACGCTAGTTAGATATATCAGCTGTTCATCTCTAATGTAGGCTAGATGAATCAGCTAGTTAGATATATCAGCTGTTCATCTCTAATGTAGACTAGATGGATCAGCTAGTTAGATACATCAGCTGTTCATCTCTAATGTAGGCTAGATGAATCAGCTAGTTAGATATATCAGCTGTTCATCTCTAATGTAGGCTAGATGAATCAGCTAGTTAGCTATATCAGCTGTTCATCTCGAGTGTAGGGTAGATGAATCAGCTAGTTAGATATATCAGCTGATCATCTCTAATGTAGGCTAGATGAATCAGGTAGTTAGATATATCAGCTGTTCATCTCTAATGTAGGCTAGATGAATCAGCTAGTTAGATATATCAGCTGATCATCTCTAATGTAGGCTAGATGAATCAGCTAGTTAGATATATCAGCTGTTCATCTCTAATGTAGGCTAGATGGATCAGCTAGTTAGATATATCAGCTGATCATCTCTAATGTAGGCTAGATGAATCAGCTAGTTAGCTATATCAGCTGATCATCTCTAGTGTAGGCTAGATGAATTAGCTAGTTAGATATATCAGCTGTTCATCTCTAATGTAGGCTAGATGAATCAGGTAGTTAGATATATCAGCTGTTCATCTCTAATGTAGGCTAGATGAATCAGCTAGTTAGATATATCAGCCGATCATCTCTAATGTAGGCTAGATGAATCAGCTAGTTAGATATATTAGCTGTTCATCACTAATGTAGGCTAGATGGATCAGCTAGTTAGATACATCAGCTGTTCATCTCTAATGTAGGCTAGATGAATCAGCTAGTTAGATATATCAGCTGTTCATCTCTAATGTAGGCTAGATGAATCAGCTAGTTAGCTATATCAGCTGTTCATCTCGAGTGTAGGGTAGATGAATCAGCTAGTTAGATATATCAGCTGATCATCTCTAATGTAGGCTAGATGAATCAGGTAGTTAGATATATCAGCTGTTCATCTCTAATGTAGGCTAGATGAATCAGCTAGTTAGATATATCAGCTGATCATCTCTAATGTAGGCTAGATGAATCAGCTAGTTAGATATATCAGCTGTTCATCTCTAATGTAGGCTAGATGGATCAGCTAGTTAGATATATCAGCTGATCATCTCTAATGTAGGCTAGATGAATCAGCTAGTTAGCTATATCAGCTGATCATCTCTAGTGTAGGCTAGATGAATTAGCTAGTTAGATATATCAGCTGTTCATCTCTAATGTAGGCTAGATGAATCAGGTAGTTAGATATATCAGCTGTTCATCTCTAATGTAGGCTAGATGAATCAGCTAGTTAGATATATCAGCTGATCATCTCTAATGTAGGCTAGATGAATCAGCTAGTTAGATATATTAGCTGTTCATCACTAATGTAGGCTAGATGGATCAGCTAGTTAGATATATCAGCTGATCATTTCTAGTGTAGGCTAGATGAATTAGCTAGTTAGATATATCAACTGTTCATCTCTAATGTAGGCTAGATGAATCAGCTAGTTAGATATATCACCTGATCATCTCTAACGTAGGCTAGATGAATCAGCTAGTTAGATATATCAGCTGTTCATCTCTAATGTAGGCTAGATGAATCAGCTAGTTAGATATATCAGCTGTTCATCTCTAATGTAGGCTAGATGAATCAGCTAGTTAGATATACCAGCTGTTCATCTCTAATGTAGGCTAGATGAATCAGCTAGTTATATATATCAGCTGTTCATCTCTAATGTAGGCTAGATGAATCAGCTAGTTAGATATATCAGCTGTTCATCTCTAATGTAGGCTAGATGAATCAACTAGTTAGATATATCAGCTGTTCATCTCTAATGTAGACTAGATGGATCAGCTAGTTAGATATATCAGCTGTTCATCTCTAATGTAGGCTAGATGAATCAGCTAGTTAGATATATCAGCTGTTCATCTCTAATGTAGGCTAGATTAATCAGCTAGTTAGCTATATCAGCTGTTCATCTCTAGTGTAGGGTAGATGAATCAGCTAGTTAGATATATCAGCTGTTCATCTCTAATGTAGGCTAGATGAATCAGCTAGTTAGATATATCAGCTGTTCATCTCTAATGTAGGCTAGATGAATACGCTAGTTAGATATATCAGCTGTTCATCTCTAATGTAGGCTAGATGAATCAGCTAGTTAGATATATCAGCTGTTCATCTCTAATGTAGACTAGATGGATCAGCTAGTTAGATACATCAGCTGTTCATCTCTAATGTAGGCTAGATGAATCAGCTAGTTAGATATATCAGCTGTTCATCTCTAATGTAGGCTAGATGAATCAGCTAGTTAGCTATATCAGCTGTTCATCTCGAGTGTAGGGTAGATGAATCAGCTAGTTAGATATATCAGCTGATCATCTCTAATGTAGGCTAGATGAATCAGGTAGTTAGATATATCAGCTGTTCATCTCTAATGTAGGCTAGATGAATCAGCTAGTTAGATATATCAGCTGATCATCTCTAATGTAGGCTAGATGAATCAGCTAGTTAGATATATCAGCTGTTCATCTCTAATGTAGGCTAGATGGATCAGCTAGTTAGATATATCAGCTGATCATCTCTAATGTAGGCTAGATGAATCAGCTAGTTAGCTATATCAGCTGATCATCTCTAGTGTAGGCTAGATGAATTAGCTAGTTAGATATATCAGCTGTTCATCTCTAATGTAGGCTAGATGAATCAGGTAGTTAGATATATCAGCTGTTTATCTCTAATGTAGGCTAGATGAATCAGCTAGTTAGATATATCAGCTGATCATCTCTAATGTAGGCTAGATGAATCAGCTAGTTAGATATATTAGCTGTTCATCACTAATGTAGGCTAGATGGATCAGCTAGTTAGATATATCAGCTGATCATTTCTAATGTAGGCTAGATGAATCAGCTAGTTAGCTATATCAGCTGATCATCTCTAGTGTAGGCTAGATGAATTAGCTAGTTAGATATATCAGCTGTTCATCTCTAATGTAGGCTAGATGAATCAGGTAGTTAGATATATCAGCTGTTCATCTCTAATGTAGGCTAGATGAATCAGCTAGTTAGATATATCAGCTGATCATCTCTAGTGTAGGCTAGATGAATTAGCTAGTTAGATATATCAGCTGTTCATCTCTAATGTAGGCTAGATGAATCAGGTAGTTAGATATATCAGCTGTTCATCTCTAATGTAGGCTAGATTAATCAGCTAGTTAGATATATCAGCTGATCATCTCTAATGTAGGCTAGATGAATCAGCTAGTTAGATATATCAGCTGTTCATCACTAATGTAGGCTAGATGGATCAGCTAGTTAGATATATCAGCTGATCATTTCTAATGTAGGCTAGATGAATCAGCTAGTTAGCTATATCAGCTGATCATCTCTAGTGTAGGCTAGATGAATTAGCTAGTTAGATATATCAACTGTTCATCTCTAATGTAGGCTAGATGAATCAGCTAGTTAGTTATATCAGCTGTTCATCTCTAATGTAGGCTAGATGAATCAGCTAGTTAGATATATCAGCTGTTCAAATTCTAGTGTAGGCAAGATGAATACGCTAGTTATATATATCAGCTGTTCATCTCTAATGGAGGCTAGATGAATCAGCTAGTTAGATATATCAGCTGTTCATCTCTAATGTAGGCTAGATGAATCAGCTAGTTATATATATCAGCTGTTCATCTCTAATGTAGGCTAGATGAATCAGCTAGTTAGCTATATCAGCTGTTCATCTCGAGTGTAGGGTAGATGAATCAGCTAGTTAGATATATCAGCTGATCATCTCTAATGTAGGCTAGATGAATCAGGTAGTTAGATATATCAGCTGATCATCTCTAATGTAGGCTAGATGAATCAGCTAGTTAGATATATCAGCTGCTCATCTCTAATGTAGGCTAGATGGATCAGCTAGTTAGATATATCAGCTGATCATCTCTAATGTAGGCTAGATGAATCAGCTAGTTAGCTATATCAGCTGATCATCTCTAGTGTAGGCTAGATGAATTAGCTAGTTAGATATATCAGCTGTTCATCTCTAATGTAGGCTAGATGAATCAGGTAGTTAGATATATCAGCTGTTCATCTCTAATGTAGGCTAGATGAATCAGCTGGTTAGCTATATCAGCTGATCATCTCTAGTGTAGGCTAGATGAATTAGCTAGTTAGATATATCAGCTGTTCATTTCTAGTGTAAGCTAGATGAATACTTTAGTTAGCTATATCAGCTGTTCATCTCTAATGTAGGCTAGATGAATCAGCTAGTTAGATATATCAGCTGTTCATCTCTAATGTAGGATAGATGAATCACCTGGTTAGATATATCAGCTGTTCATCTCTAATGTAGGCTAGATGAATCAGCTAGTTAGCTATATCAGCTGTTCATCTCTAGTGTAGGCTAGATGAATCAGCTAGTTAGATATATCAGCTGATCATCTCTAATGTAGGCTAGATGAATCAGGTAATTAGATATATCAGCTGTTCATCTCTAATGTAGTCTAGATGAATCAGCTAGTTAGATATATCAGCTGATCATCTCTAATGTAGGCAAGATTTATCAGCTAGTTAGATATATCAGCTGTTCATCTCTAATGTAGGCTAGATGGATCAGCTAGTTAGATATATCAGCTGATCATCTCTCATGTAGGCTAGATGAATCAGCTAGTTAGATATATCAGCTGTTCATCTCTAATGTAGGCTAGATGAATCAGCTAGTTAGATATATCAGCTGATCATCTCTCATGTAGGCTAGATGAATCAGCTAGTTAGATATATCAGCTGTTCATCTCTAATGTAGGCTAGATGGATCAGCTAGTTAGATATATCAGCTGATCATCTCTAATGTAAGCTAGATGAATCAGCTAGTTAGCTATATCAGCTGATCATCTCTAGTGTAGGCTAGATGAATTAGCTAGTTAGATATATCAGCTGTTCATCTCGAGTGTAGGGTAGATGAATCAGCTAGTTAGATATATCAGCTGATCATCTCTAATGTAGGCTAGATGAATCAGGTAGTTAGATATATCAGCTGATCATCTCTAATGTAGGCTAGATGAATCAGCTAGTTAGATATATCAGCTGCTCATCTCTAATGTAGGCTAGATGGATCAGCTAGTTAGATATATCAGCTGATCATCTCTAATGTAGGCTAGATGAATCAGCTAGTTAGCTATATCAGCTGATCATCTCTAGTGTAGGCTAGATGAATTAGCTAGTTAGATATATCAGCTGTTCATCTCTAATGTAGGCTAGATTAATCAGGTAGTTAGATATATCAGCTGTTCATCTCTAATGTAGGCTAGATGAATCAGCTAGTTAGCTATATCAGCTGATCATCTCTAGTGTAGGCTAGATGAATTAGCTATTTAGATATATCAGCTGTTCATTTCTAGTGTAAGCTAGATGAATACTTTAGTTAGCTATATCAGCTGTTCATCTCTAATGTAGGCTAGATGAATCAGCTAGATAGATATATCAGCTGTTCATCTCTAATGTAGGATAGATGAATCACCTGGTTAGATATATCAGCTGTTCATCTCTAATGTAGGCTAGATGAATCAGCTAGTTAGCTATATCAGCTGTTCATCTCTAGTGTAGGCTAGATGAATCAGCTAGTTAGATATATCAGCTGATCATCTCTAATGTAGGCTAGATGAATCAGGTAATTAGATATATCAGCTGTTCATCTCTAATGTAGTCTAGATGAATCAGCTAGTTAGATATATCAGCTGATCATCTCTAATGTAGGCAAGATTTATCAGCTAGTTAGATATATCAGCTGTTCATCTCTAATGTAGGCTAGATGGATCAGCTAGTTAGATATATCAGCTGATCATCTCTCATGTAGGCTAGATGAATCAGCTAGTTAGATATATCAGCTGTTCATCTCTAATGTAGGCTAGATGAATCAGCTAGTTAGATATATCAGCTGATCATCTCTCATGTAGGCTAGATGAATCAGCTAGTTAGATATATCAGCTGTTCATCTCTAATGTAGGCTAGATGGATCAGCTAGTTAGATATATCAGCTGATCATCTCTAATGTAAGCTAGATGAATCAGCTAGTTAGCTATATCAGCTGATCATCTCTAGTGTAGGCTAGATGAATTAGCTAGTTAGATATATCAGCTGTTCATCTCTAATGTAGGCTAGATGAATCAGCTAGTTAGATATATCAGCTGTTCATCTCTAATGTAGGCTAGATGAATCAGCTAGTTAGCTATATCAGCTGTTCATCTCGAGTGTAGGGTAGATGAATCAGCTAGTTAGATATATCAGCTGATCATCTCTAATGTAGGCTAGATGAATCAGGTAGTTAGATATATCAGCTGTTCATCTCTAATGTAGGCTAGATGAATCAGCTAGTTAGATATATCAGCTGATCATCTCTAATGTAGGCTAGATGAATCAGCTAGTTAGATATATCAGCTGTTCATCTCTAATGTAGGCTAGATGGATCAGCTAGTTAGATATATCAGCTGATCATCTCTAATGTAGGCTAGATGAATCAGCTAGTTAGCTATATCAGCTGATCATCTCTAGTGTAGGCTAGATGAATTAGCTAGTTAGATATATCAGCTGTTCATCTCTAATGTAGGCTAGATGAATCAGGTAGTTAGATATATCAGCTGTTCATCTCTAATGTAGGCTAGATGAATCAGCTAGTTAGATATATCAGCTGATCATCTCTAATGTAGGCTAGATGAATCAGCTAGTTAGATATATTAGCTGTTCATCACTAATGTAGGCTAGATGGATCAGCTAGTTAGATATATCAGCTGATCATTTCTAATGTAGGCTAGATGAATCAGCTAGTTAGCTATATCAGCTGATCATCTCTAGTGTAGGCTAGATGAATTAGCTAGTTAGATATATCAGCTGTTCATCTCTAATGTAGGCTAGATGAATCAGGTAGTTAGATATATCAGCTGTTCATCTCTAATGTAGGCTAGATGAATCAGCTAGTTAGATATATCAGCTGATCATCTCTAGTGTAGGCTAGATGAATTAGCTAGTTAGATATATCAGCTGTTCATCTCTAATGTAGGCTAGATGAATCAGGTAGTTAGATATATCAGCTGTTCATCTCTAATGTAGGCTAGATTAATCAGCTAGTTAGATATATCAGCTGATCATCTCTAATGTAGGCTAGATGAATCAGCTAGTTAGATATATCAGCTGTTCATCACTAATGTAGGCTAGATGGATCAGCTAGTTAGATATATCAGCTGATCATTTCTAATGTAGGCTAGATGAATCAGCTAGTTAGCTATATCAGCTGATCATCTCTAGTGTAGGCTAGATGAATTAGCTAGTTAGATATATCAACTGTTCATCTCTAATGTAGGCTAGATGAATCAGCTCGTTAGTTATATCAGCTGTTCATCTCTAATGTAGGCTAGATGAATCAGCTAGTTAGATATATCAGCTGTTCAAATTCTAGTGTAGGCTAGATGAATACGCTAGTTAGATATATCAGCTGTTCATCTCTAATGGAGGCTAGATGAATCAGCTAGTTAGATATATCAGCTGTTCATCGCTAATGTAGGCTAGATGAATCAGCTAGTTATATATATCAGCTGTTCATCTCTAATGTAGGCTAGATGAATCAGCTAGTTAGCTATATCAGCTGTTCATCTCGAGTGTAGGGTAGATGAATCAGCTAGTTAGATATATCAGCTGATCATCTCTAATGTAGGCTAGATGAATCAGGTAGTTCGATATATCAGCTGATCATCTCTAATGTAGGCTAGATGAATCAGCTAGTTAGATATATCAGCTGCTCATCTCTAATGTAGGCTAGATGGATCAGCTAGTTAGATATATCAGCTGATCATCTCTAATGTAGGCTAGATGAATCAGCTAGTTAGCTATATCAGCTGATCATCTCTAGTGTAGGCTAGATGAATTAGCTAGTTAGATATATCAGCTGTTCATCTCTAATGTAGGCTAGATGAATCAGGTAGTTAGATATATCAGCTGTTCATCTCTAATGTAGGCTAGATGAATCAGCTAGTTAGCTATATCAGCTGATCATCTCTAGTGTAGGCTAGATGAATTAGCTAGTTAGATATATCAGCTGTTCATTTCTAGTGTAAGCTAGATGAATACTTTAGTTAGCTATATCAGCTGTTCATCTCTAATGTAGGCTAGATGAATCAGCTAGTTAGATATATCAGCTGTTCATCTCTAATGTAGGATAGATGAATCACCTGGTTAGATATATCAGCTGTTCATCTCTAATGTAGGCTAGATGAATAAGCTAGTTAGCTATATCAGCTGTTCATCTCTAGTGTAGGCTAGATGAATCAGCTAGTTAGATATATCAGCTGATCATCTCTAATGTAGGCTAGATGAATCAGGTAATTAGATATATCAGCTGTTCATCTCTAATGTAGTCTAGATGAATCAGCTAGTTAGATATATCAGCTGATCATCTCTAATGTAGGCAAGATTTATCAGCTAGTTAGATATATCAGCTGTTCATCTCTAATGTAGGCTAGATGGATCAGCTAGTTAGATATATCAGCTGATCATCTCTCATGTAGGCTAGATGAATCAGCTAGTTAGATATATCAGCTGTTCATCTCTAATGTAGGCTAGATGAATCAGCTAGTTAGATATATCAGCTGATCATCTCTCATGTAGGCTAGATGAATCAGCTAGTTAGATATATCAGCTGTTCATCTCTAATGTAGGCTAGATGGATCAGCTAGTTAGATATATCAGCTGATCATCTCTAATGTAAGCTAGATGAATCAGCTAGTTAGCTATATCAGCTGATCATCTCTAGTGTAGGCTAGATGAATTAGCTAGTTAGATATATCAGCTGTTCATCTCTAATGTAGGCTTGATGAATCAGCTAGTCAGTTATATCAGCTGTTCATCTCTAATGTAGGCTAGATGAATCAGCTAGTTAGATATATCAGCTGTTCATCTCTAGTGTAGTCTAGATGAATCAGCTAGTTAGCTATATCAGCTCTTCATCTCTAATGTAGGCTAGATGAATCAGCTAGTTAGATATATCAGCTGTTCATCTCTAATGTAGGCTAGATGAATCAGCTAGTTAGATATATCAGCTGTTCATCTCTAATGTAGGCTAGATGAATCAGGTAGTTAGATATATCAGCTGATCATCTCTAATGTAGGCTAGATATATCAGCTGTTCATCTGTAATGTAGGCTAGATGGATCAGCTAGTTAGATATATCAGCTGATCATCTCTAATGTAGGCTAGATGAATCAGCTAGTTAGCTATATCATCTGATCATCTCTAGTGTAGGCTAGATGAATTAGCTAGTTAGATATATCAGCTGTTCATCTCTAATGTAGGCTAGATGAATCAGCTAGTTAGTTATATCAGCTGTTCATCTCTAATGTAGGCTAGATGAATCAGGTAGTTAGATATATCAGCTGTTCATCTCTAATGTAGGCTAGATGAATCAGCAAGTTAGATATATCAGCTGTTCATCTCTAGTGTAGGCTAGATGAATCAGCTAGTTAGCTATATCAGCTGTTCATCTCTAATGTAGGCTAGATGAATCAGCTTGTTAGATATATCAGCTGTTCATCTCTAATGTTGGCTAGATGAATCAGATAGTTAGATATATCAGCTGATCATCTATAATGTAGGCTAGATGAATCAGGTAGTTAGATATATCAGCTGTTCATCTCTAATGTAGGCTAGATGAATCAGCTAGTTAGATATATCAGCTGATCATCTCTAATGTAGGCTAGATGAATCAGCTAGTTAGATATATCAGCTTTTCATCTCTAATGTAGGATAGATGAATCACCTGGTTAGATATATCAGCTGTTCATCTCTAATGTAGGCTAGATGAATAAGCTAGTTAGCTATATCAGCTGTTCATCTCTAGTGTAGGCTAGATGAATCAGCTAGTTAGATATATCAGCTGATCATCTCTAATGTAGGCTAGATGAATCAGGTAATTAGATATATCAGCTGTTCATCTCTAATGTAGTCTAGATGAATCAGCTAGTTAGATATATCAGCTGATCATCTCTAATGTAGGCAAGATTTATCAGCTAGTTAGATATATCAGCTGTTCATCTCTAATGTAGGCTAGATGGATCAGCTAGTTAGATATATCAGCTGATCATCTCTCATGTAGGCTAGATGAATCAGCTAGTTAGATATATCAGCTGTTCATCTCTAATGTAGGCTAGATGAATCAGCTAGTTAGATATATCAGCTGATCATCTCTCATGTAGGCTAGATGAATCAGCTAGTTAGATATATCAGCTGTTCATCTCTAATGTAGGCTAGATGGATCAGCTAGTTAGATATATCAGCTGATCATCTCTAATGTAAGCTAGATGAATCAGCTAGTTAGCTATATCAGCTGATCATCTCTAGTGTAGGCTAGATGAATTAGCTAGTTAGATATATCAGCTGTTCATCTCTAATGTAGGCTTGATGAATCAGCTAGTCAGTTATATCAGCTGTTCATCTCTAATGTAGGCTAGATGAATCAGCTAGTTAGATATATCAGCTGTTCATCTCTAGTGTAGTCTAGATGAATCAGCTAGTTAGCTATATCAGCTCTTCATCTCTAATGTAGGCTAGATGAATCAGCTAGTTAGATATATCAGCTGTTCATCTCTAATGTAGGCTAGATGAATCAGCTAGTTAGATATATCAGCTGTTCATCTCTAATGTAGGCTAGATGAATCAGGTAGTTAGATATATCAGCTGATCATCTCTAATGTAGGCTAGATATATCAGCTGTTCATCTGTAATGTAGGCTAGATGGATCAGCTAGTTAGATATATCAGCTGATCATCTCTAATGTAGGCTAGATGAATCAGCTAGTTAGCTATATCATCTGATCATCTCTAGTGTAGGCTAGATGAATTAGCTAGTTAGATATATCAGCTGTTCATCTCTAATGTAGGCTAGATGAATCAGCTAGTTAGTTATATCAGCTGTTCATCTCTAATGTAGGCTAGATGAATCAGGTAGTTAGATATATCAGCTGTTCATCTCTAATGTAGGCTAGATGAATCAGCAAGTTAGATATATCAGCTGTTCATCTCTAGTGTAGGCTAGATGAATCAGCTAGTTAGCTATATCAGCTGTTCATCTCTAATGTAGGCTAGATGAATCAGCTTGTTAGATATATCAGCTGTTCATCTCTAATGTTGGCTAGATGAATCAGATAGTTAGATATATCAGCTGATCATCTATAATGTAGGCTAGATGAATCAGGTAGTTAGATATATCAGCTGTTCATCTCTAATGTAGGCTAGATGAATCAGCTAGTTAGATATATCAGCTGATCATCTCTAATGTAGGCTAGATGAATCAGCTAGTTAGATATATCAGCTTTTCATCTCTAATGTAGGCTAGATGGATCAGCTAGTTAGATATATCCGCTGATCATTTCTAATGTAGGCTAGATGAATCAGCTAGTTAGCTATATCAGCTGATCATTTCTAGTGTAGGCTAGATGAATTAGCTAGTTAGATATATCAGCTGTTCATCTCTAATGTACGCTAGATGAATCAGCTAGTTAGTTATATCAGCTGTTCATCTCTAATGTAGGCTAGATGAATCAGCTAGTTAGATATATCAGCTGTTCATTTCTAGTGTAGGCTAGATGAATACGCTAGTTAGCTATATCAGCTGTTCATCTCTAATGTAGGCTAGATCAATCAGCTAGTTAGATATATCAGCTGTTCATCTCTAATGTAGGCTAGCTGAATCAGGTAGTTAGATATATCAGCTGATCATCTCTAATGTAGGCTAGATGGATCAGCTAGTTAAATATATCAGCTGATCATCTCTAATGTAGGCTAGATGAATCAGATAGTTAGATATATCAGCTGTTCATCTCTAATGTAGGCTAGATGAATCAGCTAGTTAGCTATATCAGCTGTTCATCTCGAGTGTAGGGTAGATGAATCAGCTAGTTAGATATATCAGCTGATCATCTCTAATGTAGGCTAGATGAATCAGGTAGTTAGATATATCAGCTGTTCATCTCTAATGTCGTCTAGATGAATCAGCTAGTTAGATATATCAGCTGATCATCTCTAATGTACGCTAGATGAATCAGCTTGTTAGATATATCAGCTGTTCATCTCTAATGTTGGCTAGATGAATCAGATAGTTAGATATATCAGCTGATCATCTATAATGTAGGCTAGATGAATCAGGTAGTTAGATATATCAGCTGTTCATCTCTAATGTAGGCTAGATGAATCAGCTAGTTAGATATATCAGCTGATCATCTCTAATGTAGGCTAGATGAATCAGCTAGTTAGATATATCAGCTGTTCATCTCTAATGTAGGCTAGATGGATCAGCTAGTTAGATATATCCGCTGATCATTTCTAATGTAGGCTAGATGAATCAGCTAGTTAGCTATATCAGCTGATCATTTCTAGTGTAGGCTAGATGAATTAGCTAGTTAGATATATCAGCTGTTCATCTCTAATGTAGGCTAGATGAATCAGCTAGTTAGTTATATCAGCTGTTCATCTCTAATGTAGGCTAGATGAATCAGCTAGTTAGATATATCAGCTGTTCATTTCTAGTGTAGGCTAGATGAATACGCTAGTTAGCTATATCAGCTGTTCATCTCTAATGTAGGCTAGATCAATCAGCTAGTTAGATATATCAGCTGTTCATCTCTAATGTAGGCTAGATGAATCAGCTAGTTAGATATATCAGCTGTTCATCTCTAATGTAGGCTAGCTGAATCAGGTAGTTAGATATATCAGCTGATCATCTCTAATGTAGGCTAGATGGATCAGCTAGTTAAATATATCAGCTGATCATCTCTAATGTAGGCTAGATGAATCAGATAGTTAGATATATCAGCTGTTCATCTCTAATGTAGGCTAGATGAATCAGCTAGTTAGCTATATCAGCTGTTCATCTCGAGTGTAGGGTAGATGAATCAGCTAGTTAGATATATCAGCTGATCATCTATAATGTAGGCTAGATGAATCAGGTAGTTAGATATATCAGCTGTTCATCTCTAATGTAGGCTAGATGAATCAGCTAGTTAGATATATCAGCTGATCATCTCTAATGTAGGCTAGATGAATCAGCTAGTTAGATATATCAGCTGTTCATCTCTAATGTAGGCTAGATGAATCAGCTAGTTAGATATATCAGCTGTTCATCTCTAATGTAGGCTAGATGAATCAGCTAGTTAGATATATCAGCTGATCATCTCTAGTGTAGGCTAGATGAATTAGCTAGTTAGATATATCAGCTGTTCATCTCTAATGTAGGCTAGATGAATCAGCTAGTTAGTTATATCAGCTGTTCATCTCTAATGTAGGCTAGATGAATCAGCTAGTTAGATATATCAGCTGTTCATTTCTAGTGTAGGCTAGATGAATACGCTAGTTAGCTATATCAGCTGTTCATCTCTAATGTAGGCTAGATCAATCAGCTAGTTAGATATATCAGCTGTTCATCTCTAATGTAGGCTAGATGAATCAGCTAGTTAGATATATCAGCTGTTCATCTCTAATGTAGGCTAGCTGAATCAGGTAGTTAGATATATCAGCTGATCATCTCTAATGTAGGCTAGATGGATCAGCTAGTTAAATATATCAGCTGATCATCTCTAATGTAGGCTAGATGAATCAGATAGTTAGATATATCAGCTGTTCATCTCTAATGTAGGCTAGATGAATCAGCTAGTTAGCTATATCAGCTGTTCATCTCGAGTGTAGGGTAGATGAATCAGCTAGTTAGATATATCAGCTGATCATCTCTAATGTAGGCTAGATGAATCAGGTAGTTAGATATATCAGCTGTTCATCTCTAATGTCGTCTAGATGAATCAGCTAGTTAGATATATCAGCTGATCATCTCTAATGTACGCTAGATGAATCAGCTAGTTAGATATATCAGCTGTTCATCTGTAATGTAGGCTAGATGGATCAGCTAGTTAGATATATCAGCTGATCATCTCTAATGTAGGCTAGATGAATCAGCTTGTTAGATATATCAGCTGTTCATCTCTAATGTTGGCTAGATGAATCAGATAGTTAGATATATCAGCTGATCATCTATAATGTAGGCTAGATGAATCAGGTAGTTAGATATATCAGCTGTTCATCTCTAATGTAGGCTAGATGAATCAGCTAGTTAGATATATCAGCTGATCATCTCTAATGTAGGCTAGATGAATCAGCTAGTTAGATATATCAGCTTTTCATCTCTAATGTAGGCTAGATGGATCAGCTAGTTAGATATATCCGCTGATCATTTCTAATGTAGGCTAGATGAATCAGCTAGTTAGCTATATCAGCTGATCATTTCTAGTGTAGGCTAGATGAATTAGCTAGTTAGATATATCAGCTGTTCATCTCTAATGTACGCTAGATGAATCAGCTAGTTAGTTATATCAGCTGTTCATCTCTAATGTAGGCTAGATGAATCAGCTAGTTAGATATATCAGCTGTTCATTTCTAGTGTAGGCTAGATGAATACGCTAGTTAGCTATATCAGCTGTTCATCTCTAATGTAGGCTAGATCAATCAGCTAGTTAGATATATCAGCTGTTCATCTCTAATGTAGGCTAGCTGAATCAGGTAGTTAGATATATCAGCTGATCATCTCTAATGTAGGCTAGATGGATCAGCTAGTTAAATATATCAGCTGATCATCTCTAATGTAGGCTAGATGAATCAGATAGTTAGATATATCAGCTGTTCATCTCTAATGTAGGCTAGATGAATCAGCTAGTTAGCTATATCAGCTGTTCATCTCGAGTGTAGGGTAGATGAATCAGCTAGTTAGATATATCAGCTGATCATCTCTAATGTAGGCTAGATGAATCAGGTAGTTAGATATATCAGCTGTTCATCTCTAATGTCGTCTAGATGAATCAGCTAGTTAGATATATCAGCTGATCATCTCTAATGTACGCTAGATGAATCAGCTTGTTAGATATATCAGCTGTTCATCTCTAATGTTGGCTAGATGAATCAGATAGTTAGATATATCAGCTGATCATCTATAATGTAGGCTAGATGAATCAGGTAGTTAGATATATCAGCTGTTCATCTCTAATGTAGGCTAGATGAATCAGCTAGTTAGATATATCAGCTGATCATCTCTAATGTAGGCTAGATGAATCAGCTAGTTAGATATATCAGCTGTTCATCTCTAATGTAGGCTAGATGGATCAGCTAGTTAGATATATCCGCTGATCATTTCTAATGTAGGCTAGATGAATCAGCTAGTTAGCTATATCAGCTGATCATTTCTAGTGTAGGCTAGATGAATTAGCTAGTTAGATATATCAGCTGTTCATCTCTAATGTAGGCTAGATGAATCAGCTAGTTAGTTATATCAGCTGTTCATCTCTAATGTAGGCTAGATGAATCAGCTAGTTAGATATATCAGCTGTTCATTTCTAGTGTAGGCTAGATGAATACGCTAGTTAGCTATATCAGCTGTTCATCTCTAATGTAGGCTAGATCAATCAGCTAGTTAGATATATCAGCTGTTCATCTCTAATGTAGGCTAGATGAATCAGCTAGTTAGATATATCAGCTGTTCATCTCTAATGTAGGCTAGCTGAATCAGGTAGTTAGATATATCAGCTGATCATCTCTAATGTAGGCTAGATGGATCAGCTAGTTAAATATATCAGCTGATCATCTCTAATGTAGGCTAGATGAATCAGATAGTTAGATATATCAGCTGTTCATCTCTAATGTAGGCTAGATGAATCAGCTAGTTAGCTATATCAGCTGTTCATCTCGAGTGTAGGGTAGATGAATCAGCTAGTTAGATATATCAGCTGATCATCTATAATGTAGGCTAGATGAATCAGGTAGTTAGATATATCAGCTGTTCATCTCTAATGTAGGCTAGATGAATCAGCTAGTTAGATATATCAGCTGATCATCTCTAATGTAGGCTAGATGAATCAGCTAGTTAGATATATCAGCTGTTCATCTCTAATGTAGGCTAGATGAATCAGCTAGTTAGATATATCAGCTGTTCATCTCTAATGTAGGCTAGATGAATCAGCTAGTTAGATATATCAGCTGATCATCTCTAGTGTAGGCTAGATGAATTAGCTAGTTAGATATATCAGCTGTTCATCTCTAATGTAGGCTAGATGAATCAGCTAGTTAGTTATATCAGCTGTTCATCTCTAATGTAGGCTAGATGAATCAGCTAGTTAGATATATCAGCTGTTCATTTCTAGTGTAGGCTAGATGAATACGCTAGTTAGCTATATCAGCTGTTCATCTCTAATGTAGGCTAGATCAATCAGCTAGTTAGATATATCAGCTGTTCATCTCTAATGTAGGCTAGATGAATCAGCTAGTTAGATATATCAGCTGTTCATCTCTAATGTAGGCTAGCTGAATCAGGTAGTTAGATATATCAGCTGATCATCTCTAATGTAGGCTAGATGGATCAGCTAGTTAAATATATCAGCTGATCATCTCTAATGTAGGCTAGATGAATCAGATAGTTAGATATATCAGCTGTTCATCTCTAATGTAGGCTAGATGAATCAGCTAGTTAGCTATATCAGCTGTTCATCTCGAGTGTAGGGTAGATGAATCAGCTAGTTAGATATATCAGCTGATCATCTCTAATGTAGGCTAGATGAATCAGGTAGTTAGATATATCAGCTGTTCATCTCTAATGTCGTCTAGATGAATCAGCTAGTTAGATATATCAGCTGATCATCTCTAATGTACGCTAGATGAATCAGCTAGTTAGATATATCAGCTGTTCATCTGTAATGTAGGCTAGATGGATCAGCTAGTTAGATATATCAGCTGATCATCTCTAATGTAGGCTAGAGGAATCAGCAGGTTAGCTATATCTGCTGATCAACTCTAGTGTAGGCTAGATGAATTAGCTAGTTAGATATATCAGCTGTTCATCTCTAATGTAGGCTAGATGAATCAGCTAGTTAGTTATATCAGCTGTTCATCTCTAATGTAGGCTAGATGAATCAGCTAGTTAGCTATATCAGCTGTTCATCTCTAATGTAGGCTAGATGAATCAGCTTGTTAGATATATCAGCTGTTCATCTCTAATGTTGGCTAGATGAATCAGATAGTTAGATATATCAGCTGATCATCTATAATGTAGGCTAGATGAATCAGGTAGTTAGATATATCAGCTGTTCATCTCTAATGTAGGCTAGATGAATCAGCTAGTTAGATATATCAGCTGATCATCTCTAATGTAGGCTAGATGAATCAGCTAGTTAGATATATCAGCTGTTCATCTCTAATGTAGGCTAGATGGATCAGCTAGTTAGATATATCCGCTGATCATTTCTAATGTAGGCTAGATGAATCAGCTAGTTAGCTATATCAGCTGATCATTTCTAGTGTAGGCTAGATGAATTAGCTAGTTAGATATATCAGCTGTTCATCTCTAATGTAGGCTAGATGAATCAGCTAGTTAGTTATATCAGCTGTTCATCTCTAATGTAGGCTAGATGAATCAGCTAGTTAGATATATCAGCTGTTCATTTCTAGTGTAGGCTAGATGAATACGCTAGTTAGCTATATCAGCTGTTCATCTCTAATGTAGGCTAGATCAATCAGCTAGTTAGATATATCAGCTGTTCATCTCTAATGTAGGCTAGATGAATCAGCTAGTTAGATATATCAGCTGTTCATCTCTAATGTAGGCTAGCTGAATCAGGTAGTTAGATATATCAGCTGATCATCTCTAATGTAGGCTAGATGGATCAGCTAGTTAAATATATCAGCTGATCATCTCTAATGTAGGCTAGATGAATCAGATAGTTAGATATATCAGCTGTTCATCTCTAATGTAGGCTAGATGAATCAGCTAGTTAGCTATATCAGCTGTTTATCTCGAGTGTAGGGTAGATGAATCAGCTAGTTAGATATATCAGCTGATCATCTCTAATGTAGGCTAGATGAATCAGGTAGTTAGATATATCAGCTGTTCATCTCTAATGTCGTCTAGATGAATCAGCTAGTTAGATATATCAGCTGATCATCTCTAATGTACGCTAGATGAATCAGCTAGTTAGATATATCAGCTGTTCATCTGTAATGTAGGCTAGATGGATCAGCTAGTTAGATATATCAGCTGATCATCTCTAATGTAGGCTAGAGGAATCAGCAGGTTAGCTATATCTGCTGATCATCTCTAGTGTAGGCTAGATGAATTAGCTAGTTAGATATATCAGCTGTTCATCTCTAATGTAGGCTAGATGAATCAGCGAGTTAGTTATATCAGCTGTTCATCTCTAATGTAGGCTAGATGAATCAGCTAGTTAGATATATCAGCTGTTCATCTCTAGTGTAGTCTAGATGAATCAGCTAGTTAGAAATATCAGCTGTTCATCTCTAATGTAGGCTAGATGGATCAGCTAGTTAGATATATCAGCTGATCATCTCTAATGTAGGCTAGATGAATTAGCTAGTTAGATATATCAGCTGTTCATCTCTAATGTAGGCTAGATGAATCAGCTAGTTAGATATATCAGCTGTTCATCTCTAATGTAGGCTAGATGAATCAGCTAGTTAGTTATATCAGCTGTTCATCTCTAATGTAGGCTAGATGAATCAGCTAGTTAGATATATCAGCTGTTCATCTCTAGTGTAGGCTAGATGAATACGCTAGTTAGCTATATCAGCTGTTCATCTCTAATGTAGACTAGATGAATCAGCTAGTTAGATATATCAGCTGTTCATCTATAATGTAGGCTAGATGAATCAGCTAGTTTGATATATCAGCTGATCATCTCTAATGTAGGCTAGATGAATCAGCTAGTTAGATATATCAGCTGTTGATCTCTAATGTAGGCTAGATGGATCATCTAGTTAGATATATCAGCTGATCATTTCTAATGTAGGCTAGATGAATCAGCTAGTTAGCTATATCAGCTGCTCATCTCTAGTGTAGGCTAGATGAATTAGCTAGTTAGATATATCAGCTGTTCATCTCTAATGTAGGCTAGATGAATCAGCTAGTTAGTTATATCAGCTGTTCATCTCTAATGTAGGCTAGATGAATCAGCTAGTTAGATATATCAGCTGTTCATTTCTAGTGTAGGCTAGATGAATACGCTAGTTAGCTATATCAGCTGTTCATCTCTAATGTAGGCTAGATCAATCAGCTAGTTAGATATATCAGCTGTTCATCTCTAATGTAGGCTAGATGAATCACCTGGTTAGATATATCAGCTGTTCATCTCTAATGTAGGCTAGATGAATCAGCTAGTTAGCTATATCAGCTGTTCATCTCTAGTGTAGGCTAGATGAATCAGCTAGTTAGATATATCAGCTGATCATCTCTAATGTAGGCTAGATGAATCAGGTAATTAGATATATCAGCTGTTCATCTCTAATGTAGTCTAGATGAATCAGCTAGTTAGATATATCAGCTGATCATCTCTAATGTAGGCAAGATTTATCAGCTAGTTAGATATATCAGCTGTTCATCTCTAATGTAGGCTAGATGGATCAGCTAGTTAGATATATCAGCTGATCATCTCTAATGTAGGCTAGATGAATCAGCTAGTCAGTTATATCAGCTGTTCATCTCTAATGTAGGCTAGATGAATCAGCTAGTTAGATATATCAGCTGTTCATCTCTAGTGTAGTCTAGATGAATCAGCTAGTTAGCTATATCAGCTCTTCATCTCTAATGTAGGCTAGATGAATCAGCTAGTTAGATATATCAGCTGTTCATCTCTAATGTAGGCTAGATGAATCAGCTAGTTAGATATATCAGCTGTTCATCTCTAATGTAGGCTAGATGAATCAGGTAGTTAGATATATCAGCTGATCATCTCTAATGTAGGCTAGATATATCAGCTGTTCATCTGTAATGTAGGCTAGATGGATCAGCTAGTTAGATATATCCGCTGATCATTTCTAATGTAGGCTAGATGAATCAGCTAGTTAGCTATATCAGCTGATCATTTCTAGTGTAGGCTAGATGAATTAGCTAGTTAGATATATCAGCTGTTCATCTCTAATGTAGGCTAGATGAATCAGCTAGTTAGTTATATCAGCTGTTCATCTCTAATGTAGGCTAGATGAATCAGCTAGTTAGATATATCAGCTGTTCATTTCTAGTGTAGGCTAGATGAATACGCTAGTTAGCTATATCAGCTGTTCATCTCTAATGTAGGCTAGATCAATCAGCTAGTTAGATATATCAGCTGTTCATCTCTAATGTAGGCTAGCTGAATCAGGTAGTTAGATATATCAGCTGATCATCTCTAATGTAGGCTAGATGGATCAGCTAGTTAAATATATCAGCTGATCATCTCTAATGTAGGCTAGATGAATCAGATAGTTAGATATATCAGCTGTTCATCTCTAATGTAGGCTAGATGAATCAGCTAGTTAGCTATATCAGCTGTTCATCTCGAGTGTAGGGTAGATGAATCAGCTAGTTAGATATATCAGCTGATCATCTCTAATGTAGGCTAGATGAATCAGGTAGTTAGATATATCAGCTGTTCATCTCTAATGTCGTCTAGATGAATCAGCTAGTTAGATATATCAGCTGATCATCTCTAATGTACGCTAGATGAATCAGCTTGTTAGATATATCAGCTGTTCATCTCTAATGTTGGCTAGATGAATCAGATAGTTAGATATATCAGCTGATCATCTATAATGTAGGCTAGATGAATCAGGTAGTTAGATATATCAGCTGTTCATCTCTAATGTAGACTAGATGAATCAGCTAGTTAGATATATCAGCTGATCATCTCTAATGTAGGCTAGATGAATCAGCTAGTTAGATATATCAGCTGTTCATCTCTAATGTAGGCTAGATGGATCAGCTAGTTAGATATATCCGCTGATCATTTCTAATGTAGGCTAGATGAATCAGCTAGTTAGCTATATCAGCTGATCATTTCTAGTGTAGGCTAGATGAATTAGCTAGTTAGATATATCAGCTGTTCATCTCTAATGTAGGCTAGATGAATCAGCTAGTTAGTTATATCAGCTGTTCATCTCTAATGTAGGCTAGATGAATCAGCTAGTTAGATATATCAGCTGTTCATTTCTAGTGTAGGCTAGATGAATACGCTAGTTAGCTATATCAGCTGTTCATCTCTAATGTAGGCTAGATCAATCAGCTAGTTAGATATATCAGCTGTTCATCTCTAATGTAGGCTAGATGAATCAGCTAGTTAGATATATCAGCTGTTCATCTCTAATGTAGGCTAGCTGAATCAGGTAGTTAGATATATCAGCTGATCATCTCTAATGTAGGCTAGATGGATCAGCTAGTTAAATATATCAGCTGATCATCTCTAATGTAGGCTAGATGAATCAGATAGTTAGATATATCAGCTGTTCATCTCTAATGTAGGCTAGATGAATCAGCTAGTTAGCTATATCAGCTGTTCATCTCGAGTGTAGGGTAGATGAATCAGCTAGTTAGATATATCAGCTGATCATCTATAATGTAGGCTAGATGAATCAGGTAGTTAGATATATCAGCTGTTCATCTCTAATGTAGGCTAGATGAATCAGCTAGTTAGATATATCAGCTGATCATCTCTAATGTAGGCTAGATGAATCAGCTAGTTAGATATATCAGCTGTTCATCTCTAATGTAGGCTAGATGAATCAGCTAGTTAGATATATCAGCTGTTCATCTCTAATGTAGGCTAGATGAATCAGCTAGTTAGATATATCAGCTGATCATCTCTAGTGTAGGCTAGATGAATTAGCTAGTTAGATATATCAGCTGTTCATCTCTAATGTAGGCTAGATGAATCAGCTAGTTAGTTATATCAGCTGTTCATCTCTAATGTAGGCTAGATGAATCAGCTAGTTAGATATATCAGCTGTTCATTTCTAGTGTAGGCTAGATGAATACGCTAGTTAGCTATATCAGCTGTTCATCTCTAATGTAGGCTAGATCAATCAGCTAGTTAGATATATCAGCTGTTCATCTCTAATGTAGGCTAGATGAATCAGCTAGTTAGATATATCAGCTGTTCATCTCTAATGTAGGCTAGCTGAATCAGGTAGTTAGATATATCAGCTGATCATCTCTAATGTAGGCTAGATGGATCAGCTAGTTAAATATATCAGCTGATCATCTCTAATGTAGGCTAGATGAATCAGATAGTTAGATATATCAGCTGTTCATCTCTAATGTAGGCTAGATGAATCAGCTAGTTAGCTATATCAGCTGTTCATCTCGAGTGTAGGGTAGATGAATCAGCTAGTTAGATATATCAGCTGATCATCTCTAATGTAGGCTAGATGAATCAGGTAGTTAGATATATCAGCTGTTCATCTCTAATGTCGTCTAGATGAATCAGCTAGTTAGATATATCAGCTGATCATCTCTAATGTACGCTAGATGAATCAGCTAGTTAGATATATCAGCTGTTCATCTGTAATGTAGGCTAGATGGATCAGCTAGTTAGATATATCAGCTGATCATCTCTAATGTAGGCTAGAGGAATCAGCAGGTTAGCTATATCTGCTGATCATCTCTAGTGTAGGCTAGATGAATTAGCTAGTTAGATATATCAGCTGTTCATCTCTAATGTAGGCTAGATGAATCAGCTAGTTAGTTATATCAGCTGTTCATCTCTAATGTAGGCTAGATGAATCAGCTAGTTAGCTATATCAGCTGTTCATCTCTAATGTAGGCTAGATGAATCAGCTTGTTAGATATATCAGCTGTTCATCTCTAATGTTGGCTAGATGAATCAGATAGTTAGATATATCAGCTGATCATCTATAATGTAGGCTAGATGAATCAGGTAGTTAGATATATCAGCTGTTCATCTCTAATGTAGGCTAGATGAATCAGCTAGTTAGATATATCAGCTGATCATCTCTAATGTAGGCTAGATGAATCAGCTAGTTAGATATATCAGCTGTTCATCTGTAATGTAGGCTAGATGGATCAGCTAGTTAGATATATCAGCTGATCATCTCTAATGTAGGCTAGAGGAATCAGCAGGTTAGCTATATCTGCTGATCATCTCTAGTGTAGGCTAGATGAATTAGCTAGTTAGATATATCAGCTGTTCATCTCTAATGTAGGCTAGATGAATCAGCTAGTTAGTTATATCAGCTGTTCATCTCTAATGTAGGCTAGATGAATCAGCTAGTTAGCTATATCAGCTGTTCATCTCTAATGTAGGCTAGATGAATCAGCTTGTTAGATATATCAGCTGTTCATCTCTAATGTTGGCTAGATGAATCAGATAGTTAGATATATCAGCTGATCATCTATAATGTAGGCTAGATGAATCAGGTAGTTAGATATATCAGCTGTTCATCTCTAATGTAGGCTAGATGAATCAGCTAGTTAGATATATCAGCTGATCATCTCTAATGTAGGCTAGATGAATCAGCTAGTTAGATATATCAGCTGTTCATCTCTAATGTAGGCTAGATGGATCAGCTAGTTAGATATATCCGCTGATCATTTCTAATGTAGGCTAGATGAATCAGCTAGTTAGCTATATCAGCTGATCATTTCTAGTGTAGGCTAGATGAATTAGCTAGTTAGATATATCAGCTGTTCATCTCTAATGTAGGCTAGATGAATCAGCTAGTTAGTTATATCAGCTGTTCATCTCTAATGTAGGCTAGATGAATCAGCTAGTTAGATATATCAGCTGTTCATTTCTAGTGTAGGCTAGATGAATACGCTAGTTAGCTATATCAGCTGTTCATCTCTAATGTAGGCTAGATCAATCAGCTAGTTAGATATATCAGCTGTTCATCTCTAATGTAGGCTAGATGAATCAGCTAGTTAGATATATCAGCTGTTCATCTCTAATGTAGGCTAGCTGAATCAGGTAGTTAGATATATCAGCTGATCATCTCTAATGTAGGCTAGATGGATCAGCTAGTTAAATATATCAGCTGATCATCTCTAATGTAGGCTAGATGAATCAGATAGTTAGATATATCAGCTGTTCATCTCTAATGTAGGCTAGATGAATCAGCTAGTTAGCTATATCAGCTGTTTATCTCGAGTGTAGGGTAGATGAATCAGCTAGTTAGATATATCAGCTGATCATCTCTAATGTAGGCTAGATGAATCAGGTAGTTAGATATATCAGCTGTTCATCTCTAATGTCGTCTAGATGAATCAGCTAGTTAGATATATCAGCTGATCATCTCTAATGTACGCTAGATGAATCAGCTAGTTAGATATATCAGCTGTTCATCTGTAATGTAGGCTAGATGGATCAGCTAGTTAGATATATCAGCTGATCATCTCTAATGTAGGCTAGAGGAATCAGCAGGTTAGCTATATCTGCTGATCATCTCTAGTGTAGGCTAGATGAATTAGCTAGTTAGATATATCAGCTGTTCATCTCTAATGTAGGCTAGATGAATCAGCGAGTTAGTTATATCAGCTGTTCATCTCTAATGTAGGCTAGATGAATCAGCTAGTTAGATATATCAGCTGTTCATCTCTAGTGTAGTCTAGATGAATCAGCTAGTTAGAAATATCAGCTGTTCATCTCTAATGTAGGCTAGATGGATCAGCTAGTTAGATATATCAGCTGATCATCTCTAATGTAGGCTAGATGAATTAGCTAGTTAGATATATCAGCTGTTCATCTCTAATGTAGGCTAGATGAATCAGCTAGTTAGATATATCAGCTGTTCATCTCTAATGTAGGCTAGATGAATCAGCTAGTTAGTTATATCAGCTGTTCATCTCTAATGTAGGCTAGATGAATCAGCTAGTTAGATATATCAGCTGTTCATCTCTAGTGTAGGCTAGATGAATACGCTAGTTAGCTATATCAGCTGTTCATCTCTAATGTAGACTAGATGAATCAGCTAGTTAGATATATCAGCTGTTCATCTATAATGTAGGCTAGATGAATCAGCTAGTTTGATATATCAGCTGATCATCTCTAATGTAGGCTAGATGAATCAGCTAGTTAGATATATCAGCTGTTGATCTCTAATGTAGGCTAGATGGATCATCTAGTTAGATATATCAGCTGATCATTTCTAATGTAGGCTAGATGAATCAGCTAGTTAGCTATATCAGCTGCTCATCTCTAGTGTAGGCTAGATGAATTAGCTAGTTAGATATATCAGCTGTTCATCTCTAATGTAGGCTAGATGAATCAGCTAGTTAGTTATATCAGCTGTTCATCTCTAATGTAGGCTAGATGAATCAGCTAGTTAGATATATCAGCTGTTCATTTCTAGTGTAGGCTAGATGAATACGCTAGTTAGCTATATCAGCTGTTCATCTCTAATGTAGGCTAGATCAATCAGCTAGTTAGATATATCAGCTGTTCATCTCTAATGTAGGCTAGATGAATCACCTGGTTAGATATATCAGCTGTTCATCTCTAATGTAGGCTAGATGAATCAGCTAGTTAGCTATATCAGCTGTTCATCTCTAGTGTAGGCTAGATGAATCAGCTAGTTAGATATATCAGCTGATCATCTCTAATGTAGGCTAGATGAATCAGGTAATTAGATATATCAGCTGTTCATCTCTAATGTAGTCTAGATGAATCAGCTAGTTAGATATATCAGCTGATCATCTCTAATGTAGGCAAGATTTATCAGCTAGTTAGATATATCAGCTGTTCATCTCTAATGTAGGCTAGATGGATCAGCTAGTTAGATATATCAGCTGATCATCTCTAATGTAGGCTAGATGAATCAGCTAGTCAGTTATATCAGCTGTTCATCTCTAATGTAGGCTAGATGAATCAGCTAGTTAGATATATCAGCTGTTCATCTCTAGTGTAGTCTAGATGAATCAGCTAGTTAGCTATATCAGCTCTTCATCTCTAATGTAGGCTAGATGAATCAGCTAGTTAGATATATCAGCTGTTCATCTCTAATGTAGGCTAGATGAATCAGCTAGTTAGATATATCAGCTGTTCATCTCTAATGTAGGCTAGATGAATCAGGTAGTTAGATATATCAGCTGATCATCTCTAATGTAGGCTAGATATATCAGCTGTTCATCTGTAATGTAGGCTAGATGGATCAGCTAGTTAGATATATCAGCTGATCATCTCTAATGTAGGCTAGATGAATCAGCTAGTTAGCTATATCAGCTGATCATCTCTAGTGTAGGCTAGATGAATTAGCTAGTTAGATATATCAGCTGTTCATCTCTAATGTAGGCTAGATGAATCAGCTAGTTAGATATATCAGCTGATCATTTCTAATGTAGGCTAGATGAATCAGCTAGTTAGCTATATCAGCTGCTCATCTCTAGTGTAGGCTAGATGAATTAGCTAGTTAGATATATCAGCTGTTCATCTCTAATGTAGGCTAGATGAATCAGCTAGTTAGTTATATCAGCTGTTCATCTCTAATGTAGGCTAGATGAATCAGCTAGTTAGATATATCAGCTGTTCATTTCTAGTGTAGGCTAGATGAATACGCTAGTTAGCTATATCAGCTGTTCATCTCTAATGTAGGCTAGATCAATCAGCTAGTTAGATATATCAGCTGTTCATCTCTAATGTAGGCTAGATGAATCACCTGGTTAGATATATCAGCTGTTCATCTCTAATGTAGGCTAGATGAATCAGCTAGTTAGCTATATCAGCTGTTCATCTCTAGTGTAGGCTAGATGAATCAGCTAGTTAGATATATCAGCTGATCATCTCTAATGTAGGCTAGATGAATCAGGTAATTAGATATATCAGCTGTTCATCTCTAATGTAGTCTAGATGAATCAGCTAGTTAGATATATCAGCTGATCATCTCTAATGTAGGCAAGATTTATCAGCTAGTTAGATATATCAGCTGTTCATCTCTAATGTAGGCTAGATGGATCAGCTAGTTAGATATATCAGCTGATCATCTCTAATGTAGGCTAGATGAATCAGCTAGTCAGTTATATCAGCTGTTCATCTCTAATGTAGGCTAGATGAATCAGCTAGTTAGATATATCAGCTGTTCATCTCTAGTGTAGTCTAGATGAATCAGCTAGTTAGCTATATCATCTCTTCATCTCTAATGTAGGCTAGATGAATCAGCTAGTTAGATATATCAGCTGTTCATCTCTAATGTAGGCTAGATGAATCAGCTAGTTAGATATATCAGCTGTTCATCTCTAATGTAGGCTAGATGAATCAGGTAGTTAGATATATCAGCTGATCATCTCTAATGTAGGCTAGATATATCAGCTGTTCATCTGTAATGTAGGCTAGATGGATCAGCTAGTTAGATATATCAGCTGATCATCTCTAATGTAGGCTAGATGAATCAGCTAGTTAGCTATATCAGCTGATCATCTCTAGTGTAGGCTAGATGAATTAGCTAGTTAGATATATCAGCTGTTCATCTCTAATGTAGGCTAGATGAATCAGCTAGTTAGTTATATCAGCTGTTCATCTCTAATGTAGGCTAGATGAATCAGCTAGTTAGATATATCAGCTGTTCATCTCTAGTGTAGGCTAGATGAATACGCTAGTTTGCTATATCAGCTGTTCATCTCTAATGTAGACTAGATATATCAGCTAGTTAGATATATCAGCTGTTCATCTCTAATGTAGGCCAGATGAATCACCTAGTTAGATATATCAGCTGACCATCTCTAATGTAGGCTAGATGAATCAGCTAGTTAGCTATATCAGCTGATCATCTCTAGTGTAGGCTAGATGAATTAGCTAGTTAGATATATCAGCTGTTCATCTCTAATGTAGGCTAGATGAATCAGGTAGTTAGATATATCAGCTGTTCATCTCTAATGTAGGCTAGATGAATCAGCAAGTTAGATATATCAGCTGTTCATCTCTAGTGTAGGCTAGATGAATCAGCTAGTTAGATATATCAGCTGATCATCTCTAATGTAGGCTAGATGAATCAGCTAGTTAGATATATCAGCTGTTCATCTCTAATGTAGGCTAGATGGATCAGCTAGTTAGATATATCAGCTGATCATTTCTAATGTAGGCTAGATGAATCAGCTAGTTAGCTATATCAGCTGATCATTTCTAGTGTAGGCTAGATGAATTAGATAGTTAGATATATCAGCTGTTCATCTCTAATGTAGGCTAGATGAATCAGCTAGTTAGTTATATCAGCTGTTCATCTCTAATGTAGGCTAGATGAATCAGCTATTTAGATATATCAGCTGTTCATTTCTAGTGTAGGCTAGATGAACAAGCTAGTTAGCTATATCAGCTGTTCATATCTAATGTAGGCTAGATCAATCAGCTAGTTAGATATATCAGCTGTTCATCTCTAATGTAGGCTAGATGAATCAGCTAGTTAGATATTTCAGCTGTTCATCTCTAATGTAGGCTAGCTGAATCAGGTAGTTAGATATATCAGCTGATCATCTCTAATGTAGGCTAGATGGATCAGCTAGTTAAATATATCAGCTGATCATCTCTAATGTAGGCTAGATGAATCAGATAGTTAGATATATCAGCTGTTCATCTCTAATGTAGGCTAGATGAATCAGCTAGTTAGCTATATCAGCTGTTCATCTCGAGTGTAGGGTAGATGAATCAGCTAGTTAGATATATCAGCTGATCATCTCTAATGTAGGCTAGATGAATCAGGTAGTTAGATATATCAGCTGTTCATCTCTAATGTCGTCTAGATGAATCAGCTAGTTAGATATATCAGCTGATCATCTCTAATGTACGCTAGATGAATCAGCTAGTTAGATATATCAGCTGTTCATCTGTAATGTAGGCTAGATGGATCAGCTAGTTAGATATATCAGCTGATCATCTCTAATGTAGGCTAGAGGAATCAGCAGGTTAGCTATATCTGCTGATCATCTCTAGTGTAGGCTAGATGAATTAGCTAGTTAGATATATCAGCTGTTCATCTCTAATGTAGGCTAGATGAATCAGCTAGTTAGTTATATCAGCTGTTCATCTCTAATGTAGGCTAGATGAATCAGCTAGTTAGATATATCAGCTGTTCATCTCTAGTGTAGTCTAGATTAATCAGTTAGTTAGATATATCAGCTTTTCATCTCTAATGTAGGCTAGATGGATCAGCTAGTTAGATATATCAGCTGATCATCTCTAATGTAGGCTAGATGAATTAGCTAGTTAGATATATCAGCTGTTCATCTCTAATGTAGGCTAGATGAATCAGCTAGTTAGATATATCAGCTGTTCATCTCTAATGTAGGCTAGATGAATCAGCTAGTTAGTTATATCAGCTGTTTATCTCTAATGTAGGCTAGATGTATCAGCTAGTTAGATATATCAGCTGTTCATCTCTAGTGTAGGCTAGATGAATACGCTAGTTAGCTATATCAGCTGTTCATCTCTAATGTAGACTAGATGAATCAGCTAGTTAGATATATCAGCTGTTCATCTCTAATGTAGGCTAGATGAATCACCTAGTTAGATATATCAGCTGATCATCTCTAATGTAGGCTAGATGAATCAGCTAGTTAGATATATCAGCTGATCATCTCTAGTGTAGGCTAGATGAATTAGCTAGTTAGATATATCAGCTGTTCATCTCTAATGTAGGCTAGATGAATCAGGTAGTTAGATATATCAGCTGTTCATCTCTAATGTAGGCTAGATGAATCAGCAAGTTAGATATATCAGCTCTTCATCTCTAGTGTAGGCTAGATGAATCAGCTAGTTAGCTATATCAGCTGTTAATCTCTAATGTAGGCTAGATGAATCAGGTAGTTAGATATATCAGCTGTTCATCTCTAATGTTGGCTAGATGAATCAGATATTTAGATATATCAGCTGATCATCTATAATGTAGGCTAGATGAATCAGCTAGTTTGATATATCAGCTGATCATCTCTAATGTAGGCTAGATGAATCAGCTAGTTAGATATATCAGCTGTTCATCTCTAATGTAGGCTAGATGGATCAGCTAGTTAGATATATCAGCTGATCATTTCTAATGTAGACTAGATGAATCAGCTAGTTAGCTATATCAGCTGCTCATCTCTAGTGTAGGCTAGATGAATTAGCTAGTTAGATATATCAGCTGTTCATCTCTAATGTAGGCTAGATGAATCAGCTAGTTAGTTATATCAGCTGTTCATCTCTAATGTAGGCTAGATGAATCAGCTAGTTAGATATATCAGCTGTTCATTTCTAGTGTAGGCTAGATGAATACGCTAGTTAGCTATATCAGCTGTTCATCTCTAATGTAGGCTAGATGAATCACCTGGTTAGATATATCAGCTGTTCATCTCTAATGTAGAGTAGATGAATCAGCTAGTTAGCTATATCAGCTGTTCATCTCTAGTGTAGGCTAGATGAATCAGCTAGTTAGATATATCAGCTGATCATCTCTAATGTAGGCTAGATGAATCAGGTAATTAGATATATCAGCTGTTCATCTCTAATGTAGTCTAGATGAATCAGCTAGTTAGATATATCAGCTGATCATCTCTAATGTAGGCAAGATTTATCAGCTAGTTAGATATATCAGCTGTTCATCTCTAATGTAGGCTAGATGGATCAGCTAGTTAGATATATCAGCTGATCATCTCTAATGTAGGCTAGATGAATCAGCTAGTTAGCTATATCAGCTGATCATCTCTAGTGTAGGCTAGATGAATCAGCTAGTTAGATATATCAGCTGATCATCTATAATGTAGTCTAGATGAATCAGGTAGTTAGATATATCAGCTGTTCATCTCTAATGTAGTCTAGATGAATCAGGTAGTTAGATATATCAGCTGATCATCTCTCATGTAGGCTAGATGAATCAGCTAGTTAGATATATCAGCTGTTCATCTCTAATGTAGGATAGATGAATCAGCTAGTTAGATATATCAGCTGATCATCTCTCATGTAGGCTAGATGAATCAGCTAGTTAGATATATCAGCTGATCATCTCTTATGTAGGCTAGATGGATCAGCTAGTTAGATATATCAGCTGATCATCTCTAATGTAGGCTAGATGAATCAGCTAGTTAGCTATATCAGCTGATCATCTATAGTGTAGGCTAGATGAATTAGCTAGTTAGATATATCAGCTGTTCATCTCTAATGTAGGCTAGATGAATCAGCTAGTCAGTTATATCAGCTGTTCATCTCTAATGTAGGCTAGATGAATCAGCTAGTTAGATATATCAGCTGTTCATCTCTAGTGTAGTCTAGATGAATCAGCTAGTTAGCGATATCAGCTGTTCATCTCTAATGTAGGCTAGATGAATCAGCTAGTTAGATATATCAGCTGTTCATCTGTAATGTAGGCTAGATGAATCAGGTAGTTAGATATATCAGCTGTTCATCTCTAATGTAGGCTAGATGAATCAGCTAGTTAGATATATCAGCTGTTCATCTCTAATGTAGGCTAGATGAATCAGGTAGTTAGATATATCAGCTGATCATCTCTAATGTAGGCTAGATATATCAGCTGTTCATCTGTAATGTAGGCTAGATGGATCAGCTAGTTAGATATATCAGCTGATCATCTCTAATGTAGGCTAGATGAATCAGCTAGTTAGCTATATCAGCTGATCATCTCTAGTGTAGGCTAGATGAATTAGCTAGTTAGATATATCAGCTGTTCATCTCTAATGTAGACTAGATGAATCAGCTAGTTAGTTATATCAGCTGTTCATCTCTAATGTAGGCTAGATGAATCAGCTAGTTAGATATATCAGCTGTTCATCTCTAGTGTATTCTAGATGAATCAGCTAGTTAGCTATATCAGCTGTTCATCTCTAAAGTAGGCTAGATGAATCAGCTAGTTAGATATATCAGCTCTTCATCTCTAATGTAGGCTAGATGAATCAGATAGTTAGATATATCAGCTGTTCATCTCTAATGTAGGCTAGATGAATCAGCTAGTTAGATATATCAGCTGTTCATCTCTAATGTAGGCTAGCTGAATCAGGTAGTTAGATATATCAGCTGATCATCTCTAATGTAGGCTAGATGAATCAGCTAGTTAGATATATCTGCTGATCATCTCTAATGTAGGCTAGATGAATCAGCTAGTTAGATATATAGGCTGTTCATTTCTAATGTAGGCTAGATGAATCAGCTAGTTAGCTATATCAGCTGTGCATCTCGAGTGTAGGGTAGATGAATCAGCTAGTTAGATATATCAGCTGATCATCTCTAATGTAGGCTAGATGAATCAGGTAGTTAGATATATCAGCTGTTCATCTCTAATGTAGGCTAGATGAATCAGGTAGTTAGATATATCAGCTGATCATCTCTCATGTAGGCTAGATGAATCAGCTAGTTAGATATATCAGCTGTTCATCTCTAATGTAGGATAGATGAATCAGCTAGTTAGATATATCAGCTGATCATCTCTCATGTAGGCTAGATGAATCAGCTAGTTAGATATATCAGCTGATCATCTCTTATGTAGGCTAGATGGATCAGCTAGTTAGATATATCAGCTGATCATCTCTAATGTAGGCTAGATGAATCAGCTAGTTAGCTATATCAGCTGATCATCTATAGTGTAGGCTAGATGAATTAGCTAGTTAGATATATCAGCTGTTCATCTCTAATGTAGGCTAGATGAATCAGCTAGTCAGTTATATCAGCTGTTCATCTCTAATGTAGGCTAGATGAATCAGCTAGTTAGATATATCAGCTGTTCATCTATAGTGTAGTCTAGATGAATCAGCTAGTTAGCGATATCAGCTGTTCATCTCTAATGTAGGCTAGATGAATCAGCTAGTTAGATATATCAGCTGTTCATCTGTAATGTAGGCTAGATGAATCAGGTAGTTAGATATATCAGCTGTTCATCTCTAATGTAGGCTAGATGAATCAGCTAGTTAGATATATCAGCTGTTCATCTCTAATGTAGGCTAGATGAATCAGGTAGTTAGATATATCAGCTGATCATCTCTAATGTAGGCTAGATATATCAGCTGTTCATCTGTAATGTAGGCTAGATGGATCAGCTAGTTAGATATATCAGCTGATCATCTCTAATGTAGGCTAGATGAATCAGCTAGTTAGCTATATCAGCTGATCATCTCTAGTGTAGGCTAGATGAATTAGCTAGTTAGATATATCAGCTGTTCATCTCTAATGTAGACTAGATGAATCAGCTAGTTAGCTATATCAGCTGTTCATCTCTAAAGTAGGCTAGATGAATCAGCTAGTTAGATATATCAGCTCTTCATCTCTAATGTAGGCTAGATGAATCAGGTAGTTAGATATATCAGCTGTTCATCTCTAATGTAGGCTAGATGAATCAGCTAGTTAGATATATCAGCTGTTCATCTCTAATGTAGGCTAGCTGAATCAGGTAGTTAGATATATCTGCTGATCATCTCTAATGTAGGCTAGATGAATCAGCTAGTTAGATATATCAGCTGTTCATCTCTAATGTAGGCTAGATGAATCAGCTAGTTAGCTATATCAGCTGTGCATCTCGAGTGTAGGGTAGATGAATCAGCTAGTTAGATATATCAGCTGATCATCTCTAATGTAGGCTAGATGAATCAGGTAGTTAGATATATCAGCTGTTCATCTCTAATGTAGGCTAGATGAATCAGCTAGTTAGATATATCAGCTGATCATCTCTAATGTAGGCTAGATGAATCAGCTAGTTAGATATATCAGCTGTTCATCTGTAATGTAGGCTAGATGGATCAGCTAGTTAGATATATCAGCTGATCATCTCTAATGTAGGCTAGATGAATCAGCTAGTTAGCTATATCAGCTGATCATCTCTAGTGTAGGCTAGATGAATTAGCTAGTTAGATATATAAGCTGTTCATCTCTAATGTAGGCTAGATGAATCAGCTAGTTAGTTATATAAGCTGTTCATCTCTAATGTAGGCTAGATGAATCAGCTAGTTAGATATATCAGCTGTTCATCTCTAGTGTAGTCTAGATGAATCAGCTAGTTAGATATATCAGCTGATCATCTCTAATGTAGGCTAGATATATCAGCTGTTCATCTGTAATGTAGGCTAGATGGATCAGCAAGTTAGATATATCAGCTGATCATCTCTAATGTAGGCTAGATGAAATAGCTAGTTAGCTATATCAGCTGATCATCTCTAGTGTAGGCTAGATGAATTAGCTAGTTAGATATATCAGCTGTTCATCTCTAATGTAGGCTAGATGAATCAGCTAGTTAGTTATATCAGCTGTTCATCTCTAATGTAGGCTAGATGAATCAGCTAGTTAGATATATCAGCTGTTCATCTCTAGTGTAGTCTAGATGAATCAGCTAGTTAGCTATATCAGCTTTTCATCTCTAATGTAGGCTAGATGAATCAGCTAGTTAGATATATCAGCTCTTCATCTCTAATGTAGGCTAGATGAATCAGGTAGTTAGATATAATAGCTGTTCATCTCTAATGTAGGCTAGATGAATCAGCTAGTTAGATATATCAGCTGTTCATCTCTAATGTAGGCTAGCTGAATCAGGTAGTTAGATATATCAGCTGATCATCTCTAATGTAGGCTAGATGGATCAGCTAGTTAGATATATCAGCTGATCATCTCTAATGTAGACTAGATGAATCAGCTAGTAAGATATATCAGCTGTTCATCTCTAATGTAGGCTAGATGAATCAGCTAGTTAGCTATATCAGCTGTTCATCTCGAGTGTAGGGTAGATGAATCAGCTAGTTAGATATATCAGCTGATCATCTCTAATGTAGGCTAGATGAATCAGGTAGTTAGATATATCAGCTGATCATCTCTAATGTAGGCTAGATGAATCAGCTAGTTAGATATATCAGCTGATCATCTCTAATGTAGGCTAGATGAATCAGGTAGTTAGATATATCAGCTGTTCATCTGTAATGTAGCCTAGATGGATCAGCTAGTTAGATATATCAGCAGATCATCTCTAATGTAGGCTAGAGGAATCAGCAGGTTAGCTATATCTGCTGATCATCTCTAGTGTAGGCTAGATGAATTAGCTAGTTAGATATATCAGCTGTTCATCTCTAATGTAGGCTAGATGAATCAGCTAGTTAGTTATATTTCAGCTGTTCATCTCTAATGTAGGCTACATGAATCAGCTTGTTAGATATATCAGCTGTTCATCTCTAATGTTGGCTAGATGAATCAGATAGTTAGATATATCAGCTGATCATCTATAATGTAGGCTAGATGAATCAGGTAGTTAGATATATCAGCTGTTCATCTCTAATGTAGGCTACATGCATCAGCTAGTTAGATATATCAGCTGTTCATCTCTAATGTAGGCTAGATGAATCAGCTAGTTAGTTATATTTCAGCTGTTCATCTCTAATGTAGGCTACATGAATCAGCTTGTTAGCTATATCAGCTGATCATCTCTAGTGTAGGCTAGATGAATTAGCTAGTTAGATATATCAGCTGTTCATCTCTAATGTAGGCTAGATGAATCAGCTAGTCAGTTATATCAGCTGTTCATCTCTAATGTAGGCTAGATGAATCAGCTAGTTAGATATATCAGCTGTTCATCTCTAGTGTAGTCTAGATGAATCAGCTAGTTAGCGATATCAGCTGTTCATCTCTAATGTAGGCTAGATGAATCAGCTAGTTAGATATATCAGCTGTTCATCTGTAATGTAGGCTAGATGAATCAGGTAGTTAGATATATCAGCTGTTCATCTCTAATGTAGGCTAGATGAATCAGCTAGTTAGATATATCAGCTGTTCATCTCTAATGTAGGCTAGATGAATCAGGTAGTTAGATATATCAGCTGATCATCTCTAATGTAGGCTAGATATATCAGCTGTTCATCTGTAATGTAGGCTAGATGGATCAGCTAGTTAGATATATCAGCTGATCATCTCTAATGTAGGCTAGATGAATCAGCTAGTTAGCTATATCAGCTGATCATCTCTAGTGTAGGCTAGATGAATTAGCTAGTTAGATATATCAGCTGTTCATCTCTAATGTAGGCTAGATGAATCAGCTAGTTAGTTATATCAGCTGTTCATCTCTAATGTAGGCTAGATGAATCAGCTAGTTAGATATATCAGCTGTTCATCTCTAGTGTAGTCTAGATGAATCAGCTAGTTAGCTATATCAGCTGTTCATTTCTAAAGTAGGCTAGATGAATCAGCTAGTTAGATATATCAGCTCTTCATCTCTAATGTAGGCTAGATGAATCAGGTAGTTAGATATATCAGCTGTTCATCTCTAATGTAGGCTAGATGAATCAGCTAGTTAGATATATCAGCTGTTCATCTCTAATGTAGGCTAGCTGAATCAGGTAGTTAGATATATCAGCTGATCATCTCTAATGTAGGCTAGATGGATCAGCTAGTTAGATATATCTGCTGATCATCTCTAATGTAGGCTAGATGAATCAGCTAGTTAGATATATCAGCTGTTCATCTCTAATGTAGGCTAGATGAATCAGCTAGTTAGATATATCAGCTGATCATCTCTAATGTAGGCTAGATGAATCAGCTAGTTAGATATATCAGCTGTTCATCTGTAATGTAGGCTAGATGGATCAGCTAGTTAGATATATCAGCTGATCATCTCTAATGTAGGCTAGATGAATCAGCTAGTTAGCTATATCAGCTGATCATCTCTAGTGTAGGCTAGATGAATTAGCTAGTTAGATATATAAGCTGTTCATCTCTAATGTAGGCTAGATGAATCAGCTAGTTAGATATATCAGCTCTTCATCTCTAATGTAGGCTAGATGAATCAGGTAGTTAGATATATCAGCTGTTCATCTCTAATGTAGGCTAGATGAATCAGCTAGTTAGATATATCAGCTGTTCATCTCTAATGTAGGCTAGCTGAATCAGGTAGTTAGATATATCAGCTGATCATCTCTAATGTAGGCTAGATGAATCAGCTAGTTAGATATATCTGCTGATCATCTCTAATGTAGGCTAGATGAATCAGCTAGTTAGATATATAGGCTGTTCATTTCTAATGTAGGCTAGATGAATCAGCTAGTTAGCTATATCAGCTGTGCATCTCGAGTGTAGGGTAGATGAATCAGCTAGTTAGATATATCAGCTGATCATCTCTAATGTAGGCTAGATGAATCAGGTAGTTAGATATATCAGCTGTTCATCTCTAATGTAGGCTAGATGAATCAGGTAGTTAGATATATCAGCTGATCATCTCTCATGTAGGCTAGATGAATCAGCTAGTTAGATATATCAGCTGTTCATCTCTAATGTAGGATAGATGAATCAGCTAGTTAGATATATCAGCTGATCATCTCTCATGTAGGCTAGATGAATCAGCTAGTTAGATATATCAGCTGATCATCTCTTATGTAGGCTAGATGGATCAGCTAGTTAGATATATCAGCTGATCATCTCTAATGTAGGCTAGATGAATCAGCTAGTTAGCTATATCAGCTGATCATCTATAGTGTAGGCTAGATGAATTAGCTAGTTAGATATATCAGCTGTTCATCTCTAATGTAGGCTAGATGAATCAGCTAGTCAGTTATATCAGCTGTTCATCTCTAATGTAGGCTAGATGAATCAGCTAGTTAGATATATCAGCTGTTCATCTATAGTGTAGTCTAGATGAATCAGCTAGTTAGCGATATCAGCTGTTCATCTCTAATGTAGGCTAGATGAATCAGCTAGTTAGATATATCAGCTGTTCATCTGTAATGTAGGCTAGATGAATCAGGTAGTTAGATATATCAGCTGTTCATCTCTAATGTAGGCTAGATGAATCAGCTAGTTAGATATATCAGCTGTTCATCTCTAATGTAGGCTAGATGAATCAGGTAGTTAGATATATCAGCTGATCATCTCTAATGTAGGCTAGATATATAAGCTGTTCATCTGTAATGTAGGCTAGATGGATCAGCTAGTTAGATATATCAGCTGATCATCTCTAATGTAGGCTAGATGAATCAGCTAGTTAGCTATATCAGCTGATCATCTCTAGTGTAGGCTAGATGAATTAGCTAGTTAGATATATCAGCTGTTCATCTCTAATGTAGACTAGATGAATCAGCTAGTTAGCTATATCAGCTGTTCATCTCTAAAGTAGGCTAGATGAATCAGCTAGTTAGATATATCAGCTCTTCATCTCTAATGTAGGCTAGATGAATCAGGTAGTTAGATATATCAGCTGTTCATCTCTAATGTAGGCTAGATGAATCAGCTAGTTAGATATATCAGCTGTTCATCTCTAATGTAGGCTAGCTGAATCAGGTAGTTAGATATATCTGCTGATCATCTCTAATGTAGGCTAGATGAATCAGCTAGTTAGATATATCAGCTGTTCATCTCTAATGTAGGCTAGATGAATCAGCTAGTTAGCTATATCAGCTGTGCATCTCGAGTGTAGGGTAGATGAATCAGCTAGTTAGATATATCAGCTGATCATCTCTAATGTAGGCTAGATGAATCAGGTAGTTAGATATATCAGCTGTTCATCTCTAATGTAGGCTAGATGAATCAGCTAGTTAGATATATCAGCTGATCATCTGTAATGTAGGCTAGATGAATCAGCTAGTTAGATATATCAGCTGTTCATCTGTAATGTAGGCTAGATGGATCAGCTAGTTAGATATATCAGCTGATCATCTCTAATGTAGGCTAGATGAATCAGCTAGTTAGCTATATCAGCTGATCATCTCTAGTGTAGGCTAGATGAATTAGCTAGTTAGATATATAAGCTGTTCATCTCTAATGTAGGCTAGATGAATCAGCTAGTTAGTTATATAAGCTGTTCATCTCTAATGTAGGCTAGATGAATCAGCTAGTTAGATATATCAGCTGTTCATCTCTAGTGTAGTCTAGATGAATCAGCTAGTTAGCTATATCAGCTTTTCATCTCTAATGTAGGCTAGATGAATCAGCTAGTTAGATATATCAGCTCTTCATCTCTAATGTAGGCTAGATGAATCAGGTAGTTAGATATAATAGCTGTTCATCTCTAATGTAGGCTAGATGAATCAGCTAGTTAGATATATCAGCTGTTCATCTCTAATGTAGGCTAGCTGAATCAGGTAGTTAGATATATCAGCTGATCATCTCTAATGTAGGCTAGATGGATCAGCTAGTTAGATATATCAGCTGATCATCTCTAATGTAGACTAGATGAATCAGCTAGTAAGATATATCAGCTGTTCATCTCTAATGTAGGCTAGATGAATCAGCTAGTTAGCTATATCAGCTGTTCATCTCGAGTGTAGGGTAGATGAATCAGCTAGTTAGATATATCAGCTGATCATCTCTAATGTAGGCTAGATGAATCAGGTAGTTAGATATATCAGCTGATCATCTCTAATGTAGGCTAGATGAATCAGCTAGTTAGATATATCAGCTGATCATCTCTAATGTAGGCTAGATGAATCAGGTAGTTAGATATATCAGCTGTTCATCTTTAATGTAGCCTAGATGGATCAGCTAGTTAGATATATCAGCAGATCATCTCTAATGTAGGCTAGAGGAATCAGCAGGTTAGCTATATCTGCTGATCATCTCTAGTGTAGGCTAGATGAATTAGCTAGTTAGATATATCAGCTGTTCATCTCTAATGTAGGCTAGATGAATCAGCTAGTTAGTTATATTTCAGCTGTTCATCTCTAATGTAGGCTACATGAATCAGCTTGTTAGATATATCAGCTGTTCATCTCTAATGTTGGCTAGATGAATCAGATAGTTAGATATATCAGCTGATCATCTATAATGTAGGCTAGATGAATCAGGTAGTTAGATATATCAGCTGTTCATCTCTAATGTAGGCTACATGCATCAGCTAGTTAGATATATCAGCTGTTCATCTCTAATGTAGGCTAGATGAATCAGCTAGTTAGTTATATTTCAGCTGTTCATCTCTAATGTAGGCTACATGAATCAGCTTGTTAGCTATATCAGCTGATCATCTCTAGTGTAGGCTAGATGAATTAGCTAGTTAGATATATCAGCTGTTCATCTCTAATGTAGGCTAGATGAATCAGCTAGTCAGTTATATCAGCTGTTCATCTCTAATGTAGGCTAGATGAATCAGCTAGTTAGATATATCAGCTGTTCATCTCTAGTGTAGTCTAGATGAATCAGCTAGTTAGCGATATCAGCTGTTCATCTCTAATGTAGGCTAGATGAATCAGCTAGTTAGATATATCAGCTGTTCATCTGTAATGTAGGCTAGATGAATCAGGTAGTTAGATATATCAGCTGTTCATCTCTAATGTAGGCTAGATGAATCAGCTAGTTAGATATATCAGCTGTTCATCTCTAATGTAGGCTAGATGAATCAGGTAGTTAGATATATCAGCTGATCATCTCTAATGTAGGCTAGATATATCAGCTGTTCATCTGTAATGTAGGCTAGATGGATCAGCTAGTTAGATATATCAGCTGATCATCTCTAATGTAGGCTAGATGAATCAGCTAGTTAGCTATATCAGCTGATCATCTCTAGTGTAGGCTAGATGAATTAGCTAGTTAGATAAATCAGCTGTTCATCTCTAATGTAGGCTAGATGAATCAGCTAGTTAGTTATATCAGCTGTTCATCTCTAATGTAGGCTAGATGAATCAGCTAGTTAGATATATCAGCTGTTCATCTCTAGTGTAGTCTAGATGAATCAGCTAGTTAGCTATATCAGCTGTTCATTTCTAAAGTAGGCTAGATGAATCAGCTAGTTAGATATATCAGCTCTTCATCTCTAATGTAGGCTAGATGAATCAGGTAGTTAGATATATCAGCTGTTCATCTCTAATGTAGGCTAGATGAATCAGCTAGTTAGATATATCAGCTGTTCATCTCTAATGTAGGCTAGCTGAATCAGGTAGTTAGATATATCAGCTGATCATCTCTAATGTAGGCTAGATGGATCAGCTAGTTAGATATATCTGCTGATCATCTCTAATGTAGGCTAGATGAATCAGCTAGTTAGATATATCAGCTGTTCATCTCTAATGTAGGCTAGATGAATCAGCTAGTTAGATATATCAGCTGATCATCTCTAATGTAGGCTAGATGAATCAGCAAGTTAGATATATCAGCTGTTCATCTGTAATGTAGGCTAGATGGATCAGCTAGTTAGATATATCAGCTGATCATCTCTAATGTAGGCTAGATGAATCAGCTAGTTAGCTATATCAGCTGATCATCTCTAGTGTAGGCTAGATGAATTAGCTAGTTAGATATATAAGCTGTTCATCTCTAATGTAGGCTAGATGAATCAGCTAGTTAGTTATATCAGCTGTTCATCTCTAATGTAGGCTAGATGAATCAGCTAGTTAGATATATCAGCTGTTCATCTCTAGTGTAGTCTAGATGAATCAGCTAGTTAGATATATCAGCTGATCATCTCTAATGTAGGCTAGATATATCAGCTGTTCATCTGTAATGTAGGCTAGATGGATCAGCAAGTTAGATATATCAACTGATCATCTCTAATGTAGGCTAGATGAAATAGCTAGTTAGCTATATCAGCTGATCATCTCTAGTGTAGGCTAGATGAATTAGCTAGTTAGATATATCAGCTGTTCATCTCTAATGTAGGCTAGATGAATCAGCTAGTTAGTTATATCAGCTGTTCATCTCTAATGTAGGCTAGATGAATCAGCTAGTTAGATATATCAGCTGTTCATCTCTAGTGTAGTCTAGATGAATCAGCTAGTTAGCTATATCAGCTTTTCATCTCTAATGTAGGCTAGATGAATCAGCTAGTTAGATATATCAGCTCTTCATCTCTAATGTAGGCTAGATGAATCAGGTAGTTAGATATATCAGCTGTTCATCTCTAATGTAGGCTAGATGAATCAGCTAGTTAGATATATCAGCTGTTCATCTCTAATGTAGGCTAGCTGAATCAGGTAGTTAGATATATCAGCTGATCATCTCTAATGTAGGCTAGATGGATCAGCTAGTTAGATATATCAGCTGATCATCTCTAATGTAGGCTAGATGAATCAGGTAGTTAGATATATCAGCTGATCATCTCTAATGTAGGCTAGATGAATCAGCTAGTTAGATATATCAGCTGATCATCTCTAATGTAGGCTAGATGAATCAGCTAGTTAGATATATCAGCTGTTCATCTGTAATGTAGGCTAGATGAATCAGGTAGTTAGATATATCAGCTGTTCATCTCTAATGTAGGCTAGATGAATCAGCTAGTTAGATATATCAGCTGTTCATCTCTAATGTAGGCTAGATGAATCAGGTAGTTAGATATATCAGCTGATCATCTCTAATGCAGGCTAGATATATAAGCTGTTCATCTGTAATGTAGGCTAGATGGATCAGCTAGTTAGATATATCAGCTGATCATCTCTAATGTAGGCTAGATGAATCAGCTAGTTAGCTATATCAGCTGATCATCTCTAGTGTAGGCTAGATGAATTAGCTAGTTAGATATATCAGCTGTTCATCTCTAATGTAGGCTAGATGAATCAGCTAGTTAGTTATATCAGCTGTTCATCTCTAATGTAGGCTAGATGAATCAGCTAGTTAGATATATCAGCTGTTCATCTCTAGTGTAGTCTAGATGAATCAGCTAGTTAGCTATATCAGCTGTTCATTTCTAAAGTAGGCTAGATGAATCAGCTAGTTAGATATATCAGCTCTTCATCTCTAATGTAGGCTAGATGAATCAGGTAGTTAGATATATCAGCTGTTCATCTCTAATGTAGGCTAGATGAATCAGCTAGTTAGATATATCAGCTGTTCATCTCTAATGTAGGCTAGCTGAATCAGGTAGTTAGATATATCAGCTGATCATCTCTAATGTAGGCTAGATGGATCAGCTAGTTAGATATATCAGCTGATCATCTCTAATGTAGGCTAGATGAATCAGGTAGTTAGATATATCAGCTGATCATCTCTAATGTAGGCTAGATGAATCAGCTAGTTAGATATATCAGCTGATCATCTCTAATGTAGGCTAGATGAATCAGCTAGTTAGATATATCAGCTGTTCATCTGTAATGTAGGCTAGATGAATCAGGTAGTTAGATATATCAGCTGTTCATCTCTAATGTAGGCTAGATGAATCAGCTAGTTAGATATATCAGCTGTTCATCTCTAATGTAGGCTAGATGAATCAGGTAGTTAGATATATCAGCTGATCATCTCTAATGCAGGCTAGATATATAAGCTGTTCATCTGTAATGTAGGCTAGATGGATCAGCTAGTTAGATATATCAGCTGATCATCTCTAATGTAGGCTAGATGAATCAGCTAGTTAGCTATATCAGCTGATCATCTCTAGTGTAGGCTAGATGAATTAGCTAGTTAGATATATCAGCTGTTCATCTCTAATGTAGGCTAGATGAATCAGCTAGTTAGTTATATCAGCTGTTCATCTCTAATGTAGGCTAGATGAATCAGCTAGTTAGATATATCAGCTGTTCATCTCTAGTGTAGTCTAGATGAATCAGCTAGTTAGCTATATCAGCTGTTCATTTCTAAAGTAGGCTAGATGAATCAGCTAGTTAGATATATCAGCTCTTCATCTCTAATGTAGGCTAGATGAATCAGGTAGTTAGATATATCAGCTGTTCATCTCTAATGTAGGCTAGATGAATCAGCTAGTTAGATATATCAGCTGTTCATCTCTAATGTAGGCTAGCTGAATCAGGTAGTTAGATATATCAGCTGATCATCTCTAATGTAGGCTAGATGGATCAGCTAGTTAGATATATCAGCTGATCATCTCTAATGTAGGCTAGATGAATCAGGTAGTTAGATATATCAGCTGATCATCTCTAATGTAGGCTAGATGAATCAGCTAGTTAGATATATCAGCTGATCATCTCTAATGTAGGCTAGATGAATCAGCTAGTTAGATATATCAGCTGTTCATCTGTAATGTAGGCTAGATGAATCAGGTAGTTAGATATATCAGCTGTTCATCTCTAATGTAGGCTAGATGAATCAGCTAGTTAGATATATCAGCTGTTCATCTCTAATGTAGGCTAGATGAATCAGGTAGTTAGATATATCAGCTGATCATCTCTAATGTAGGCTAGATATATCAGCTGTTCATCTGTAATGTAGGCTAGATGGATCAGCTAGTTAGATATATCAGCTGATCATCTCTAATGTAGGCTAGATGAATCAGCTAGTTAGCTATATCAGCTGATCATCTCTAGTGTAGGCTAGATGAATTAGCTAGTTAGATATATCAGCTGTTCATCTCTAATGTAGGCTAGATGAATCAGCTAGTTAGTTATATCAGCTGTTCATCTCTAATGTAGGCTAGATGAATCAGCTAGTTAGATATATCAGCTGTTCATCTCTAGTGTAGTCTAGATGAATCAGCTAGTTAGCTATATCAGCTGTTCATTTCTAAAGTAGGCTAGATGAATCAGCTAGTTAGATATATCAGCTCTTCATCTCTAATGTAGGCTAGATGAATCAGGTAGTTAGATATATCAGCTGTTCATCTCTAATGTAGGCTAGATGAATCAGCTAGTTAGATATATCAGCTGTTCATCTCTAATGTAGGCTAGCTGAATCAGGTAGTTAGATATATCAGCTGATCATCTCTAATGTAGGCTAGATGGATCAGCTAGTTAGATATATCAGCTGATCATCTCTAATGTAGGCTAGATGAATCAGCTAGTTAGTTATATCAGCTGTTCATCTCTAATGTAGGCTAGATGAATCAGCTAGTTAGATATATCAGCTGTTCATCTCTAGTGTAGGCTAGATTAATACGCTAGTTAGCTATATCAGCTGTTCATCTCTAATGTAGGCTAGATGAATCAGCTAGTTAGATATATCAGCTGTTCATCTCTAATGTAGGCTAGATGAATCACCTAGTTAGACGTATCAGCTGACCATCTCTAATGTAGGCTAGATGAATCAGCTAGTTAGCTATATCAGCTGATCATCTCTAGTGTAGGCTAGATGAATTAGCTAGTTAGATATATCAGCTGTTCATCTCTAATGTAGGCTAGATGAATCAGGTAGTTAGATATATCAGCTGTTCATCTCTAATGTAGGCTAGATGAATCAGCAAGTTAGATATATCAGCTGTTCATCTCTAGTGTAGGCTAGATGAATCAGCTAGTTAGCTATATCAGCTGATCATCTCTAGTGTAGGCTAGATGAATTAGCTAGTTAGATATATCAGCTGTTCATCTCTAATGTAGGCTAGATGAATCAGCAAGTTAGATATATCAGCTGTTCATCTCTAGTGTAGGATAGATGAATCAGCTAGTTAGCTATATCAGCTGTTCATCTCTAGTGTAGGCTAGATGAATCAGCTTGTTAGATATATTAGCTGTTCATCTCTAATGTTGGCTAGATGAATCAGATAGTTACATATATCAGCTGATCAACTATAATGTAGGCTAGATGAATCAGGTAGTTAGATATATCAGCTGTTCATCTCTAATGTAGGCTAGATGAATCAGCTAGTTAGATATATCAGCTGATCATCTCTAATGTAGGCTAGATGAATCAGCTAGTTAGATATATCAGCTGTTCATCTCTAATGTAGGCTAGATGGATCAGCTAGTTAGATATATCACCTGATCATTTCTAATGTAGGCTAGATGAATCAGCTAGTTAGCTATATCAGCTGATCATCTCTAGTGTAGGCTAGATGAATTAGCTAGTTAGATATATCAGCTGTTCATGTCTAATGTAGGCTAGATGAATCAGCTAGTTAGTTATATCAGCTGTTCATCTCTAATGTAGGCTAGATGAATCAGCTAGTTAGATATATAAGCTGTTCATTTGTAATGTAGGCTAGATGGATAAGCTAGTTAGATATATCAGCTGATCATCTCTAATGTAGGCTAGAGGAATCAGCAGGTTAGCTATATCTGCTGATCATCTCTTGTGTAGGCTAGATGAATTAGCTAGTTAGATATATCAGCTGTTCATCTCTAATGTAGGCTAGATGAATCAGCTAGTTAGTTATATCTCAGCTGTTCATCTCTAATGTAGGCTAGATGAATCGGCAAGTTAGATATATCAGCTGTTCATCTCCAGTGTAGGCTAGATGAATCAGCTAGTTAGCTATATCAGCTGTTCATCTCTAATGTAGCCTACATGAATCAGCTTGTTAGATATATAAGCTGTTCATCTCTAATGTTGGCTAGATGAATCAGATAGTTAGATATATCAGCTGATCATCTATAATGTAGGCTAGATGAATCAGGTAGTTAGATATATCAGCTGTTCATCTCTAATTTAGGCTTGATGCATCAGCTAGTTAGATATATCAGCTGATCATCTCTAATGTAGGCTAGATGGATCAACTAGTTAGATATATAAGCTGATAATCTCTAATGTAGGCTAGATGAATCAGCTAGTTAGCTATATCAGCTGATCATCTCTAGTGTAGGCTAGATGAATTAGCTAGTTATATATATCAACTGTTCATCTCTAATGTAGGCTAGATGAATCAGCTAGTTAGTTATATCAGCTGTTCATCTCTAATGTAGGCTAGATGAATCAGCTAGTTAGATATATCAGCTGTTCATTTCTAGTGTAGGCTAGATGAATACGCTAGTTAGCTATATCAGCTGTTCATCTCTAATGTAGGCTAGATGAATCAGCTAGTTAGATATAACAGCTGTTCATCTCTAATGTAGGCTAGATGAATCACCTGGTTAGATATATCAGCTGTTCATCTCTAATGTAGGCTAGATGAATCAGCTAGTTAGCTATATCAGCTGTTCATTTCTAATGTAGGCTACATGAATCAGCTAGTTAGATATATCAGCTGATCATCTCTAGTGTAGGCTAGATGAATTAGCTAGTTAGATATATCAGCTGTTCATCTCTAATGTAGGCTAGATGAATCAGGTAGTTAGATATATCAGCTGTTCATCTCTAATGTAGGCTAGATGAATCAGCAACTTAGATATATCAGCTGTTCATCTCTAGTGTAGGCTAGATGAATCAGCTAGTTAGCTATATCAGCTGTTCATCTCTAATGTAGGCTAGATGAATCAGCTTGTTAGATATATCAGCTGTTCATCTCTAATGTTGGCTAAATGAATCAGATAGTTACATATATCAGCTGATCAACTATAATGTAGGCTAGATGAATCAGGTAGTTAGATATATCAGCTGTTCATCTCTAATGTAGGCTAGATGAATCAGCTAGTTAGATATATCAGCTGATCATCTCTAATGTAGGCTAGATGAATCAGCTAGTTAGATATATCAGCTGTTCATCTCTAATGTAGGCTAGATGGATCAGCTAGTTAGATATATCACCTGATCATTTCTAATGTAGGCTAGATGAATCAGCTAGTTAGCTATATCAGCTGATCATCTCTAGTGTAGGCTAGATGAATCAGCTAGTTAGATATATCAGCTGATCATCTCTAATGTAGGCTAGATGAATCAGGTAATTAGATATATCAGCTGTTCATCTCTAATGTAGTCTAGATGAATCAGCTAGTTAGATATATCAGCTGATCATCTCTAATGTAGGCAAGATTTATCAGCTAGTTAGATATATCAGCTGTTCATCTCTAATGTAGGCTAGATGTATCAGCTAGTTAGATATATCAGCTGATCATCTCTCATGTAGGCTAGATGAATCAGCTAGTTAGATATATCAGCTGTTCATCTCTAATGTAGGCTAGATATATCAGCTAGTTAGATATATCAGCTGATCATCTCTAATGTAGGCTAGATGCATCAGCTAGTTAGCTATATCAGCTGATCATCTCTAGTGTAGGCTAGATGAATTAGCTAGTTAGATATATCAGCTGTTCATCTCTAATGTAGGCTAGATGAATCAGCTAGTCAGTTATATCAGAAGTTCATCTCTAATGTAGGCTAGATGAATCAGCTAGTTAGATATTTCAGCTGTTCATCTCTAGTGTAGTCTAGATGAATCAGCTAGTTAGCTATATAAGCTCTTCATCTCTAATGTAGGCTAGATGAATCAGCTAGTTAGATATATCAGCTGATCATCTCTAATGTAGGCTAGATATATCAGCTGTTCATCTGTAATGTAGGCCAAACGGATCAGCTAGTTAGATATATCAGCTGATCATCTCTAATGTAGGCTAGATGAATCAGCTAGTTAGCTATATCAGCTGATCATCTCTAGTGTAGGCTAGATGAATTAGCTAGTTAGATATATCATCTGTTCATGTCTAATGTAGGCTCGATGAATCAGCTAGTTAGTTATATCAGCTGTTCATCTCTAATGTAGGCTAGATGAATCAGCTAGTTAGATATATCAGCTGTTCATCTCTAGTGTAGGCTAGATGAATACACTAGTTAGCTATATCAGCTGTTCATCTCTAATGTAGACTAGATGAATCAGCTAGTTAGATATATCAGCTGTTCATCTCTAATGTAGGCTAGATGAATCACCTAGTTAGATATATCAGCTGACCATCTCTAATGTAGGCTAGATGAATCAGCTAGTTAGCTATATCAGCTGATCATCTCTAGTGTAGGCTTGATGAATTAGCTAGTTAGATATATCAGCTGTTTATCTCTAATGTAGGCTAGATGAATCAGGTAGTTAGATATATCAGCTGTTCATCTCTAATGTAGGCTAGATGAATCAGCAAGTTAGATATATCAGCTTTTCATCTCTAGTGTAGGCTAGATGAATCAGCTAGTTAGCTATATCAGTTGTTCATCTCTAATGTAGGCTAGATGAATCAGCTTGTTAGATATATCAGCTGTTCATCTCTAATGTTGGCTAGATGAATCAGATAGTTAGATATATCAGCTGATCATCTATAATGTAGGCTAGATGAATCAGGTAGTTAGATATATCAGCTGTTCATCTCTAATGTAGGCTAGATGAATCAGCTAGTTAGATATATCAGCTGATCATCTCTAATGTTGGCTAGATGAATCAGCTAGTTAGATATATCAGCTGTTCATCTCTAATGTAGGCTAGATGGATCAGCTAGTTAGATATATCAGCTGATCATTTCTAATGTAGGATAGATTAATCAGCTAGTTAGCTATATCAGCTGATCATCTCTAGTGTAGGCTAGATGAATTAGCTAGTTAGATATATCAGCTGTTCATCTCTAATGTAGGCTAGATGAATCAGCTAGTTAGTTATATCAGCTGTTCATCTCTAATGTAGGCTAGATGAATCAGCTAGTTAGATATATCAGCTGTTCATTTCTAGTGTAGGCTAGATGAATACTCTAGTTAGCTATATCAGCTGTTCATCTCTAATGTAGGCTAGATCAATCAGCTAGTTAGATATATCAGCTGTTCATCTCTAATGTAGGCTAGATGAATCACCTGGTTAGATATATCAGCTGTTCATCTCTAATGTAGGCTAGATGAATCAGCTAGTTAGATATATCAGCTCTTCATCTCTAATGTAGGCTAGATGAATCAGGTAGTTAGATATATCAGCTGTTCATCTGTAATGTAGGCTAGATGGATCAGCTAGTTAGATATATCAGCTGATCATCTCTAATGTAGGCTAGATGAATCAGCTAGTTAGCTATATCAGCTGATCATCTCTACTGTAGGCTAGATGAATTAGCTAGTTAGATATATCAGCTGTTCATGTCTAATGTAGGCTCGATGAATCAGCTAGTTAGTTATATCAGCTGTTCATCTCTAATGTAGGCTAGATGAATCAGCTAGTTAGATATATCAGCTGTTCATCTCTAGTGTAGGCTAGATGAATACACTAGTTAGCTATATCAGCTGTTCATCTCTAATGTAGACTAGATGAATCAGCTAGTTAGATATATCAGCTGTTCATCTCTAATGTAGGCTAGATGAATCACCTAGTTAGATATATCAGCTGACCATCTCTAATGTAGGCCAGATGAATCAGCTAGTTAGCTATATCAGCTGATCATCTCTAGTGTAGACTTGATGAATTAGCTAGTTAGATATATCAGCTGTTTATCTCTAATGTAGGCTAGATGAATCAGGTAGTTAGATATATCAGCTGTTCATCTCTAATGTAGGCTAGATGAATCAGCAAGTTAGATATATCAGCTTTTCATCTCTAGTGTAGGCTAGATGAATCAGCTAGTTAGCTATATCAGTTGTTCATCTCTAATGTAGGCTAGATGAATCAGCTTGTTAGATATATCAGCTGTTCATCTCTAATGTTGGCTAGATGAATCAGATAGTTAGATATATCAGCTGATCATCTATAATGTAGGCTAGATGAATCAGGTAGTTAGATATATCAGCTGTTCATCTCTAATGTAGGCTAGATGAATCAGCTAGTTAGATATATCAGCTGATCATCTCTAATGTTGGCTAGATGAATCAGCTAGTTAGATATATCAGCTGTTCATCTCTAATGTAGGCTAGATGAATCAGCTAGTTAGATATATCAGCTGATCATTTCTAATGTAGAATAGATGAATCAGCTAGTTAGCTATATCAGCTGATCATCTCTAGTGTAGGCTAGATGAATTAGCTAGTTAGATATATCAGCTGTTCATCTCTAATGTAGGCTAGATGAATCAGCTAGTTGGTTATATCAGCTGTTCATCTCTAATGTAGACTAGATGAATAAGCTAGTTAGATATATCAGCTGTTCATCTCTAGTGTAGTCTAGATGAATCAGCTAGTTAGCTATATCAGCTGTTCATCTCTAATGTAGGATAGATGAATCAGCTAGTTAGATATATCAGCTCTTCATCTCTAATGTAGGCTAGATGAATCAGGTAGTTAGATATATAAGCTGTTCATCTCTAATGTAGGCTAGATGAATCAGCTAGTTAGATATATCAGCTGTTCATCTCTAATGTAGGCTAGCTGAATCAGGTAGTTAGATATATCAGCTGATCATCTCTAATGTAGGCTAGATGGATCAGCTAGTTAGATATATCAGCTGATCATCTCTAATGTAGGCTAGATGAATCAGCTAGTTAGATATATCAGCTGTTCATCTCTAATGTAGGCTAGATGAATCAGCTAGTTAGCTATATCATCTGTTCATCTCGAGTGTAGGGTAGATGAATCAGCTAGTTAGATATATCAGCTGATCATCTCTAATGTAGGCTAGATAAATCAGCTAGTTAGATATATCAGCTGATCATCTCTCATGTAGGCTAGATGAATCAGCTAGTTAGATATATCAGCTGATCATCTCTTATGTAGGCTAGATGGATCAGCTAGTTAGATATATCAGCTGATCATCTCTAATGTAGGCTAGATGAATCAGCTAGTTAGCTATATCAGCTGATCATCTCTAGTGTAGGCTAGATGAATTAGCTAGTTAGATATATCAGCTGTTCATCTCTAATGTAGGCTAGATGAATCAGCTAGTCAGTTATATCAGCTGTTCATCTCTAATGTAGGCTAGATGAATCAGCTAGTTAGATATATCAGCTGTTCATCTCTAGTGTAGTCTAGATGAATCAGATAGTTAGCTATATCAGCTGTTCATCTCTAATGTAGGCTAGATGAATCAGCTAGTTAGATATATCAGCTCTTCATCTCTAATGTAGGCTAGATGAATCAGCTAGTTAGATATATCAGCTGTTCATCTCTAATGTAGGCTAGATGAATCAGGTAGTTAGATATATCAGCTGTTCATCTCTAATGTAGGCTAGATGAATCAGGTAGTTAGATATATCAGCTGATCATCTCTCATGTAGGCTAGATGAATCAGCTAGTTAGATATATCAGCTGTTCATCTCTAATGTAGGCTAGATGAATCATCTAGTTAGATATATCAGCTGATCATCTCTCATGTAGGCTAGATGAATCAGCTAGTTAGATATATCAGCTGTTCATCTCTAATGTAGGCTAGATGGATCAGCTAGTTAGATATATCAGCTGATCATCTCTAATGTAGGCTAGATGAATCAGCTAGTTAGCTATATCAGCTGATCATCTCTAGTGTAGGCTAGATGAATTAGCTAGTTAGATATATCAGCTGTTCATCTCTAATGTAGGCTAGATGAATCAGCTAGTCAGTTATATCAGCTGTTCATCTCTAATGTAGGCTAGATGAATCAGCTAGTTAGATATTTCAGCTGTTCATCTCTAGTGTAGTCTAGATGAATCAGCTAGTTAGCTATATAAGCTCTTCATCTCTAATGTAGGCTAGATGAATCAGCTAGTTAGATATATCAGCTCTTCATCTCTAATGTAGGCTAGATGAATCAGGTAGTTAGATATATCAGCTGTTCATCTCTAATGTAGGCTAGATGAATCAGCTAGTTAGATATATCAGCTGTTCATGTCTAATGTAGGCTAGATGAATCAGGTAGTTAGATATATCAGCTGATCATCTCTAATGTAGGCTAGATATATCAGCTGTTCATCTGTAATGTAGGCTAGATGGATCAGGTAGTTAGATATATCAGCTGATCATCTCTAATGTAGGCTAGATGAATCAGCTAGTTAGCTATATCAGCTGATCATCTCTAGTGTAGGCTAGATGAATTAGCTAGTTAGATATATCAGCTGTTCATGTCTAATGTAGGCTCGATGAATCAGCTAGTTAGTTATATCAGCTGTTCATCTCTAATGTAGGCTAGATGAATCAGCTAGTTAGATATATCAGCTGTTCATCTCTAGTGTAGGCTAGATGAATACACTAGTTAGCTATATCAGCTGTTCATCTCTAATGTAGACTAGATGAATCAGCTAGTTAGATATATCAGCTGTTCATCTCTAATGTAGGCTAGATGAATCACCTAGTTAGATATATCAGCTGACCATCTCTAATGTAGGCTAGATGAATCAGTTAGTTAGCTATATCAGCTGATCATCTCTAGTGTAGGCTAGATGAATTAGCTAGTTAGATATATCAGCTGTTTATCTCTAATGTAGGCTAGATGAATCAGGTAGTTAGATATATCAGCTGTTCATCTCTAATGTAGGCTAGATGAATGAGCAAGTTAGATATATCAGCTTTTCATCTCTAGTGTAGGCTAGATGAATCAGCTAGTTAGCTATATCAGTTGTTCATCTCTAATGTAGGCTAGATGAATCAGCTTGTTAGATATATCAGCTGTTCATCTCTAATGTTGGCTAGATGAATCAGATAGTTAGATATATCAGCTGATCATCTATAATGTAGGCTAGATGAATCAGCAGGTTAGCTATATCTGCTGATCATCTCTAGTGTAGGCTAGATGAATTAGCTAGTTAGATATATCAGCTGTTCCTCTCTAATGTAGGCTAGATGAATCAGCTAGTTAGTTATATTTCAGCTGTTCATCTCTAATGTAGGCTACATGAATCAGCTTGTTAGATATATCAGCTGTTCAACTCTAATGTTGGCTAGATGAATCAGATAGTTAGATATATCAGCTGATCATCTCTAATGTAGGCTAGATATATCAGCTGTTCATCTGTAATGTAGGCTAGATGGATCAGCTAGTTAGATATATCAGCTGATCATCTCTAATGTAGGCTAGATGAATCAGCTAGTTAGCTATATCAGCTGATCATCTCTAGTGTAGGCTAGATGAATTAGCTAGTTAGATATATCAGCTGTTCATCTCTAATGTAGGCTAGATGAATCAGCTAGTTAGTTATATCAGCTGTTCATCTCTAATGTAGGCTAGATGAATCAGTTAGTTAGATATATCAGCTGTTCATCTCTAGTGTAGTCTAGATGAATCAGCTAGTTAGCTATATCAGCTGTTCATCTCTAATGTAGGCTAGATGAATCAGCTAGTTAGATATATCAGCTCTTCATCTCTAATGTAGGCTAGATGAAACAGGTAGTTAGATATATCAGCTGTTCATCTCTAATGTAGGCTAGATGAATCACGGTAGTTAGATATATCAGCTGATCATCTCTCATGTAGGCTAGATGAATCAGCTAGTTAGATATATCAGCTGTTCATCTCTAATGTAGGCTAGATGAATCATCTAGTTAGATATATCAGCTGATCATCTCTCATGTAGGCTAGATGAATCAGCTAGTTAGATATATCAGCTGTTCATCTCTAATGTAGGCTAGATGGATCAGCTAGTTAGATATATCAGCTGATCATCTCTAATGTAGGCTAGATGAATCAGCTAGTTAGCTATATCAGCTGATCATCTCTAATGTAGGCTAGATGAATTAGCTAGTTAGATATATCAGCTGTTCATCTCTAATGTAGGCTAGATGAATCAGCTAGTCAGTTATATCAGCTGTTCATCTCTAATGTAGGCTAGATGAATCAGCTAGTTAGATATTTCAGCTGTTCATCTCTAGTGTAGTCTAGATGAATCAGCTAGTTAGCTATATAAGCTCTTCATCTCTAATGTAGGCTAGATGAATCAGCTAGTTAGATATATCAGCTCTTCATCTCTAATGTAGGCTAGATGAATCAGGTAGTTAGATATATCAGCTGTTCATCTCTAATGTAGGCTAGATGAATCAGCTAGTTAGATATATCAGCTGTTCATGTCTAATGTAGGCTAGATGAATCAGGTAGTTAGATATATCAGCTGATCATCTCTAATGTAGGCTAGATATATCAGCTGTTCATCTGTAATGTAGGCTAGATGGATCAGCTAGTTAGATATATCAGCTGATCATCTCTAATGTAGGCTAGATGAATCAGCTAGTTAGCTATATCAGCTGATCATCTCTAGTGTAGGCTAGATGAATTAGCTAGTTAGATATATCAGCTGTTCATGTCTAATGTAGGCTCGATGAATCAGCTAGTTAGTTATATCAGCTGTTCATCTCTAATGTAGGCTAGATGAATCAGCTAGTTAGATATATCAGCTGTTCATCTCTAGTGTAGGCTAGATGAATACACTAGTTAGCTATATCAGCTGTTCATCTCTAATGTAGACTAGATGAATCAGCTAGTTAGATATATCAGCTCTTCATCTCTAATGTAGGCTAGATGAATCAGGTAGTTAGATATATCAGCTGTTCATCTCTAATGTAGGCTAGATGAATCAGCTAGTTAGATATATCAGCTCTTCATCTCTAATGTAGGCTAGATGAATCAGGTAGTTAGATATATCAGCTGTTCATCTCTAATGTAGGCTAGATGAATCAGCTAGTTAGATATATCAGCTGTTCATGTCTAATGTAGGCTAGATGAATCAGGTAGTTAGATATATCAGCTGATCATCTCTAATGTAGGCTAGATATATCAGCTGTTCATCTGTAATGTAGGCTAGATGGATCAGCTAGTTAGATATATCAGCTGATCATCTCTAATGTAGGCTAGATGAATCAGCTAGTTAGCTATATCAGCTGATCATCTCTAGTGTAGGCTAGATGAATTAGCTAGTTAGATATATCAGCTGTTCATGTCTAATGTAGGCTCGATGAATCAGCTAGTTAGTTATATCAGCTGTTCATCTCTAATGTAGGCTAGATGAATCAGCTAGTTAGATATATCAGCTGTTCATCTCTAGTGTAGGCTAGATGAATACACTAGTTAGCTATATCAGCTGTTCATCTCTAATGTAGACTAGATGAATCAGCTAGTTAGATATATCAGCTGTTCATCTCTAATGTAGGCTAGATGAATCACCTAGTTAGATATATCAGCTGACCATCTCTAATGTAGGCTAGATGAATCAGCTAGTTAGCTATATCAGCTGATCATCTCTAGTGTAGGCTAGATGAATTAGCTAGTTAGATATATCAGCTGTTTATCTCTAATGTAGGCTAGATGAATCAGGTAGTTAGATATATCAGCTGTTCATCTCTAATGTAGGCTAGATGAATCAGCAAGTTAGATATATCAGCTTTTCATCTCTAGTGTAGGCTAGATGAATCAGCTAGTTAGCTATATCAGTTGTTCATCTCTAATGTAGGCTAGATGAATCAGCTTGTTAGATATATCAGCTGTTCATCTCTAATGTTGGCTAGATGAATCAGATAGTTAGATATATCAGCTGATCATCTATAATGTAGGCTAGATGAATCAGCAGGTTAGCTATATCTGCTGATCATCTCTAGTGTAGGCTAGATGAATTAGCTAGTTAGATATATCAGCTGTTCATCTCTAATGTAGGCTAGATGAATCAGCTAGTTAGTTATATTTCAGCTGTTCATCTCTAATGTAGTCTACATGAATCAGCTTGTTAGATATATCAGCTGTTCAACTCTAATGTTGGCTAGATGAATCAGATAGTTAGATATATCAGCTGATCATCTCTAATGTAGGCTAGATATATCAGCTGTTCATCTGTAATGTAGGCTAGATGGATCAGCTAGTTAGATATATCAGCTGATCATCTCTAATGTAGGCTAGATGAATCAGCTAGTTAGTTATATTTCAGCTGTTCATCTCTAATGTAGGCTAGATGAATCAGGTAGTTAGATATATCAGCTGTTCATCTCTAATGTAGGCTAGATGAATCAGCTAGTTAGATATATCAGCTGTTCATGTCTAATGTAGGCTAGATGAATCAGGTAGTTAGATATATCAGCTGATCATCTCTAATGTAGGCTAGATATATCAGCTGTTCATCTGTAATGTAGGCTAGATGGATCAGCTAGTTAGATATATCAGCTGATCATCTCTAATGTAGGCTAGATGAATCAGCTAGTTAGCTATATCAGCTGATCATCTCTAGTGTAGGCTAGATGAATTAGCTAGTTAGATATATCAGCTGTTCATGTCTAATGTAGGCTCGATGAATCAGCTAGTTAGTTATATCAGCTGTTCATCTCTAATGTAGGCTAGATGAATCAGCTAGTTAGATATATCAGCTGTTCATCTCTAGTGTAGGCTAGATGAATACACTAGTTAGCTATATCAGCTGTTCATCTCTAATGTAGACTAGATGAATCAGCTAGTTAGATATATCAGCTGTTCATCTCTAATGTAGGCTAGATGAATCACCTAGTTAGATATATCAGCTGACCATCTCTAATGTAGGCTAGATGAATCAGCTAGTTAGCTATATCAGCTGATCATCTCTAGTGTAGGCTAGATGAATTAGCTAGTTAGATATATCAGCTGTTTATCTCTAATGTAGGCTAGATGAATCAGGTAGTTAGATATATCAGCTGTTCATCTCTAATGTAGGCTAGATGAATCAGCAAGTTAGATATATCAGCTTTTCATCTCTAGTGTAGGCTAGATGAATCAGCTAGTTAGCTATATCAGTTGTTCATCTCTAATGTAGGTTAGATGAATCAGCTTGTTAGATATATCAGCTGTTCATCTCTAATGTTGGCTAGATGAATCAGATAGTTAGATATATCAGCTGATCATCTATAATGTAGGCTAGATGAATCAGCAGGTTAGCTATATCTGCTGATCATCTCTAGTGTAGGCTAGATGAATTAGCTAGTTAGATATATCAGCTGTTCATCTCTAATGTAGGCTAGATGAATCAGCTAGTTAGTTATATTTCAGCTGTTCATCTCTAATGTAGGCTACATGAATCAGCTTGTTAGATATATCAGCTGTTCAACTCTAATGTTGGCTAGATGAATCAGATAGTTAGATATATCAGCTGATCATCTATAATGTAGGCTAGATGAATCAGGTAGTTAGATATATCAGCTGTTCATCTCTAATGTAGGCTACATGCATCAGCTAGTTAGATATATCAGCTGATCATCTCTAATGTAGGCTAGATGAATCAGCTAGTTAGTTATATCAGCTGTTCATCTCTAATGTAGGCTAGATGAATCAGCTAGTTAGATATATCAGCTGTTCATCTCTAGTGTAGGCTAGATGAATACGCTAGTTAGCTATATCAGCTGTTCATCTCTAATGTAGGCTAGATGAATCAGCTAGTTAGATATATCAGCTGTTCATCTCTAATGTAGGCTAGATGAATCACCTAGTTAGACATATCAGCTGACCATCTCTAATGTAGGCTAGATGAATCAGCTAGTTAGCTATATCAGCTGATCATCTCTAGTGTAGGCTAGATGAATTAGCTAGTTAGATATATCAGCTGTTCATCTCTAATGTAGGCTAGATGAATCAGGTAGTTAGATATATCAGCTGTTCATCTCTAATGTAGGCTAGATGAATCAGCAAGTTAGATATATCAGCTGTTCATCTCTAGTGTAGGCTAGATGAATCAGCTAGTTAGATATATCAGCTGTTCATCTCTAATGTAGGCTAGATGAATCAGCTAGTTAGATATATCAGCTGATCATCTCTAATGTAGGCTAGATGAATCAGCTAGTTAGATATATCAGCTGTTCATCTCTAATGTAGGCTAGATGGATCAGCTAGTTAGATATATCACCTGATCATTTCTAATGTAGGCTAGATGAATCAGCTAGTTAGCTATATCAGCTGATCATCTCTAGTGTAGGCTAGATGAATTAGCTAGTTAGATATATCAGCTGTTCATGTCTAATGTAGGCTAGATGAATCAGCTAGTTAGTTATATCAGCTGTTCATCTATAATGTAGGCTAGATGAATCAGCTAGTTAGATATATAAGCTGTTCATTTGTAATGTAGGCTAGATGGATCAGCTAGTTAGATATATCAGCTGATCATCTCTAATGTAGGCTAGAGGAATCAGCAGGTTAGCTATATCTGCTGATCATCTCTTGTGTAGGCTAGATGAATTAGCTAGTTAGATATATCAGCTGTTCATCTCTAATGTAGGCTAGATGAATCAGCTAGTTAGTTATATCTCAGCTGTTCATCTCTAATGTAGGCTAGATGAATCAGCAAGTTAGATATATCAGCTGTTCATCTCCAGTGTAGGCTAGATGAATCAGCTAGTTAGCTATATCAGCTGTTCATCTCTAATGTAGGCTACATGAATCAGCTTGTTAGATATATCAGCTGTTCATCTCTAATGTTGGCTAGATGAATCAGATAGTTAGATATATCAGCTGATCATCTATAATGTAGGCTAGATGAATCAGGTAGTTAGATATATCAGCTGTTCATCTCTAATTTAGGCTTGATGCATCAGCTAGTTAGATATATCAGCTGATCATCTCTAATGTAGGCTAGATGGATCAACTAGTTAGATATATCAGCTGATAATCTCTAATGTAGGCTAGATGAGTCAGCTAGTTAGCTATATCAGCTGATCATCTCTAGTGTAGGCTAGATGAATTAGCTAGTTATATATATCAACTGTTCATCTCTAATGTAGGCTAGATGAATCAGCTAGTTAGTTATATCAGCTGTTCATCTCTAATGTAGGCTAGATGAATCAGCTAGTTAGATATATCAGCTGTTCATTTCTAGTGTAGGCTAGATGAATACGCTAGTTAGCTATATCAGCTGTTCATCTCTAATGTAGGCTAGATGAATCAGCTAGTTAGATATATCAGCTGTTCATCTCTAATGTAGGCTAGATTAATCACCTGGTTAGATATATCAGCTGTTCATCTCTAATGTAGGCTAGATGAATCAGCTAGTTAGCTATATCAGCTGTTCATCTCTAATGTAGGCTAGATGAATCAGCTAGTTAGATATATCAGCTGATCATCTCTAATGTAGGCTAGATGAATCAGGTAATTAGATATATCAGCTGTTCATCTCTAATGTAGTCTAGATGAATCAGCTAGTTAGATATATCAGCTGATCATCTCTAATGTAGGCAAGATTTATCAGCTAGTTAGATATATCAGCTGTTCATCTCTAATGTAGGCTAGATGTATCAGCTAGTTAGATATATCAGCTGATCATCTCTCATGTAGGCTAGATGAATCAGCTAGTTAGATATATCAGCTGTTCATCTCTAATGTAGGCTAGATGGATCAGCTAGTTAGATATATCAGCTGATCATCTCTAATGTAGGCTAGATGAATCAGCTAGTTAGCTATATCAGCTGATCATCTCTAGTGTAGGCTAGATGAATTAGCTAGTTAGATATATCAGCTGTTCATCTCTAATGTAGGCTAGATGAATCAGCTAGTCAGTTATATCAGCTGTTCATCTCTAATGTAGGCTAGATGATTCAGCTAGTTAGATATTTCAGCTGTTCATCTCTAGTGTAGTCTAGATGAATCAGCTAGTTAGCTATATAAGCTCTTCATCTCTAATGTAGGCTAGATGAATCAGCTAGTTAGATATATCAGCTCTTCATCTCTAATGTAGGCTAGATGAATCAGGTAGTTAGATATATCAGCTGTTCATCTCTAATGTAGGCTAGATGAATCAGCTAGTTAGATATATCAGCTGTTCATGTCTAATGTAGGCTAGATTAATCAGGTAGTTAGATATATCAGCTGATCATCTCTAATGTAGGCTAGATATATCAGCTGTTCATCTGTAATGTAGGCTAGATGGATCAGCTAGTTAGATATATCAGCTGATCATCTCTAATGTAGGCTAGATGAATCAGCTAGTTAGCTATATCAGCTGATCATCTCTAGTGTAGGCTAGATGAATTAGCTAGTTAGATATATCAGCTGTTCATGTCTAATGTAGGCTCGATGAATCAGCTAGTTAGTTATATCAGCTGTTCATCTCTAATGTAGGCTAGATGAATCAGCTAGTTAGATATATCAGCTGTTCATCTCTAGTGTAGGCTAGATGAATACACTAGTTAGCTATATCAGCTGTTCATCTCTAATGTAGACTAGATGAATCAGCTAGTTAGATATATCAGCTGTTCATCTCTAATGTAGGCTAGATGAATCACCTAGTTAGATATATCAGCTGACCATCTCTAATGTAGGCTAGATGAATCAGCTAGTTAGCTATATCAGCTGATCATCTCTAGTGTAGGCTAGATGAATTAGCTAGTTAGATATATCAGCTGTTTATCTCTAATGTAGGCTAGATGAATCAGGTAGTTAGATATATCAGCTGTTCATCTCTAATGTAGGCTAGATGAATCAGCAAGTTAGATATATCAGCTTTTCATCTCTAGTGTAGGCTAGATGAATCAGCTAGTTAGCTATATCAGTTGTTCATCTCTAATGTAGGCTAGATGAATCAGCTTGTTAGATATATCAGCTGTTCATCTCTAATGTTGGCTAGATGAATCAGATAGTTAGATATATCAGCTGATCATCTATAATGTAGGCTAGATGAATCAGCAGGTTAGCTATATCTGCTGATCATCTCTAGTGTAGGCTAGATGAATTAGCTAGTTAGATATATCAGCTGTTCATCTCTAATGTAGGCTAGATGAATCAGCTAGTTAGTTATATTTCAGCTGTTCATCTCTAATGTAGGCTACATGAATCAGCTTGTTAGATATATCAGCTGTTCAACTCTAATGTTGGCTAGATGAATCAGATAGTTAGATATATCAGCTGATCATCTATAATGTAGGCTAGATGAATCAGGTAGTTAGATATATCAGCTGTTCATCTCTAATGTAGGCTACATGCATCAGCTAGTTAGATATATCAGCTGATCATCTCTAATGTAGGCTAGATGAATCAGCTAGTTAGTTATATCAGCTGTTCATCTCTAATGTAGGCTAGATGAATCAGCTAGTTAGATATATCAGCTGTTCATCTCTAGTGTAGGCTAGATGAATACGCTAGTTAGCTATATCAGCTGTTCATCTCTAATGTAGGCTAGATGAATCAGCTAGTTAGATATATCAGCTGTTCATCTCTAATGTAGGCTAGATGAATCACCTAGTTAGACATATCAGCTGACCATCTCTAATGTAGGCTAGATGAATCAGCTAGTTAGCTATATCAGCTGATCATCTCTAGTGTATGCTAGATGAATTAGCTAGTTAGATATATCAGCTGTTCATCTCTAATGTAGGCTAGATGAATCAGGTAGTTAGATATATCAGGTGTTCATCTCTAATGTAGGCTAGATGAATCAGCAAGTTAGATATATCAGCTGTTCATCTCTAGTGTAGGCTAGATGAATCAGCTAGTTAGATATATCAGCTGTTCATCTCTAATGTAGGCTAGATGAATCAGCTAGTTAGATATATCAGCTGATCATCTCTAATGTAGGCTAGATGAATCAGCTAGTTAGATATATCAGCTGTTCATCTCTAATGTAGGCTAGATGGATCAGCTAGTTAGATATATCACCTGATCATTTCTAATGTAGGCTAGATGAATCAGCTAGTTAGCTATATCAGCTGATCATCTCTAGTGTAGGCTAGATGAATTAGCTAGTTAGATATATCAGCTGTTCATGTCTAATGTAGGCTAGATGAATCAGCTAGTTAGTTATATCAGCTGTTCATCTATAATGTAGGCTAGATGAATCAGCTAGTTAGATATATAAGCTGTTCATTTGTAATGTAGGCTAGATGGATCAGCTAGTTAGATATATCAGCTGATCATCTCTAATGTAGGCTAGAGGAATCAGCAGGTTAGCTATATCTGCTGATCATCTCTTGTGTAGGCTAGATGAATTAGCTAGTTAGATATATCAGCTGTTCATCTCTAATGTAGGCTAGATGAATCAGCTAGTTAGTTATATCTCAGCTGTTCATCTCTAATGTAGGCTAGATGAATCAGCAAGTTAGATATATCAGCTGTTCATCTCCAGTGTAGGCTAGATGAATCAGCTAGTTAGCTATATCAGCTGTTCATCTCTAATGTAGGCTACATGAATCAGCTTGTTAGATATATCAGCTGTTCATCTCTAATGTTGGCTAGATGAATCAGATAGTTAGATATATCAGCTGATCATCTATAATGTAGGCTAGATGAATCAGGTAGTTAGATATATCAGCTGTTCATCTCTAATTTAGGCTTGATGCATCAGCTAGTTAGATATATCAGCTGATCATCTCTAATGTAGGCTAGATGGATCAACTAGTTAGATATATCAGCTGATAATCTCTAATGTAGGCTAGATGAGTCAGCTAGTTAGCTATATCAGCTGATCATCTCTAGTGTAGGCTAGATGAATTAGCTAGTTATATATATCAACTGTTCATCTCTAATGTAGGCTAGATGAATCAGCTAGTTAGATATATCAGCTGTTCATTTCTAGTGTAGGCTAGATGAATACGCTAGTTAGCTATATCAGCTGTTCATCTCTAATGTAGGCTAGATGAATCAGCTAGTTAGATATATCAGCTGTTCATCTCTAATGTAGGCTAGATGAATCACCTGGTTAGATATATCAGCTGTTCATCTCTAATGTAGGCTAGATGAATCAGCTAGTTAGCTATATCAGCTGTTCATCTCTAATGTAGGCTAGATGAATCAGCTAGTTAGATATATCAGCTGATCATCTCTAATGTAGGCTAGATGAATCAGGTAATTAGATATATCAGCTGTTCATCTCTAATGTAGTCTAGATGAATCAGCTAGTTAGATATATCAGCTGATCATCTCTAATGTAGGCAAGATTTATCAGCTAGTTAGATATATCAGCTGTTCATCTCTAATGTAGGCTAGATGTATCAGCTAGTTAGATATATCAGCTGATCATCTCTCATGTAGGCTAGATGAATCAGCTAGTTAGATATATCAGCTGTTCATCTCTAATGTAGGCTAGATGGATCAGCTAGTTAGATATATCAGCTGATCATCTCTAATGTAGGCTAGATGAATCAGCTAGTTAGCTATATCAGCTGATCATCTCTAGTGTAGGCTAGATGAATTAGCTAGTTAGATATATCAGCTGTTCATCTCTAATGTAGGCTAGATGAATCAGCTAGTCAGTTATATCAGCTGTTCATCTCTAATGTAGGCTAGATGATTCAGCTAGTTAGATATTTCAGCTGTTCATCTCTAGTGTAGTCTAGATGAATCAGCTAGTTAGCTATATAAGCTCTTCATCTCTAATGTAGGCTAGATGAATCAGCTAGTTAGATATATCAGCTCTTCATCTCTAATGTAGGCTAGATGAATCAGGTAGTTAGATATATCAGCTGTTCATCTCTAATGTAGGCTAGATGAATCAGCTAGTTAGATATATCAGCTGTTCATCTCTAATGTAGGCTAGATGAATCAGGTAGTTAGATATATCAGCTGATCATCTCTAATGTAGGCTAGATGAATCAGCTAGTTAGATATATCAGCTGTTCATCTCTAATGTAGGCTAGATGAATCACCTAGTTAGATATTTCAGCTGACCATCTCTAATGTAGGCTAGATGAATCAGCTAGTTAGCTATATCAGCTGATCATCTCTAGTGTAGGCTTGATGAATTAGCTAGTTAGATATATCAGCTGTTTATCTCTAATGTAGGCTAGATGAATCAGGTAGTTAGATATATCAGCTGTTCATCTCTAATGTAGGCTAGATGAATCAGCAAGTTAGATATATCAGCTTTTCATCTCTAGTGTGCTAGATGAATCAGCTAGTTAGCTATATCAGTTGTTCATCTCTAATGTAGGCTAGATGAATCAGCTTGTTAGATATATCAGCTGTTCATCTCTATTGTTGGCTAGATGAATCAGATAGTTAGATATATCAGCTGATCATCTATAATGTAGGCTAGATGAATCAGGTAGTTAGATATATCAGCTGTTCATCTCTAATGTAGGCTAGATGAATCAGCTAGTTAGATATATCAGCTGATCATCTCTAATGTTGGCTAGATGAATCAGCTAGTTAGATATATCAGCTGTTCATCTCTAATGTAGGCTAGATGGATCAGCTAGTTAGATATATCAGCTGATCATTTCTAATGTAGGATAGATTAATCAGCTAGTTAGCTATATCAGCTGATCATCTCTAGTGCAGGCTAGATGAATTAGCTAGTTAGATATATCAGCTGTTCATCTCTAATGTAGGCTAGATGAATCAGCTAGTTAGTTATATCAGCTGTTCATCTCTAATGTAGGCTAGATGAATCAGCTAGTTAGATATATCAGCTGTTCATTTCTAGTGTAGGCTAGATGAATACTCTAGTTAGCTATATCAGCTGTTCATCTCTAATGTAGGCTAGATCAATCAGCTAGTTAGATATATCAGCTGTTCATCTCTAATGTAGGCTAGATGAATCACCTGGTTAGATATATCAGCTGTTCATCTCTAATGTAGGCTAGATGAATCAGCTAGTTAGATATATCAGGAGTTCATCTCTAATGTAGGCTAGATGAATCAGGTAGTTAGATATATCAGCTGTTCATCTGTAATGTAGGCTAGATGGATCAGCTAGTTAGATATATCAGCTGATCATCTCTAATGTAGGCTAGATGAATCAGCTAGTTAGCTATATCAGCTGATCATCTCTACTGTAGGCTAGATGAATTAGCTAGTTAGATATATCAGCTGTTCATGTCTAATGTAGGCTCGATGAATCAGCTAGTTAGTTATATCAGCTGTTCATCTCTAATGTAGGCTAGATGAATCAGCTAGTTAGATATATCAGCTGTTCATCTCTAGTGTAGGCTAGATGAATACACTAGTTAGCTATATCAGCTGTTCATCTCTAATGTAGACTAGATGAATCAGCTAGTTAGATATATCAGCTGTTCATCTCTAATGTAGGCTAGATGAATCACCTAGTTAGATATATCAGCTGACCATCTCTAATGTAGGCTAGATGAATCAGCTAGTTAGCTATATAAGCTGATCATCTCTAGTGTAGACTTGATGAATTAGCTAGTTAGATATATCAGCTGTTTATCTCTAATGTAGGCTAGATGAATCAGGTAGTTAGATATATCAGCTGTTCATCTCTAATGTAGGCTAGATGAATCAGCTAGTTAGATATATCAGCTGTTCATCTCTAATGTAGGCTAGATGAATCAGCTAGTTAGATATATCAGCTGTTCATCTCTAATGTAGGCTAGATGAATCACCTAGTTAGATATATCAGCTGACCATCTCTAATGTAGGCTAGATGAATCAGCTAGTTAGCTATATCAGCTGATCATCTCTAGTGTAGGCTAGATGAATTAGCTAGTTAGATATATCAGCTGTTTATCTCTAATGTAGGCTAGATGAATCAGGTAGTTAGATATATCAGCTGTTCATCTCTAATGTAGGCTAGATGAATCAGCAAGTTAGATATATCAGCTTTTCATCTCTAGTGTAGGCTAGATGAATCAGCTAGTTAGCTATATCAGTTGTTCATCTCTAATGTAGGCTAGATGAATCAGCTTGTTAGATATATCAGCTGTTCATCTCTAATGTTGGCTAGATGAATCAGATAGTTAGATATATCAGCTGATCATCTATAATGTAGGCTAGATGAATCAGCAGGTTAGCTATATCTGCTGATCATCTCTAGTGTAGGCTAGATGAATTAGCTAGTTAGATATATCAGCTGTTCATCTCTAATGTAGGCTAGATGAATCAGCTAGTTAGTTATATTTCAGCTGTTCATCTCTAATGTAGGCTACATGAATCAGCTTGTTAGATATATCAGCTGTTCAACTCTAATGTTGGCTAGATGAATCAGATAGTTAGATATATCAGCTGATCATCTATAATGTAGGCTAGATGAATCAGGTAGTTAGATATATCAGCTGTTCATCTCTAATGTAGGCTACATGCATCAGCTAGTTAGATATATCAGCTGATCATCTCTAATGTAGGCTAGATGAATCAGCTAGTTAGTTATATCAGCTGTTCATCTCTAATGTAGGCTAGATGAATCAGCTAGTTAGATATATCAGCTGTTCATCTCTAGTGTAGGCTAGATGAATACGCTAGTTAGCTATATCAGCTGTTCATCTCTAATGTAGGCTAGATGAATCAGCTAGTTAGATATATCAGCTGTTCATCTCTAATGTAGGCTAGATGAATCACCTAGTTAGACATATCAGCTGACCATCTCTAATGTAGGCTAGATGAATCAGCTAGTTAGCTATATCAGCTGATCATCTCTAGTGTATGCTAGATGAATTAGCTAGTTAGATATATCAGCTGTTCATCTCTAATGTAGGCTAGATGAATCAGGTAGTTAGATATATCAGCTGTTCATCTCTAATGTAGGCTAGATGAATCAGCAAGTTAGATATATCAGCTGTTCATCTCTAGTGTAGGCTAGATGAATCAGCTAGTTAGATATATCAGCTGTTCATCTCTAATGTAGGCTAGATGAATCAGCTAGTTAGATATATCAGCTGATCATCTCTAATGTAGGCTAGATGAATCAGCTAGTTAGATATATCAGCTGTTCATCTCTAATGTAGGCTAGATGGATCAGCTAGTTAGATATATCACCTGATCATTTCTAATGTAGGCTAGATGAATCAGCTAGTTAGCTATATCAGCTGATCATCTCTAGTGTAGGCTAGATGAATTAGCTAGTTAGATATATCAGCTGTTCATGTCTAATGTAGGCTAGATGAATCAGCTAGTTAGTTATATCAGCTGTTCATCTATAATGTAGGCTAGATGAATCAGCTAGTTAGATATATAAGCTGTTCATTTGTAATGTAGGCTAGATGGATCAGCTAGTTAGATATATCAGCTGATCATCTCTAATGTAGGCTAGAGGAATCAGCAGGTTAGCTATATCTGCTGATCATCTCTTGTGTAGGCTAGATGAATTAGCTAGTTAGATATATCAGCTGTTCATCTCTAATGTAGGCTAGATGAATCAGCTAGTTAGTTATATCTCAGCTGTTCATCTCTAATGTAGGCTAGATGAATCAGCAAGTTAGATATATCAGCTGTTCATCTCCAGTGTAGGCTAGATGAATCAGCTAGTTAGCTATATCAGCTGTTCATCTCTAATGTAGGCTACATGAATCAGCTTGTTAGATATATCAGCTGTTCATCTCTAATGTTGGCTAGATGAATCAGATAGTTAGATATATCAGCTGATCATCTATAATGTAGGCTAGATGAATCAGGTAGTTAGATATATCAGCTGTTCATCTCTAATTTAGGCTTGATGCATCAGCTAGTTAGATATATCAGCTGATCATCTCTAATGTAGGCTAGATGGATCAACTAGTTAGATATATCAGCTGTTCATCTCTAATGTAGGCTACATGCATCAGCTAGTTAGATATATCAGCTGATCATCTCTAATGTAGGCTAGATGAATCAGCTAGTTAGTTATATCAGCTGTTCATCTCTAATGTAGGCTAGATGAATCAGCTAGTTAGATATATCAGCTGTTCATCTCTAGTGTAGGCTAGATGAATACGCTAGTTAGCTATATCAGCTGTTCATCTCTAATGTAGGCTAGATGAATCAGCTAGTTAGATATATCAGCTGTTCATCTCTAATGTAGGCTAGATGAATCACCTAGTTAGACATATCAGCTGACCATCTCTAATGTAGGCTAGATGAATCAGCTAGTTAGCTATATCAGCTGATCATCTCTAGTGTATGCTAGATGAATTAGCTAGTTAGATATATCAGCTGTTCATCTCTAATGTAGGCTAGATGAATCAGGTAGTTAGATATATCAGCTGTTCATCTCTAATGTAGGCTAGATGAATCAGCAAGTTAGATATATCAGCTGTTCATCTCTAGTGTAGGCTAGATGAATCAGCTAGTTAGATATATCAGCTGTTCATCTCTAATGTAGGCTAGATGAATCAGCTAGTTAGATATATCAGCTGATCATCTCTAATGTAGGCTAGATGAATCAGCTAGTTAGATATATCAGCTGTTCATCTCTAATGTAGGCTAGATGGATCAGCTAGTTAGATATATCACCTGATCATTTCTAATGTAGGCTAGATGAATCAGCTAGTTAGCTATATCAGCTGATCATCTCTAGTGTAGGCTAGATGAATTAGCTAGTTAGATATATCAGCTGTTCATGTCTAATGTAGGCTAGATGAATCAGCTAGTTAGTTATATCAGCTGTTCATCTATAATGTAGGCTAGATGAATCAGCTAGTTAGATATATAAGCTGTTCATTTGTAATGTAGGCTAGATGGATCAGCTAGTTAGATATATCAGCTGATCATCTCTAATGTAGGCTAGAGGAATCAGCAGGTTAGCTATATCTGCTGATCATCTCTTGTGTAGGCTAGATGAATTAGCTAGTTAGATATATCAGCTGTTCATCTCTAATGTAGGCTAGATGAATCAGCTAGTTAGTTATATCTCAGCTGTTCATCTCTAATGTAGGCTAGATGAATCAGCAAGTTAGATATATCAGCTGTTCATCTCCAGTGTAGGCTAGATGAATCAGCTAGTTAGCTATATCAGCTGTTCATCTCTAATGTAGGCTACATGAATCAGCTTGTTAGATATATCAGCTGTTCATCTCTAATGTTGGCTAGATGAATCAGATAGTTAGATATATCAGCTGATCATCTATAATGTAGGCTAGATGAATCAGGTAGTTAGATATATCAGCTGTTCATCTCTAATTTAGGCTTGATGCATCAGCTAGTTAGATATATCAGCTGATCATCTCTAATGTAGGCTAGATGGATCAACTAGTTAGATATATCAGCTGATAATCTCTAATGTAGGCTAGATGAGTCAGCTAGTTAGCTATATCAGCTGATCATCTCTAGTGTAGGCTAGATGAATTAGCTAGTTATATATATCAACTGTTCATCTCTAATGTAGGCTAGATGAATCAGCTAGTTAGATATATCAGCTGATCATCTCTAATGTAGGCTAGATGAATCAGGTAATTAGATATATCAGCTGTTCATCTCTAATGTAGTCTAGATGAATCAGCTAGTTAGATATATCAGCTGATCATCTCTAATGTAGGCAAGATTTATCAGCTAGTTAGATATATCAGCTGTTCATCTCTAATGTAGGCTAGATGTATCAGCTAGTTAGATATATCAGCTGATCATCTCTCATGTAGGCTAGATGAATCAGCTAGTTAGATATATCAGCTGTTCATCTCTAATGTAGGCTAGATGGATCAGCTAGTTAGATATATCAGCTGATCATCTCTAATGTAGGCTAGATGAATCAGCTAGTTAGCTATATCAGCTGATCATCTCTAGTGTAGGCTAGATGAATTAGCTAGTTAGATATATCAGCTGTTCATCTCTAATGTAGGCTAGATGAATCAGCTAGTCAGTTATATCAGCTGTTCATCTCTAATGTAGGCTAGATGATTCAGCTAGTTAGATATTTCAGCTGTTCATCTCTAGTGTAGTCTAGATGAATCAGCTAGTTAGCTATATAAGCTCTTCATCTCTAATGTAGGCTAGATGAATCAGCTAGTTAGATATATCAGCTCTTCATCTCTAATGTAGGCTAGATGAATCAGGTAGTTAGATATATCAGCTGTTCATCTCTAATGTAGGCTAGATGAATCAGCTAGTTAGATATATCAGCTGTTCATCTCTAATGTAGGCTAGATGAATCAGGTAGTTAGATATATCAGCTGATCATCTCTGATGTAGGCTAGATGAATCAGCTAGTTAGATATATCAGCTGTTCATCTCTAATGTAGGCTAGATGAATCACCTAGTTAGATATATCAGCTGACCATCTCTAATGTAGGCTAGATGAATCAGCTAGTTAGCTATATCAGCTGATCATCTCTAGTGTAGGCTTGATGAATTAGCTAGTTAGATATATCAGCTGTTTATCTCTAATGTAGGCTAGATGAATCAGGTAGTTAGATATATCAGCTGTTCATCTCTAATGTAGGCTAGATGAATCAGCAAGTTAGATATATCAGCTTTTCATCTCTAGTGTGCTAGATGAATCAGCTAGTTAGCTATATCAGTTGTTCATCTCTAATGTAGGCTAGATGAATCAGCTTGTTAGATATATCAGCTGTTCATCTCTATTGTTGGCTAGATGAATCAGATAGTTAGATATATCAGCTGATCATCTATAATGTAGGCTAGATGAATCAGGTAGTTAGATATATCAGCTGTTCATCTCTAATGTAGGCTAGATGAATCAGCTAGTTAGATATATCAGCTGATCATCTCTAATGTTGGCTAGATGAATCAGCTAGTTAGATATATCAGCTGTTCATCTCTAATGTAGGCTAGATGGATCAGCTAGTTAGATATATCAGCTGATCATTTCTAATGTAGGATAGATTAATCAGCTAGTTAGCTATATCAGCTGATCATCTCTAGTGCAGGCTAGATGAATTAGCTAGTTAGATATATCAGCTGTTCATCTCTAATGTAGGCTAGATGAATCAGCTAGTTAGTTATATCAGCTGTTCATCTCTAATGTAGGCTAGATGAATCAGCTAGTTAGATATATCAGCTGTTCATTTCTAGTGTAGGCTAGATGAATACTCTAGTTAGCTATATCAGCTGTTCATCTCTAATGTAGGCTAGATCAATCAGCTAGTTAGATATATCAGCTGTTCATCTCTAATGTAGGCTAGATGAATCACCTGGTTAGATATATCAGCTGTTCATCTCTAATGTAGGCTAGATGAATCAGCTAGTTAGATATATCAGCTGTTCATCTCTAATGTAGGCTAGATGAATCAGGTAGTTAGATATATCAGCTGTTCATCTGTAATGTAGGCTAGATGGATCAGCTAGTTAGATATATCAGCTGATCATCTCTAATGTAGGCTAGATGAATCAGCTAGTTAGCTATATCAGCTGATCATCTCTACTGTAGGCTAGATGAATTAGCTAGTTAGATATATCAGCTGTTCATGTCTAATGTAGGCTCGATGAATCAGCTAGTTAGTTATATCAGCTGTTCATCTCTAATGTAGGCTAGATGAATCAGCTAGTTAGATATATCAGCTGTTCATCTCTAGTGTAGGCTAGATGAATACACTAGTTAGCTATATCAGCTGTTCATCTCTAATGTAGACTAGATGAATCAGCTAGTTAGATATATCAGCTGTTCATCTCTAATGTAGGCTAGATGAATCACCTAGTTAGATATATCAGCTGACCATCTCTAATGTAGGCTAGATGAATCAGCTAGTTAGCTATATAAGCTGATCATCTCTAGTGTAGACTTGATGAATTAGCTAGTTAGATATATCAGCTGTTTATCTCTAATGTAGGCTAGATGAATCAGGTAGTTAGATATATCAGCTGTTCATCTCTAATGTAGGCTAGATGAATCAGCAAGTTAGATATATCAGCTTTTCATCTCTAGTGTAGGCTAGAGGAATCAGCTAGTTAGCTATATCAGTTGTTCATCTCTAATGTAGGCTAGATGAATCAGCTTGTTAGATATATCAGCTGTTCATCTCTAATGTTGGCTAGATGAATCAGATAGTTAGATATATCAGCTGATCATCTATAATGTAGGCTAGATGAATCAGGTAGTTAGATATATCAGCTGTTCATCTCTAATGTAGGCTAGATGAATCAGCTAGTTAGATATATCAGCTGATCATCTCTAATGTTGGCTAGATGAATCAGCTAGTTAGATATATCAGCTGTTCATCTCTAATGTAGGCTAGATGGATCAGCTAGTTAGATATATCAGCTGATCATTTCTAATGTAGGATAGATGAATCAGCTAGTTAGCTATATCAGCTGATCATCTCTAGTGTAGGCTAGATGAATCAGCTAGTTAGATATATCAGCTGTTCATCTCTAATGTAGGCTAGATGGATCAGCTAGTTAGATATATCAGCTGATCATCTCTAATGTAGGCTAGATGAATCAGCTAGTTAGCTATATCAGCTGATCATCTCTAGTGTAGGCTAGATGAATTAGCTAGTTAGATATATCAGCTGTTCATCTCTAATGTAGGCTAGATGAATCAGCTAGTCAGTTATATCAGCTGTTCATCTCTAATGTAGGCTAGATGATTCAGCTAGTTAGATATTTCAGCTGTTCATCTCTAGTGTAGTCTAGATGAATCAGCTAGTTAGCTATATAAGCTCTTCATCTCTAATGTAGGCTAGATGAATCAGCTAGTTAGATATATCAGCTCTTCATCTCTAATGTAGGCTAGATGAATCAGGTAGTTAGATATATCAGCTGTTCATCTCTAATGTAGGCTAGATGAATCAGCTAGTTAGATATATCAGCTGTTCATCTCTAATGTAGGCTAGATGAATCAGGTAGTTAGATATATCAGCTGATCATCTCTAATGTAGGCTAGATGAATCAGCTAGTTAGATATATCAGCTGTTCATCTCTACTGTAGGCTAGATGAATCACCTAGTTAGATATATCAGCTGACCATCTCTAATGTAGGCTAGATGAATCAGCTAGTTAGCTATATCAGCTGATCATCTCTAGTGTAGGCTTGATGAATTAGCTAGTTAGATATATCAGCTGTTTATCTCTAATGTAGGCTAGATGAATCAGGTAGTTAGATATATCAGCTGTTCATCTCTAATGTAGGCTAGATGAATCAGCAAGTTAGATATATCAGCTTTTCATCTCTAGTGTGCTAGATGAATCAGCTAGTTAGCTATATCAGTTGTTCATCTCTAATGTAGGCTAGATGAATCAGCTTGTTAGATATATCAGCTGTTCATCTCTAATGTTGGCTAGATGAATCAGATAGTTAGATATATAAGCTGATCATCTATAATGTGGGCTAGATGAATCAGGTAGTTAGATATATCATCTGTTCATCTCTAATGTAGGCTAGATGAATCAGCTAGTTAGATATATCAGCTGATCATCTCTAATGTTGGCTAGATGAATCAGCTAGTTAGATATATCAGCTGTTCATCTCTAATGTAGGCTAGATGGATCAGCTAGTTAGATATATCAGCTGATCATTTCTAATGTAGGATAGATTAATCAGCTAGTTAGCTATATCAGCTGATCATCTCTAGTGCAGGCTAGATGAATTAGCTAGTTAGATATATCAGCTGTTCATCTCTAATGTAGGCTAGATGAATCAGCTAGTTAGTTATATCAGCTGTTCATCTCTAATGTAGGCTAGATGAATCAGCTAGTTAGATATATCAGCTGTTCATTTCTAGTGTAGGCTAGATGAATACTCTAGTTAGCTATATCAGCTGTTCATCTCTAATGTAGGCTAGATCAATCAGCTAGTTAGATATATCAGCTGTTCATCTCTAATGTAGGCTAGATGAATCACCTGGTTAGATATATCAGCTGTTCATCTCTAATGTAGGCTAGATGAATCAGCTAGTTAGATATATCAGCTCTTCATCTCTAATGTAGGCTAGATGAATCAGGTAGTTAGATATATCAGCTGTTCATCTGTAATGTAGGCTAGATGGATCAGCTAGTTAGATATATCAGCTGATCATCTCTAATGTAGGCTAGATGAATCAGCTAGTTAGCTATATCAGCTGATCATCTCTACTGTAGGCTAGATGAATTAGCTAGTTAGATATATCAGCTGTTCATGTCTAATGTAGGCTCGATGAATCAGCTAGTTAGTTATATCAGCTGTTCATCTCTAATGTAGGCTAGATGAATCAGCTAGTTAGATATATCAGCTGTTCATCTCTAGTGTAGGCTAGATGAATACACTAGTTAGCTATATCAGCTGTTCATCTCTAATGTAGACTAGATGAATCAGCTAGTTAGATATATCAGCTGTTCATCTCTAATGTAGGCTAGATGAATCACCTAGTTAGATATATCAGCTGACCATCTCTAATGTAGGCTAGATGAATCAGCTAGTTAGCTATATAAGCTGATCATCTCTAGTGTAGACTTGATGAATTAGCTAGTTAGATATATCAGCTGTTTATCTCTAATGTAGGCTAGATGAATCAGGTAGTTAGATATATCAGCTGTTCATCTCTAATGTAGGCTAGATGAATCAGCAAGTTAGATATATCAGCTTTTCATCTCTAGTGTAGGCTAGATGAATCAGCTAGTTAGCTATATCAGTTGTTCATCTCTAATGTAGGCTAGATGAATCAGCTTGTTAGATATATCAGCTGTTCATCTCTAATGTTGGCTAGATGAATCAGATAGTTAGATATATCAGCTGATCATCTATAATGTAGGCTAGATGAATCAGGTAGTTAGATATATCAGCTGTTCATCTCTAATGTAGGCTAGATGAATCAGCTAGTTAGATATATCAGCTGATCATCTCTAATGTTGGCTAGATGAATCAGCTAGTTAGATATATCAGCTGTTCATCTCTAATGTAGGCTAGATGGATCAGCTAGTTAGATATATCAGCTGATCATTTCTAATGTAGGATAGATGAATCAGCTAGTTAGCTATATCAGCTGATCATCTCTAGTGTAGGCTAGATGAATTAGCTAGTTAGATATATCAGCTGTTCATCTCTAATGTAGGCTAGATGAATCAGCTAGTTGGTTATATCAGCTGTTCATCTCTAATGTAGACTAGATGAATCAGCTAGTTAGATATATCAGCTGTTCATCTCTAGTGTAGTCTAGATGAATCAGCTAGTTAGCTATATCAGCTGTTCATCTCTAATGTAGGCTAGATGAATCAGCTAGTTAGATATATCAGCTCTTCATCTCTAATGTAGGCTAGATGAATCAGGTAGTTAGATATATAAGCTGTTCATCTCTAATGTAGGCTAGATGAATCAGCTAGTTAGATATATCAGCTGTTCATCTCTAATGTAGGCTAGCTGAATCAGGTAGTTAGATATATCAGCTGATCATCTCTAATGTAGGCTAGATGGATCAGCTAGTTAGATATATCAGCTGATCATCTCTAATGCAGGCTAGATGAATCAGCTAGTTAGATATATCAGCTGTTCATCTCTAATGTAGGCTAGATGAATCAGCTAGTTAGCTATATCAGCTGTTCATCTCGAGTGTAGGGTAGATGAATCAGCTAGTTAGATATATCAGCTGATCATCTCTAATGTAGGCTAGATGAATCAGGTATTTAGATATATCAGCTGTTCATCTCTAATGTAGGCTAGATGAATCAGCTAGTTAGATATATCAGCTGATCATCTCTCATGTAGGCTAGATGAATCAGCTAGTTAGATATATCAGCTGATCATCTCTTATGTAGGCTAGATGGATCAGCTAGTTAGATATATCAGCTGATCATCTCTAATGTAGGCTAGATGAATCAGCTAGTTAGCTATATCAGCTGATCATCTCTAGTGTAGGCTAGATGAATTAGCTAGTTAGATATATCAGCTGTTCATCTCTAATGTAGGCTAGATGAATCAGCTAGTCAGTTATATCAGCTGTTCATCTCTAATGTAGGCTAGATGAATCAGCTAGTTAGATATATCAGCTGTTCATCTGTAGTGTAGTCTAGATGAATCAGATAGTTAGCTATATCAGCTGTTCATCTCTAATGTAGGCTAGATGAATCAGCTAGTTAGATATATCAGCTCTTCATCTCTAATGTAGGCTAGATGAATCAGCTAGTTAGATATATCAGCTGTTCATCTCTAATGTAGGCTAGATGAATCAGCTAGTTAGATATATCAGCTGTTCATCTCTAATGTAGGCTAGATGAATCAGGTAGTTAGATATATCAGCTGATCATCTCTAATGTAGGCTAGATGTATCAGCTGTTCATCTGTAATGTAGGCTAGATGGATCAGCTAGTTAGATATATCAGCTGATCATCTCTAATGTAGGCTAGATGAATCAGCTAGTTAGCTATATCAGCTGATCATCTCTAGTGTAGTCTAGATGAATTAGCTAGTTAGATATATCAGCTGTTCATCTCTAATGTAGGCTAGATGAATCAGCTAGTTAGTTATATCAGCTGTTCATCTCTAATGTAGGCTAGATGAATCAGTTAGTTAGATATATCAGCTGTTCATCTCTAGTGTAGTCTAGATGAATCAGCTAGTTAGCTATATCAGCTGTTCATCTCTAATGTAGGCTAGATGAATCAGCTAGTTAGATATATCAGCTCTTCATCTCTAATGTAGGCTAGATGAATCAGGTAGTTAGATATATCAGCTGTTCATCTCTAATGTAGGCTAGATGAATCAGCAAGTTAGATATATCAGCTTTTCATCTCTAGTGTAGGCTAGAGGAATCAGCTAGTTAGCTATATCAGTTGTTCATCTCTAATGTAGGCTAGATGAATCAGCTTGTTAGATATATCAGCTGTTCATCTCTAATGTTGGCTAGATGAATCAGATAGTTAGATATATCAGCTGATCATCTATAATGTAGGCTAGATGAATCAGGTAGTTAGATATATCAGCTGTTCATCTCTAATGTAGGCTAGATGAATCAGCTAGTTAGATATATCAGCTGATCATCTCTAATGTTGGCTAGATGAATCAGCTAGTTAGATATATCAGCTGTTCATCTCTAATGTAGGCTAGATGGATCAGCTAGTTAGATATATCAGCTGATCATTTCTAATGTAGGATAGATGAATCAGCTAGTTAGCTATATCAGCTGATCATCTCTAGTGTAGGCTAGATGAATCAGGTAGTTAGATATATCAGCTGATCATCTCTAATGTAGGCTAGATGGATCAGCTAGTTAGATATATCAGCTGATCATCTCTAATGCAGGCTAGATGAATCAGCTAGTTATATATATCAGCTGTTCATCTCTAATGTAGGCTAGATGAATCAGCTAGTTAGCTATATCAGCTGTTCATCTCGAGTGTAGGGTAGATGAATCAGCTAGTTAGATATATCAGCTGATCATCTCTAATGTAGGCTAGATGAATCAGGTATTTAGATATATCAGCTGTTCATCTCTAATGTAGGCTAGATGAATCAGCTAGTTAGATATATCAGCTGATCATCTCTCATGTAGGCTAGATGAATCAGCTAGTTAGATATATCAGCTGATCATCTCTTATGTAGGCTAGATGGATCAGCTAGTTAGATATATCAGCTGATCATCTCTAATGTAGGCTAGATGAATCAGCTAGTTAGCTATATCAGCTGATCATCTCTAGTGTAGGCTAGATGAATTAGCTAGTTAGATATATCAGCTGTTCATCTCTAATGTAGGCTAGATGAATCAGCTAGTCAGTTATATCAGCTGTTCATCTCTAATGTAGGCTAGATGAATCAGCTAGTTAGATATATCAGCTGTTCATCTGTAGTGTAGTCTAGATGAATCAGATAGTTAGCTATATCAGCTGTTCATCTCTAATGTAGGCTAGATGAATCAGCTAGTTAGATATATCAGCTCTTCATCTCTAATGTAGGCTAGATGAATCAGCTAGTTAGATATATCAGCTGTTCATCTCTAATGTAGGCTAGATGAATCAGCTAGTTAGATATATCAGCTGTTCATCTCTAATGTAGGCTAGATGAATCAGGTAGTTAGATATATCAGCTGATCATCTCTAATGTAGGCTAGATGTATCAGCTGTTCATCTGTAATGTAGGCTAGATGGATCAGCTAGTTAGATATATCAGCTGATCATCTCTAATGTAGGCTAGATGAATCAGCTAGTTAGCTATATCAGCTGATCATCTCTAGTGTAGTCTAGATGAATTAGCTAGTTAGATATATCAGCTGTTCATCTCTAATGTAGGCTAGATGAATCAGCTAGTTAGTTATATCAGCTGTTCATCTCTAATGTAGGCTAGATGAATCAGTTAGTTAGATATATCAGCTGTTCATCTCTAGTGTAGTCTAGATGAATCAGCTAGTTAGCTATATCAGCTGTTCATCTCTAATGTAGGCTAGATGAATCAGCTAGTTAGATATATCAGCTCTTCATCTCTAATGTAGGCTAGATGAATCAGGTAGTTAGATATATCAGCTGTTCATCTCTAATGTAGGCTAGATGAATCAGCAAGTTAGATATATCAGCTTTTCATCTCTAGTGTAGGCTAGAGGAATCAGCTAGTTAGCTATATCAGTTGTTCATCTCTAATGTAGGCTAGATGAATCAGCTTGTTAGATATATCAGCTGTTCATCTCTAATGTTGGCTAGATGAATCAGATAGTTAGATATATCAGCTGATCATCTATAATGTAGGCTAGATGAATCAGGTAGTTAGATATATCAGCTGTTCATCTCTAATGTAGGCTAGATGAATCAGCTAGTTAGATATATCAGCTGATCATCTCTAATGTTGGCTAGATGAATCAGCTAGTTAGATATATCAGCTGTTCATCTCTAATGTAGGCTAGATGGATCAGCTAGTTAGATATATCAGCTGATCATTTCTAATGTAGGATAGATGAATCAGCTAGTTAGCTATATCAGCTGATCATCTCTAGTGTAGGCTAGATGAATCAGCTAGTTAGATATATCAGCTGTTCATCTCTAATGTAGGCTAGATGGATCAGCTAGTTAGATATATCAGCTGATCATCTCTAATGTAGGCTAGATGAATCAGCTAGTTAGCTATATCAGCTGATCATCTCTAGTGTAGGCTAGATGAATTAGCTAGTTAGATATATCAGCTGTTCATCTCTAATGTAGGCTAGATGAATCAGCTAGTCAGTTATATCAGCTGTTCATCTCTAATGTAGGCTAGATGATTCAGCTAGTTAGATATTTCAGCTGTTCATCTCTAGTGTAGTCTAGATGAATCAGCTAGTTAGCTATATAAGCTCTTCATCTCTAATGTAGGCTAGATGAATCAGCTAGTTAGATATATCAGCTCTTCATCTCTAATGTAGGCTAGATGAATCAGGTAGTTAGATATATCAGCTGTTCATCTCTAATGTAGGCTAGATGAATCAGCTAGTTAGATATATCAGCTGTTCATCTCTAATGTAGGCTAGATGAATCAGGTAGTTAGATATATCAGCTGATCATCTCTAATGTAGGCTAGATGAATCAGCTAGTTAGATATATCAGCTGTTCATCTCTACTGTAGGCTAGATGAATCACCTAGTTAGATATATCAGCTGACCATCTCTAATGTAGGCTAGATGAATCAGCTAGTTAGCTATATCAGCTGATCATCTCTAGTGTAGGCTTGATGAATTAGCTAGTTAGATATATCAGCTGTTTATCTCTAATGTAGGCTAGATGAATCAGGTAGTTAGATATATCAGCTGTTCATCTCTAATGTAGGCTAGATGAATCAGCAAGTTAGATATATCAGCTTTTCATCTCTAGTGTGCTAGATGAATCAGCTAGTTAGCTATATCAGTTGTTCATCTCTAATGTAGGCTAGATGAATCAGCTTGTTAGATATATCAGCTGTTCATCTCTAATGTTGGCTAGATGAATCAGATAGTTAGATATATAAGCTGATCATCTATAATGTGGGCTAGATGAATCAGGTAGTTAGATATATCATCTGTTCATCTCTAATGTAGGCTAGATGAATCAGCTAGTTAGATATATCAGCTGATCATCTCTAATGTTGGCTAGATGAATCAGCTAGTTAGATATATCAGCTGTTCATCTCTAATGTAGGCTAGATGGATCAGCTAGTTAGATATATCAGCTGATCATTTCTAATGTAGGATAGATTAATCAGCTAGTTAGCTATATCAGCTGATCATCTCTAGTGCAGGCTAGATGAATTAGCTAGTTAGATATATCAGCTGTTCATCTCTAATGTAGGCTAGATGAATCAGCTAGTTAGTTATATCAGCTGTTCATCTCTAATGTAGGCTAGATGAATCAGCTAGTTAGATATATCAGCTGTTCATTTCTAGTGTAGGCTAGATGAATACTCTAGTTAGCTATATCAGCTGTTCATCTCTAATGTAGGCTAGATCAATCAGCTAGTTAGATATATCAGCTGTTCATCTCTAATGTAGGCTAGATGAATCACCTGGTTAGATATATCAGCTGTTCATCTCTAATGTAGGCTAGATGAATCAGCTAGTTAGATATATCAGCTCTTCATCTCTAATGTAGGCTAGATGAATCAGGTAGTTAGATATATCAGCTGTTCATCTGTAATGTAGGCTAGATGGATCAGCTAGTTAGATATATCAGCTGATCATCTCTAATGTAGGCTAGATGAATCAGCTAGTTAGCTATATCAGCTGATCATCTCTACTGTAGGCTAGATGAATTAGCTAGTTAGATATATCAGCTGTTCATGTCTAATGTAGGCTCGATGAATCAGCTAGTTAGTTATATCAGCTGTTCATCTCTAATGTAGGCTAGATGAATCAGCTAGTTAGATATATCAGCTGTTCATCTCTAGTGCAGGCTAGATGAATACACTAGTTAGCTATATCAGCTGTTCATCTCTAATGTAGACTAGATGAATCAGCTAGTTAGATATATCAGCTGTTCATCTCTAATGTAGGCTAGATGAATCACCTAGTTAGATATATCAGCTGACCATCTCTAATGTAGGCTAGATGAATCAGCTAGTTAGCTATATAAGCTGATCATCTCTAGTGTAGACTTGATGAATTAGCTAGTTAGATATATCAGCTGTTTATCTCTAATGTAGGCTAGATGAATCAGGTAGTTAGATATATCAGCTGTTCATCTCTAATGTAGGCTAGATGAATCAGCAAGTTAGATATATCAGCTTTTCATCTCTAGTGTAGGCTAGATGAATCAGCTAGTTAGCTATATCAGTTGTTCATCTCTAATGTAGGCTAGATGAATCAGCTTGTTAGATATATCAGCTGTTCATCTCTAATGTTGGCTAGATGAATCAGATAGTTAGATATATCAGCTGTTCATCTCTAATGTAGGCTAGATGAATCAGGTAGTTAGATATATCAGCTGATCATCTCTAATGTAGGCTAGATGTATCAGCTGTTCATCTGTAATGTAGGCTAGATGGATCAGCTAGTTAGATATATCAGCTGATCATCTCTAATGTAGGCTAGATGAATCAGCTAGTTAGCTATATCAGCTGATCATCTCTAGTGTAGTCTAGATGAATTAGCTAGTTAGATATATCAGCTGTTCATCTCTAATGTAGGCTAGATGAATCAGCTAGTTAGATATATCAGCTCTTCATCTCTAATGTAGGCTAGATGAATCAGGTAGTTAGATATATCAGCTGTTCATCTCTAATGTAGGCTAGATGAATCAGCTAGTTAGATATATCAGCTGTTCATCTCTAATGTAGGCTAGCTGAATCAGGTAGTTAGATATATCAGCTGATCATCTCTAATGTAGGCTAGATGGATCAGCTAGTTAGATATATCAGCTGATCATCTCTAATGTAGGCTAGATGAATCAGCTAGTTAGATATATCAGCTGTTCATCTCTAATGTAGGATAGATGAATCAGCTAGTTAGCTATATCAGCTGTTCATCTCGAGTGTAGGGTAGATGAATCAGCTAGTTAGATATATCAGCTGATCATCTCTAATGTAGGCTAGATGAATCAGGTAGTTCGATATATCAGCTGTTCATCTCTAATGTAGGCTTGATGAATCAGCTAGTTAGATATATCAGCTGATCATCTCTAATGTAGGCTAGATGAATCAGCTAGTTAGATATATCAGCTGTTCATCTCTAATGTAGGCTAGATGAATCAGCTAGTTAGTTATATCAGCTGTTCATCTCTAGTGTAGTCTAGATGAATCAGATAGTTAGCTATATCAGCTGTTCATCTCTAGTGTAGTCTAGATGAATCAGATAGTTAGCTATATCAGCTGTTCATCTCTAATGTAGGCTAGATGAATCAGCTAGTTAGATATATCAGCTCTTCATCTCTAATGTAGGCTAGATGAATCAGCTAGTTAGATATATCAGCTGTTCATCTCTAATGTAGGCTAGATGAATCAGCTAGTTAGATATATCAGCTGTTCATCTCTAATGTAGGCTAGATGAATCAGGTAGTTAGATATATCAGCTGATCATCTCTAATGTAGGCTAGATATATCAGCTGTTCATCTGTAATGTAGGCTAGATGAATCAGCTAGTTAGCTATATCAGCTGTTCATCTCTAATGTAGGCTAGATGGATCAGCTAGTTAGATATATCAGCTGATCATCTCTAATGTAGGCTAGATGAATCAGCTAGTTAGATATATCAGCTGTTCATCTCTAATGTAGGCTAGATGAATCAGCTAGTTAGCTATATCAGCTGTTCATCTCTAATGTAGGCTAGATGAATCAGCTAGTTAGATATATCAGCTCTTCATCTCTAATGTAGGCTAGATGAATCAGGTAGTTAGATATATCAGCTGTTCATCTCTAATGTAGGCTAGATGAATCAGCTAGTTAGATATATCAGCTGTTCATCTCTAATGTAGGCTAGCTGAATCAGGTAGTTAGATATATCAGCTGATCATCTCTAATGTAGGCTAGATGGATCAGCTAGTTAGATATATCAGCTGATCATCTCTAATGTAGGCTAGATGAATCAGCTAGTTAGATATATCAGCTGTTCATCTCTAATGTAGGCTAGATGAATCAGCTAGTTAGCTATATCAGCTGTTCATCTCTAATGTAGGCTAGATGAATCAGCTAGTTAGATATATCAGCTCTTCATCTCTAATGTAGGCTAGATGAATCAGGTAGTTAGATATATCAGCTGTTCATCTCTAATGTAGGCTAGATGAATCAGCTAGTTAGATATATCAGCTGTTCATCTCTAATGTAGGCTAGCTGAATCAGGTAGTTAGATATATCAGCTGATCATCTCTAATGTAGGCTAGATGAATCAGCTAGTTAGATATATCAGCTGTTCATCTCTAATGTAGGCTAGATGAATCAGCTAGTTAGATATATCAGCTGTTCATCTCTAATGTTGGCTAGATGAATCAGATAGTTAGATATATAAGCTGATCATCTATAATGTAGGCTAGATGAATCAGGTAGTTAGATATATCAGCTGTTCATCTCTAATGTAGGCTAGATGAATCAGCTAGTTAGATATATCAGCTGTTCATCTCTAATGTAGGCTAGATGAATCAGCTAGTTAGTTATATCAGCTGTTCATCTCTAATGTAGGCTAGATGAATCAGTTAGTTAGATATATCAGCTGTTCATCTCTAGTGTAGTCTAGATGAATCAGCTAGTTAGCTATATCAGCTGTTCATCTCTAATGTAGGCTAGATGAATCAGCTAGTTAGATATATCAGCTCTTCATCTCTAATGTAGGCTAGATGAATCAGGTAGTTAGATATATCAGCTGTTCATCTCTAATGTAGGCTAGATGAATCAGCTAGTTAGATATATCAGCTGTTCATCTCTAATGTAGGCTAGCTGAATCAGGTAGTTAGATATATCAGCTGATCATCTCTAATGTAGGCTAGATGGATCAGCTAGTTAGATATATCAGCTGATCATCTCTAATGTAGGCTAGATGAATCAGCTAGTTAGATATATCAGCTGTTCATCTCTAATGTAGGATAGATGAATCAGCTAGTTAGCTATATCAGCTGTTCATCTCGAGTGTAGGGTAGATGAATCAGCTAGTTAGATATATCAGCTGATCATCTCTAATGTAGGCTAGATGAATCAGGTAGTTCGATATATCAGCTGTTCATCTCTAATGTAGGCTTGATGAATCAGCTAGTTAGATATATCAGCTGATCATCTCTAATGTAGGCTAGATGAATCAGCTAGTTAGATATATCAGCTGTTCATCTCTAATGTAGGCTAGATGAATCAGCTAGTTAGTTATATCAGCTGTTCATCTCTAGTGTAGTCTAGATGAATCAGATAGTTAGCTATATCAGCTGTTCATCTCTAGTGTAGTCTAGATGAATCAGATAGTTAGCTATATCAGCTGTTCATCTCTAATGTAGGCTAGATGAATCAGCTAGTTAGATATATCAGCTCTTCATCTCTAATGTAGGCTAGATGAATCAGCTAGTTAGATATATCAGCTGTTCATCTCTAATGTAGGCTAGATGAATCAGCTAGTTAGATATATCAGCTGTTCATCTCTAATGTAGGCTAGATGAATCAGGTAGTTAGATATATCAGCTGATCATCTCTAATGTAGGCTAGATATATCAGCTGTTCATCTGTAATGTAGGCTAGATGAATCAGCTAGTTAGCTATATCAGCTGTTCATCTCTAATGTAGGCTAGATGGATCAGCTAGTTAGATATATCAGCTGATCATCTCTAATGTAGGCTAGATGAATCAGCTAGTTAGATATATCAGCTGTTCATCTCTAATGTAGGCTAGATGAATCAGCTAGTTAGCTATATCAGCTGTTCATCTCTAATGTAGGCTAGATGAATCAGCTAGTTAGATATATCAGCTCTTCATCTCTAATGTAGGCTAGATGAATCAGGTAGTTAGATATATCAGCTGTTCATCTCTAATGTAGGCTAGATGAATCAGCTAGTTAGATATATCAGCTGTTCATCTCTAATGTAGGCTAGCTGAATCAGGTAGTTAGATATATCAGCTGATCATCTCTAATGTAGGCTAGATGGATCAGCTAGTTAGATATATCAGCTGATCATCTCTAATGTAGGCTAGATGAATCAGCTAGTTAGATATATCAGCTGTTCATCTCTAATGTAGGCTAGATGAATCAGCTAGTTAGCTATATCAGCTGTTCATCTCTAATGTAGGCTAGATGAATCAGCTAGTTAGATATATCAGCTCTTCATCTCTAATGTAGGCTAGATGAATCAGGTAGTTAGATATATCAGCTGTTCATCTCTAATGTAGGCTAGATGAATCAGCTAGTTAGATATATCAGCTGTTCATCTCTAATGTAGGCTAGCTGAATCAGGTAGTTAGATATATCAGCTGATCATCTCTAATGTAGGCTAGATGAATCAGCTAGTTAGATATATCAGCTGTTCATCTCTAATGTAGGCTAGATGAATCAGCTAGTTAGATATATCAGCTGTTCATCTCTAATGTTGGCTAGATGAATCAGATAGTTAGATATATAAGCTGATCATCTATAATGTAGGCTAGATGAATCAGGTAGTTAGATATATCAGCTGTTCATCTCTAATGTAGGCTAGATGAATCAGCTAGTTAGATATATCAGCTGTTCATCTCTAATGTAGGCTAGATGAATCAGCTTGTTAGATATATCAGCTGTTCATCTCTAATGTTGGCTAGATGAATCAGATAGTTAGATATATAAGCTGATCATCTATAATGTAGGCTAGATGAATCAGGTAGTTAGATATATCAGCTGTTCATCTCTAATGTAGGCTAGATGAATCAGCTAGTTAGATATATCAGCTGATCATCTCTAATGTTGGCTAGATGAATCAGCTAGTTAGATATATCAGCTGTTCATCTCTAATGTAGGCTAGATGGATCAGCTAGTTAGATATATCAGCTGATCATTTCTAATGTAGGATAGATTAATCAGCTAGTTAGCTATATCAGCTGATCATCTCTAGTGCAGGCTAGATGAATTAGCTAGTTAGATATATCAGCTGTTCATCTCTAATGTAGGCTAGATGAATCAGCTAGTTAGTTATATCAGCTGTTCATCTCTAATGTAGGCTAGATGAATCAGCTAGTTAGATATATCAGCTGTTCATTTCTAGTGTAGGCTAGATGAATACTCTAGTTAGCTATATCAGCTGTTCATCTCTAATGTAGGCTAGATCAATCAGCTAGTTAGATATATCAGCTGTTCATCTCTAATGTAGGCTAGATGAATCACCTGGTTAGATATATCAGCTGTTCATCTCTAATGTAGGCTAGATGAATCAGCTAGTTAGATATATCAGCTCTTCATCTCTAATGTAGGCTAGATGAATCAGGTAGTTAGATATATCAGCTGTTCATCTGTAATGTAGGCTAGATGGATCAGCTAGTTAGATATATCAGCTGATCATCTCTAATGTAGGCTAGATGAATCAGCTAGTTAGCTATATCAGCTGATCATCTCTACTGTAGGCTAGATGAATTAGCTAGTTAGATATATCAGCTGTTCATGTCTAATGTAGGCTCGATGAATCAGCTAGTTAGTTATATCAGCTGTTCATCTCTAATGTAGGCTAGATGAATCAGCTAGTTAGATATATCAGCTGTTCATCTCTAGTGTAGGCTAGATGAATACACTAGTTAGCTATATCAGCTGTTCATCTCTAATGTAGACTAGATGAATCAGCTAGTTAGATATATCAGCTGTTCATCTCTAATGTAGGCTAGATGAATCACCTAGTTAGATATATCAGCTGACCATCTCTAATGTAGGCTAGATGAATCAGCTAGTTAGCTATATAAGCTGATCATCTCTAGTGTAGACTTGATGAATTAGCTAGTTAGATATATCAGCTGTTTATCTCTAATGTAGGCTAGATGAATCAGGTAGTTAGATATATCAGCTGTTCATCTCTAATGTAGGCTAGATGAATCAGCAAGTTAGATATATCAGCTTTTCATCTCTAGTGTAGGCTAGATGAATCAGCTAGTTAGCTATATCAGTTGTTCATCTCTAATGTAGGCTAGATGAATCAGCTTGTTAGATATATCAGCTGTTCATCTCTAATGTTGGCTAGATGAATCAGATAGTTAGATATATCAGCTGATCATCTATAATGTAGGCTAGATGAATCAGGTAGTTAGATATATCAGCTGTTCATCTCTAATGTAGGCTAGATGAATCAGCTAGTTAGATATATCAGCTGATCATCTCTAATGTTGGCTAGATGAATCAGCTAGTTAGATATATCAGCTGTTCATCTCTAATGTAGGCTAGATGGATCAGCTAGTTAGATATATCAGCTGATCATTTCTAATGTAGGATAGATGAATCAGCTAGTTAGCCATATCAGCTGATCATCTCTAGTGTAGGCTAGATGAATTAGCTAGTTAGATATATCAGCTGTTCATCTCTAATGTAGGCTAGATGAATCAGCTAGTTGGTTATATCAGCTGTTCATCTCTAATGTAGACTAGATGAATCAGCTAGTTAGATATATCAGCTGTTCATCTCTAGTGTAGTCTAGATGAATCAGCTAGTTAGCTATATCAGCTGTTCATCTCTAATGTAGGATAGATGAATCAGCTAGTTAGATATATCAGCTCTTCATCTCTAATGTAGGCTAGATGAATCAGCTAGTTAGATATATCAGCTGTTCATCTCTAATGTAGGCTAGATGAATCAGCTAGTTAGATATATCAGCTGTTCATCTCTAATGTAGGCTAGATGAATCAGGTAGTTAGATATATCAGCTGATCATCTCTAATGTAGGCTAGATATATCAGCTGTTCATCTGTAATGTAGGCTAGATGAATCAGCTAGTTAGCTATATCAGCTGTTCATCTCTAATGTAGGCTAGATGGATCAGCTAGTTAGATATATCAGCTGATCATCTCTAATGTAGGCTAGATGAATCAGCTAGTTAGATATATCAGCTGTTCATCTCTAATGTAGGCTAGATGAATCAGCTAGTTAGCTATATCAGCTGTTCATCTCTAATGTAGGCTAGATGAATCAGCTAGTTAGATATATCAGCTCTTCATCTCTAATGTAGGCTAGATGAATCAGGTAGTTAGATATATCAGCTGTTCATCTCTAATGTAGGCTAGATGAATCAGCTAGTTAGATATATCAGCTGTTCATCTCTAATGTAGGCTAGCTGAATCAGGTAGTTAGATATATCAGCTGATCATCTCTAATGTAGGCTAGATGGATCAGCTAGTTAGATATATCAGCTGATCATCTCTAATGTAGGCTAGATGAATCAGCTAGTTAGATATATCAGCTGTTCATCTCTAATGTAGGCTAGATGAATCAGCTAGTTAGCTATATCAGCTGTTCATCTCTAATGTAGGCTAGATGAATCAGCTAGTTAGATATATCAGCTCTTCATCTCTAATGTAGGCTAGATGAATCAGGTAGTTAGATATATCAGCTGTTCATCTCTAATGTAGGCTAGATGAATCAGCTAGTTAGATATATCAGCTGTTCATCTCTAATGTAGGCTAGCTGAATCAGGTAGTTAGATATATCAGCTGATCATCTCTAATGTAGGCTAGATGAATCAGCTAGTTAGATATATCAGCTGTTCATCTCTAATGTAGGCTAGATGAATCAGCTAGTTAGATATATCAGCTGTTCATCTCTAATGTTGGCTAGATGAATCAGATAGTTAGATATATAAGCTGATCATCTATAATGTAGGCTAGATGAATCAGGTAGTTAGATATATCAGCTGTTCATCTCTAATGTAGGCTAGATGAATCAGCTAGTTAGATATATCAGCTGTTCATCTCTAATGTAGGCTAGATGAATCAGCTTGTTAGATATATCAGCTGTTCATCTCTAATGTTGGCTAGATGAATCAGATAGTTAGATATATAAGCTGATCATCTATAATGTAGGCTAGATGAATCAGGTAGTTAGATATATAAACTGTTCATCTCTAATGTAGGCTAGATGAATCAGCTAGTTAGATATATCAGCTGATCATCTCTAATGTTGGCTAGATGAATCAGCTAGTTAGATATATCAGCTGTTCATCTCTAATGTAGGCTAGATGGATCAGCTAGTTAGATATATCAGCTGATCATTTCTAATGTAGGATAGATTAATCAGCTAGTTAGCTATATCAGCTGATCATCTCTAGTGCAGGCTAGATGAATTAGCTAGTTAGATATATCAGCTGTTCATCTCTAATGTAGGCTAGATGAATCAGCTAGTTAGTTATATCAGCTGTTCATCTCTAATGTAGGCTAGATGAATCAGCTAGTTAGATATATCAGCTGTTCATTTCTAGTGTAGGCTAGATGAATACTCTAGTTAGCTATATCAGCTGTTCATCTCTAATGTAGGCTAGATCAATCAGCTAGTTAGATATATCAGCTGTTCATCTCTAATGTAGGCTAGATGAATCACCTGGTTAGATATATCAGCTGTTCATCTCTAATGTAGGCTAGATGAATCAGCTAGTTAGATATATCAGCTCTTCATCTCTAATGTAGGCTAGATGAATCAGGTAGTTAGATATATCAGCTGTTCATCTGTAATGTAGGCTAGATGGATCAGCTAGTTAGATATATCAGCTGATCATCTCTAATGTAGGCTAGATGAATCAGCTAGTTAGCTATATCAGCTGATCATCTCTACTGTAGGCTAGATGAATTAGCTAGTTAGATATATCAGCTGTTCATGTCTAATGTAGGCTCGATGAATCAGCTAGTTAGTTATATCAGCTGTTCATCTCTAATGTAGGCTAGATGAATCAGCTAGTTAGATATATCAGCTGTTCATCTCTAGTGTAGGCTAGATGAATACACTAGTTAGCTATATCAGCTGTTCATCTCTAATGTAGACTAGATGAATCAGCTAGTTAGATATATCAGCTGTTCATCTCTAATGTAGGCTAGATGAATCACCTAGTTAGATATATCAGCTGACCATCTCTAATGTAGGCTAGATGAATCAGCTAGTTAGCTATATAAGCTGATCATCTCTAGTGTAGACTTGATGAATTAGCTAGTTAGATATATCAGCTGTTTATCTCTAATGTAGGCTAGATGAATCAGGTAGTTAGATATATCAGCTGTTCATCTCTAATGTAGGCTAGATGAATCAGCAAGTTAGATATATCAGCTTTTCATCTCTAGTGTAGGCTAGATGAATCAGCTAGTTAGCTATATCAGTTGTTCATCTCTAATGTAGGCTAGATGAATCAGCTTGTTAGATATATCAGCTGTTCATCTCTAATGTTGGCTAGATGAATCAGATAGTTAGATATATCAGCTGATCATCTATAATGTAGGCTAGATGAATCAGGTAGTTAGATATATCAGCTGTTCATCTCTAATGTAGGCTAGATGAATCAGCTAGTTAGATATATCAGCTGATCATCTCTAATGTTGGCTAGATGAATCAGCTAGTTAGATATATCAGCTGTTCATCTCTAATGTAGGCTAGATGGATCAGCTAGTTAGATATATCAGCTGATCATTTCTAATGTAGGATAGATGAATCAGCTAGTTAGCCATATCAGCTGATCATCTCTAGTGTAGGCTAGATGAATTAGCTAGTTAGATATATCAGCTGTTCATCTCTAATGTAGGCTAGATGAATCAGCTAGTTGGTTATATCAGCTGTTCATCTCTAATGTAGACTAGATGAATCAGCTAGTTAGATATATCAGCTGTTCATCTCTAGTGTAGTCTAGATGAATCAGCTAGTTAGCTATATCAGCTGTTCATCTCTAATGTAGGATAGATGAATCAGCTAGTTAGATATATCAGCTCTTCATCTCTAATGTAGGCTAGATGAATCAGCTAGTTAGATATATCAGCTGTTCATCTCTAATGTAGGCTAGATGAATCAGCTAGTTAGATATATCAGCTGTTCATCTCTAATGTAGGCTAGCTGAATCAGGTAGTTAGATATATCAGCTGATCATCTCTAATGTAGGCTAGATGGATCAGCTAGTTAGATATATCAGCTGATCATCTCTAATGCAGGCTAGATGAATCAGCTAGTTAGATATATCAGCTGTTCATCTCTAATGTAGGCTAGATGAATCAGCTAGTTAGCTATATCAGCTGTTCATCTCGAGTGTAGGGTAGATGAATCAGCTAGTTAGATATATCAGCTGATCATCTCTAATGTAGGGTAGATGAATCAGGTATTTAGATATATCAGCTGTTCATCTCTAATGTAGGCTAGATGAATCAGCTAGTTAGATATATCAGCTGATCATCTCTCATGTAGGCTAGATGAATCAGCTAGTTAGATATATCAGCTGATCATCTCTTATGTAGGCTAGATGGATCAGCTAGTTAGATATATCAGCTGATCATCTCTAATGTAGGCTAGATGAATCAGCTAGTTAGCTATATCAGCTGATCATCTCTAGTGTAGGCTAGATGAATTAGCTAGTTAGATATATCAGCTGTTCATCTCTAATGTAGGCTAGATGAATCAGCTAGTCAGTTATATCAGCTGTTCATCTCTAATGTAGGCTAGATGAATCAGCTAGTTAGATATATCAGCTGTTCATCTCTAGTGTAGTCTAGATGAATCAGATAGTTAGCTATATCAGCTGTTCATCTCTAATGTAGGCTAGATGAATCAGCTAGTTAGATATATCAGCTCTTCATCTCTAATGTAGGCTAGATGAATCAGCTAGTTAGATATATCAGCTGTTCATCTCTAATGTAGGCTAGATGAATCAGCTAGTTAGATATATCAGCTGTTCATCTCTAATGTAGGCTAGATGAATCAGGTAGTTAGATATATCAGCTGATCATCTCTAATGTAGGCTAGATGTATCAGCTGTTCATCTGTAATGTAGGCTAGATGGATCAGCTAGTTAGATATATCAGCTGATCATCTCTAATGTAGGCTAGATGAATCAGCTAGTTAGCTATATCAGCTGATCATCTCTAGTGTAGGCTAGATGAATTAGCTAGTTAGATATATCAGCTGTTCATCTCTAATGTAGGCTAGATGAATCAGCTAGTTAGTTATATCAGCTGTTCATCTCTAATGTAGGCTAGATGAATCAGTTAGTTAGATATATCAGCTGTTCATCTCTAGTGTAGTCTAGATGAATCAGCTAGTTAGCTATATCAGCTGTTCATCTCTAATGTAGGCTAGATGAATCAGCTAGTTAGATATATCAGCTCTTCATCTCTAATGTAGGCTAGATGAATCAGGTAGTTAGATATATCAGCTGTTCATCTCTAATGTAGGCTAGATGAATCAGCTAGTTAGATATATCAGCTGTTCATCTCTAATGTAGGCTAGCTGAATCAGGTAGTTAGATATATCAGCTGATCATCTCTAATGTAGGCTAGATGGATCAGCTAGTTAGATATATCAGCTGATCATCTCTAATGTAGGCTAGATGAATCAGCTAGTTAGATATATCAGCTGTTCATCTCTAATGTAGGATAGATGAATCAGCTAGTTAGCTATATCAGCTGTTCATCTCGAGTGTAGGGTAGATGAATCAGCTAGTTAGATATATCAGCTGATCATCTCTAATGTAGGCTAGATGAATCAGGTAGTTCGATATATCAGCTGTTCATCTCTAATGTAGGCTTGATGAATCAGCTAGTTAGATATATCAGCTGATCATCTCTAATGTAGGCTAGATGAATCAGCTAGTTAGATATATCAGCTGTTCATCTCTAATGTAGGCTAGATGAATCAGCTAGTTAGTTATATCAGCTGTTCATCTCTAGTGTAGTCTAGATGAATCAGATAGTTAGCTATATCAGCTGTTCATCTCTAGTGTAGTCTAGATGAATCAGATAGTTAGCTATATCAGCTGTTCATCTCTAATGTAGGCTAGATGAATCAGCTAGTTAGATATATCAGCTCTTCATCTCTAATGTAGGCTAGATGAATCAGCTAGTTAGATATATCAGCTGTTCATCTCTAATGTAGGCTAGATGAATCAGCTAGTTAGATATATCAGCTGTTCATCTCTAATGTAGGCTAGATGAATCAGGTAGTTAGATATATCAGCTGATCATCTCTAATGTAGGCTAGATATATCAGCTGTTCATCTGTAATGTAGGCTAGATGAATCAGCTAGTTAGCTATATCAGCTGTTCATCTCTAATGTAGGCTAGATGGATCAGCTAGTTAGATATATCAGCTGATCATCTCTAATGTAGGCTAGATGAATCAGCTAGTTAGATATATCAGCTGTTCATCTCTAATGTAGGCTAGATGAATCAGCTAGTTAGCTATATCAGCTGTTCATCTCTAATGTAGGCTAGATGAATCAGCTAGTTAGATATATCAGCTCTTCATCTCTAATGTAGGCTAGATGAATCAGGTAGTTAGATATATCAGCTGTTCATCTCTAATGTAGGCTAGATGAATCAGCTAGTTAGATATATCAGCTGTTCATCTCTAATGTAGGCTAGCTGAATCAGGTAGTTAGATATATCAGCTGATCATCTCTAATGTAGGCTAGATGGATCAGCTAGTTAGATATATCAGCTGATCATCTCTAATGTAGGCTAGATGAATCAGCTAGTTAGATATATCAGCTGTTCATCTCTAATGTAGGCTAGATGAATCAGCTAGTTAGCTATATCAGCTGTTCATCTCTAATGTAGGCTAGATGAATCAGCTAGTTAGATATATCAGCTCTTCATCTCTAATGTAGGCTAGATGAATCAGGTAGTTAGATATATCAGCTGTTCATCTCTAATGTAGGCTAGATGAATCAGCTAGTTAGATATATCAGCTGTTCATCTCTAATGTAGGCTAGCTGAATCAGGTAGTTAGATATATCAGCTGATCATCTCTAATGTAGGCTAGATGGATCAGCTAGTTAAATATATCAGCTGATCATCTCTAATGTAGGCTAGATGAATCAGCTAGTTGGATATATCAGCTGTTCATCTCTAATGTAGGCTAGATGAATCAGCTAGTTAGCTATATCAGCTGTTCATCTCGAGTGTAGGGTAGATGAATCAGCTAGTTAGATATATCAGCTGATCATCTCTAATGTAGGCTAGATGAATCAGGTAGTTCGATATATCAGCTGTTCATCTCTAATGTAGGCTTGATGAATCAGCTAGTTAGATATATCAGCTGATCATCTCTAATGTAGGCTAGATGAATCAGCTAGTTAGATATATCAGCTGTTCATCTGTAATGTAGGCTAGATGGATCAGCTAGTTAGATATATCAGCTGATCATCTCTAATGTAGGCTAGAGGAATCAGCAGGTTAGCTATATCTGCTGATCATCTCTAGTGTAGGCTAGATGAATTAGCTAGTTAGATATATCAGCTGATCATCTCTAATGTAGGCTAGATGAATCAGCTAGTTAGCTATATCAGCTGATCATCTCTAATGTAGGCTAGATGAATCAGCTAGTTAGCTATATCAGCTGATCATCTCTAGTGTAGGCTAGATGAATTAGCTAGTTAGATATATCAGCTGTTCATCTCTAATGTAGGCTAGATGAATCAGCTAGTTAGTTATATAAGCTGTTGATCTCTAATGTAGGCTAGATGAATCAGCTAGTTAGATATATCAGCTGTTCATATCTAGTGTAGTCTAGATGAATCAGCTAGTTAGATATATCAGCTGATCATCTCTAATGTAGGCTAGATATATCAGCTGTTCATATGTAATGTAGGCTAGATGGATCAGCAAGTTAGATATATCAGCTGATCATCTCTAATGTAGGCTAGATGAATCAGCTAGTTAGCTATATCAGCTGATCATCTCTAGTGTAGGCTAGATGAATTAGCTAGTTAGATATATCAGCTGTTCATCTCTAATGTAGGCTAGATGCATCAGCTAGTTAGATATATCAGCTGATCATCTCTAATGTAGGCTAGATGAATCAGCTAGTTAGAAATATCAGCTGTTCATCTCTAATGTAGGCTAGATGGATAAGCTAGTTAGATATATCAGCTGATCATCTCTAATGTAGGCTAGATGAATCAGCTAGTTAGCTTTATATCACCTGATCATCTCTAGTGTAGGCTAGATGAATTAGCTAGTTAGATATATCAGCTGTTCATCTCTAATGTAGGCTAGATGAATCAGCTAGTTAGATATATCAGCTGTTCATCTCTAGTGTAGGCTAGATGAATACGATAGTTAGCTATATCAGCTGTTCATCTCTAATGTAGACTAGATGAATCAGCTAGTTAGATATATCAGCTGTTCATCTCTAATATAGGCTAGATGAATCAGGTAGTTAGATATATCAGCTGATCATCTCTAGTGTAGGCTAGATGAATTAGCTAGTTAGATATATCAGCTGTTCATCTCTAATGTAGGGTAGATGAATCAGCTAGTTAGCTATATCAGCTGTTTGTCTCTAATGTAGGCTAGATGAATCAGCTAGTTAGATATATCAGCTGTTCATCTGAAGTGTAGGCTAGATTAATCAGCTAGTTAGATATATCAGCTGATCATCTATAATGTTGTCTAGATGAATCAGGTAGTTAGATATATCAGCTGTTCATCTCTAATGTAGGCTAGATGAATCAGGTAGTTAGATATATCAGCTGATCATCTCTCATGTAGGCTAGATGAATCAGCTAGTTAGATATATCAGCTGTTCATCTCTAATGTAGGCTAGATGAATCAGCTAGTTAGATATATCAGCTGATCATCTCTCATGTAGGCTAGATGAATCAGCTAGTTAGATATATCAGCTGATCATCTCTTATGTAGGCTAGATGGATCAGCTAGTTAGATATATCAGCTGATCATCTCTAATGTAGGCTAGATGAATCAGCTAGTTAGCTATATCAGCTGATCATCTCTAGTGTAGGCTAGATGAATTAGCTAGTTAGATATATCAGCTGTTCATCTCTAATGTAGGCTAGATGAATCAGCTAGTCAGTTATATCAGCTGTTCATCTCTAATGTAGGCTAGATGAATCAGCTAGTTAGATATATCAGCTGTTCATCTCTAGTGTAGTCTAGATGAATCAGCTAGTTAGCTATATCAGCTGTTCATCTCTAATGTAGGCTAGATGAATCAGCTAGTTAGATATATCAGCTCTTCATCTCTAATGTAGGCTAGATGAATCAGGTAGTTAGATATATCAGCTGTTCATCTCTAATGTAGGCTAGATGAATCAGCTAGTTAGATATATCAGCTGATCATCTCTAATGTAGGCTAGATATATCAGCTGTTCATCTGTAATGTAGGCTAGATGGATCAGCTAGTTAGATATATCAGCTGATCATCTCTAATGTAGGCTAGATTAATCAGCTAGTTAGCTATATCAGCTGATCATCTCTAGTGTAGGCTAGATGAATTAGCTAGTTAGATATATCAGCTGTTCATCTCTAATGTAGGCTAGATGAATCAGCTAGTTAGTTATATCAGCTGTTCATCTCTAATGTAGGCTAGATGAATCAGCTAGTTAGATATATCAGCTGTTCATCTCTAGTGTAGTCTAGATGAATCAGCTAGTTAGCTATATCAGCTGTTCATCTCTAATGTAGGCTAGATGAATCAGCTAGTTAGATATATCAGCTCTTAATCTCTAATGTAGGCTAGATGAATCAGGTAGTTATATATATGAGCTGTTCATCTCTAATGTAGGCTAGATGAATCAGCTAGTTAGATATATCAGCTGTTCATCTCTAATGTAGGCTAGCTGAATCAGGTAGTTAGATATATCAGCTGATCATCTCTAATGTAGGCTAGATGGATCAGCTAGTTAGATATATCAGCTGATCATCTCTAATGTAGGCTAGATGAATCAGCTAGTTAGATATATCAGCTGTTCATCTCTAATGTAGGCTAGATGAATCAGCTAGTTAGCTATATAAGCTGTTCATCTCGAGTGTAGGGTAGATGAATCAGCTATTTAGATATATCAGCTGATCATCTCTAATGTAGGCTAGATGAATCAGGTAGTTAGATATATCAGCTGTTCATCTCTAATGTAGGCTAGATGAATCAGCTAGTTAGATATATCAGCTGATCATCTCTCATGTAGGCTAGATGAATCAGCTTGTTAGATATATCAGCTGATCATCTCTTATGTAGGCTAGATGGATCAGCTAGTTAGATATATCAGCTGATCATCTCTAATGTAGGCTAGATGAATCAGCTAGTTAGCTATATCAGCTGATCATCTCTAGTGTAGGCTAGATGAATTAGCTAGTTAGATATATCAGCTGTTCATCTCTAATGTAGGCTAGATGAATCAGCTAGTCAGTTATATCAGCTGTTCATCTCTAATGTAGGCTAGATGAATCAGCTAGTTAGATATATCAGCTGTTCATCTCTAGTGTAGTCTTGATGAATCAGCTAGTTAGCTATATCAGCTGTTCATCTCTAATGTAGGCTAGATGAATCAGCTAGTTAGATATATCAGCTGATCATCTCTCATGTAGGCTAGATGAATCAGCTTGTTAGATATATCAGCTGATCATCTCTTATGTAGGCTAGATGGATCAGCTAGTTAGATATATCAGCTGATCATCTCTAATGTAGGCTAGATGAATCAGCTAGTTAGCTATATCAGCTGATCATCTCTAGTGTAGGCTAGATGAATTAGCTAGTTAGATATATCAGCTGTTCATCTCTAATGTAGGCTAGATGAATCAGCTAGTCAGTTATATCAGCTGTTCATCTCTAATGTAGGCTAGATGAATCAGCTAGTTAGATATATCAGCTGTTCATCTCTAGTGTAGTCTTGATGAATCAGCTAGTTAGCTATATCAGCTGTTCATCTCTAATGTAGGCTAGATGAATCAGCTAGTTAGATATATCAGCTCTTCATCTCTAATGTAGGCTAGATGAATCAGGTAGTTAGATATATCAGCTGTTCATCTCTAATGTAGGCTAGATGAATCAGCTAGTTAGATATATCAGCTGTTCATCTCTAATGTAGGCTAGATGAATCAGGTAGTTAGATATATCAGCTGATCATCTCTAATGTAGGCTAGATATATCAGCTGTTCATCTGTAATGTAGGCTAGATGGATCAGCTAGTTAGATATATCAGCTGATCATCTCTAATGTAGGCTAGATGAATCAGCTAGTTAGATATATCAGCTGTTCATCTCTAGTGTAGTCTAGATGAATCAGCTAGTTAGCTATATTAGCTGTTCATCTCTAATGTAGGCTAGATGAATCAGCTAGTTAGATATATCAGCTCTTCATCTCTAATGTAGGCTAGATGAATCAGGTAGTTAGATATATCAGCTGTTCATCTCTAATGTAGGCTAGATGAATCAGCTAGTTAGATATATCAGCTGTTCATCTCTAATGTAGGCTAGCTGAATCAGGTAGTTAGATATATCAGCTGATCATCTCTAATGTAGGCTAGATGGATCAGCTAGTTAGATATATCAGCTGATCATCTCTAATGTCGGCTAGATGAATCAGCTAGTTAGATATATCAGCTGTTCATCTCTAATGTAGGCTAGATGAATTAGCTAGTTAGATATATCAGCTGTTCATCTCTAGTGTAGTCTAGATGAATCAGCTAGTTAGATATATCAGCTGATCATCTCTAATGTAGGCTAGATATATCAGCTGTTCATCTGTAATGTAGGCTAGATGGATCAGCTAGTTAGATATATCAGCTGTTCATCTCTAATGTAGGCTAGATGAATTAGCTAGTTAGATATATCAGCTGATCATCTCTAATGTAGGCTAGATGAATCAGCTAGTTAGCTATATCAGCTGATCATCTCTAGTGTAGGCTAGATGAATTAGCTAGTTAGATATATCAGCTGTTCATCTCTAATGTAAGCTAGATGAATCAGCTAGTTAGTTATATCAGCTGTTCATCTCTAATGTAGGCTAGATGAATCAGCTAGTTAGATATATCAGCTGATCATCTCTCATGTAGGCTAGATGAATCAGCTAGTTAGATATATCAGCTGATCATCTCTTATGTAGGCTAGATGGATCAGCTAGTTAGATATATCAGCTGATCATCTCTAATGTAGGCTAGATGAATCAGCTAGTTAGCTATATCAGCTGATCATCTCTAGTGTAGGCTAGATGAATTAGCTAGTTAGATATATCAGCTGTTCATCTCTAATGTAGGCTAGATGAATCAGCTAGTCAGTTATATCAGCTGTTCATCTCTAATGTAGGCTAGATGAATCAGCTAGTTAGATATATCAGCTGTTCATCTCTAGTGTAGTCTAGATGAATCAGCTAGTTAGCTATATCAGCTGTTCATCTCTAATGTAGGCTAGATGAATCAGCTAGTTAGATATATCAGCTGTTCATCTCTAATGTAGGCTAGATGAATCAGGTAGTTAGATATATCAGCTGTTCATCTCTAATGTAGGCTAGATGAATCAGCTAGTTAGATATATCATCTGTTCATCTCTAATGTAGGCTAGATGAATCAGGTAGTTAGATATATCAGCTGATCATCTCTAATGTAGGCTAGATATATCAGCTGTTCATCTGTAATGTAGGCTAGATGGATCAGCTAGTTAGATATATCAGCTGATCATCTCTAATGTAGGCTAGATGAATCAGCTAGTTAGCTATATCAGCTGATCATCTCTAGTGTAGGCTAGATGAATTAGCTAGTTAGATATATCAGCTGTTCATCTCTAATGTAGGCTAGATGAATCAGCTAGTTAGTTATATCAGCTGTTCATCTCTAATGTAGTCTAGATGAATCAGCTAGTTAGCTATATCAGCTGTTCATCTCTAATGTAGGCTAGATGAATCAGCTAGTTAGATATATCAGCTCTTCATCTCTAATGTAGGCTAGATGAATCAGGTAGTTATATATATCAGCTGATCATCTCTAATGTAGGCTAGATATATCAGCTGTTCATCTGTAATGTAGGCTAGATGGATCAGCTAGTTAGATATATCAGCTGATCATCTCTAATGTAGGCTAGATGAATCAGCTAGTTAGATATATCAGCTGTTCATCTCTAGTGTAGTCTAGATGAATCAGCTAGTTAGCTATATCAGCTGTTCATCTCTAATGTAGGCTAGATGAATCAGCTAGTTAGATATATCAGCTCTTCATCTCTAATGTAGGCTAGATGAATCAGGTAGTTAGATATATCAGCTGTTCATCTCTAATGTAGGCTAGATGAATCAGCTAGTTAGATATATCAGCTGTTCATCTCTAATGTAGGCTAGCTGAATCAGGTAGTTAGATATATCAGCTGATCATCTCTAATGTAGGCTAGATGGATCAGCTAGTTAGATATATCAGCTGATCATCTCTAATGTCGGCTAGATGAATCAGCTAGTTAGATATATCAGCTGTTCATCTCTAATGTAGGCTAGATGAATTAGCTAGTTAGATATATCAGCTGTTCATCTCTAGTGTAGTCTAGATGAATCAGCTAGTTAGATATATCAGCTGATCATCTCTAATGTAGGCTAGATATATCAGCTGTTCATCTGTAATGTAGGCTAGATGGATCAGCTAGTTAGATATATCAGCTGTTCATCTCTAATGTAGGCTAGATGAATTAGCTAGTTAGATATATCAGCTGATCATCTCTAATGTAGGCTAGATGAATCAGCTAGTTAGCTATATCAGCTGATCATCTCTAGTGTAGGCTAGATGAATTAGCTAGTTAGATATATCAGCTGTTCATCTCTAATGTAAGCTAGATGAATCAGCTAGTTAGTTATATCAGCTGTTCATCTCTAATGTAGGCTAGATGAATCAGCTAGTTAGATATATCAGCTGATCATCTCTCATGTAGGCTAGATGAATCAGCTAGTTAGATATATCAGCTGATCATCTCTTATGTAGGCTAGATGGATCATCTAGTTAGATATATCAGCTGATCATCTCTAATGTAGGCTAGATGAATCAGCTAGTTAGCTATATCAGCTGATCATCTCTAGTGTAGGCTAGATGAATTAGCTAGTTAGATATATCAGCTGTTCATCTCTAATGTAGGCTAGATGAATCAGCTAGTCAGTTATATCAGCTGTTCATCTCTAATGTAGGCTAGATGAATCAGCTAGTTAGATATATCAGCTGTTCATCTCTAGTGTAGTCTAGATGAATCAGCTAGTTAGCTATATCAGCTGTTCATCTCTAATGTAGGCTAGATGAATCAGCTAGTTAGATATATCAGCTGTTCATCTCTAATGTAGGCTAGATGAATCAGGTAGTTAGATATATCAGCTGTTCATCTCTAATGTAGGCTAGATGAATCAGCTAGTTAGATATATCATCTGTTCATCTCTAATGTAGGCTAGATGAATCAGGTAGTTAGATATATCAGCTGATCATCTCTAATGTAGGCTAGATATATCAGCTGTTCATCTGTAATGTAGGCTAGATGGATCAGCTAGTTAGATATATCAGCTGATCATCTCTAATGTAGGCTAGATGAATCAGCTAGTTAGCTATATCAGCTGATCATCTCTAGTGTAGGCTAGATGAATTAGCTAGTTAGATATATCAGCTGTTCATCTCTAATGTAGGCTAGATGAATCAGCTAGTTAGTTATATCAGCTGTTCATCTCTAATGTAGTCTAGATGAATCAGCTAGTTAGCTATATCAGCTGTTCATCTCTAATGTAGGCTAGATGAATCAGCTAGTTAGATATATCAGCTCTTCATCTCTAATGTAGGCTAGATGAATCAGGTAGTTATATATATGAGCTGTTCATCTCTAATGTAGGCTAGATGAATCAGCTAGTTAGATATATCAGCTGTTCATCTCTAATGTAGGCTAGCTGAATCAGGTAGTTAGATATATCAGCTGATCATCTCTAATGTAGGCTAGATGGATCAGATAGTTAGATATATCAGCTGATCATCTCTAATGTAGGCTAGATGAATCAGCTACTTAGATATATCAGCTGTTCATCTCTAATGTAGGCTAGATGAATCAGCTAGTTAGCTATATCAGCTGTTCATCTCGAGTGTAGGGTAGATGAATCAGCTAGTTAGATATATCAGCTGATCATCTCTAATGTAGGCTAGATGAATCAGGTAGTTAGATATATCAGCTGTTCATCTCTAATGTAGGCTAGATGAATCAGCTAGTTAGATATATCAGCTGATCATCTCTAATGTAGGCTAGATATATCAGCTGTTCATCTGTAATGTAGGCTAGATGGATCAGCTAGTTAGATATATCAGCTGATCATCTCTAATGTAGGCTAGATGAATCAGCTAGTTAGCTATATCAGCTGATCATCTCTAGTGTAGGCTAGATGAATTAGCTAGTTAGATATATCAGCTGATCATCTCTAATGTAGGCTAGATATATCAGCTGTTCATCTGTAATGTAGGCTAGATGGATCAGCTAGTTAGATATATCAGCTGATCATCTCTAATGTAGGCTAGATGAATCAGCTAGTTAGATATATCAGCTGTTCATCTCTAGTGTAGTCTAGATGAATCAGCTAGTTAGCTATATCAGCTGTTCATCTCTAATGTAGGCTAGATGAATCAGCTAGTTAGATATATCAGCTCTTCATCTCTAATGTTGGCTAGATGAATCAGGTAGTTAGATATATCAGCTGTTCATCTCTAATGTAGGCTAGATGAATCAGCTAGTTAGATATATCAGCTGTTCATCTCTAATGTAGGCTAGCTGAATCAGGTAGTTAGATATATCAGCTGATCATCTCTAATGTAGGCTAGATGGATCAGCTAGTTAGATATATCAGCTGATCATCTCTAATGTAGGCTAGATGAATCAGCTAGTTAGATATATCAGCTGATCATCTCTAATGTAGGCTAGATATATCAGCTGTTCATCTGTAATGTAGGCTAGATGGATCAGCTAGTTAGATATATCAGCTGTTCATCTCTAATGTAGGCTAGATGAATTAGCTAGTTAGATATATCAGCTGATCATCTCTAATGTAGTTTAGATGAATCAGCTAGTTAGCTATATCAGCTGATCATCTCTAGTGTAGGCTAGATGAATTAGCTAGTTAGATATATCAGCTGTTCATCTCTAATGTAAGCTAGATGAATCAGCTAGTTAGTTATATCAGCTGTTCATCTCTAATGTAGGCTTGATGAATCAGCTAGTTAGATATATCAGCTGTTCATCTCTAGTGTAGTCTAGATGAATCAGCTAGTTAGATATATCAGCTCTTCATCTCTAATGTAGGCTAGATGAATCAGGTAGTTAGATATATCAGCTGTTCATCTCTAATGTAGGCTAGATGAATCAGCTAGTTCGATATATCAGCTGTTCATCTCTAATGTAGGCTAGCTGAATCAGGTAGTTAGATATATCAGCTGATCATCTCTAATGTAGGCTAGATGGATCAGCTAGTTAGATATATCAGCTGATCATCTCTAATGTAGGCTAGATGAATCAGCTAGTAAGATATATCAGCTGTTCATCTCTAATGTAGGCTAGATGAATCAGCTAGTTAGCTATATCAGCTGTTCATCTCGAGTGTAGGGTAGATGAATCAGCTAGTTAGATATATCAGCTGATCATCTCTAATGAAGGCTAGATGAATCAGGTAGTTAGATATATCAGCTGATCATCTCTAATGTAGGCTAGATGAATCAGCTAGTTAGATATATCAGCTGATCATCTCTAATGTAGGCTAGATGAATCAGCTAGTTAGATATAACAGCTGTTCATCTGTAATGTAGGCTAGATGGATCAGCTAGTTAGATATATCAGCTGATCATCTCTAATGTAGGCTAGAGGAATCAGCAGGTTAGCTATATCTGCTGATCATCTCTAGTGTAGGCTAGATGAATTAGCTAGTTAGATATATCAGCTGTTCATCTCTAATGTAGGCTAGATGAATCAGCTAGTTAGTTATATCTCAGCTGTTCATCTCTAATGTAGGCTAGATGAATCAGCAAGTTAGATATATCAGCTGTTCATCTCCAGTGTAGGCTAGATGAATCAGCTAGTTAGCTATATCAGCTGTTCCTCTCTAATGTAGGCTACATGAATCAGCTTGTTAGATATATCAGCTGTTCATCTCTAATGTTGGCTAGATGAATCAGATAGTTAGATATATCAGCTGATCATCTATAATGAAGGCTAGATGAATCAGGTAGTTAGATATATCAGCTGTTCATCTCTAATGTAGGCTAGACGCATCAGCTAGTTAGATATATCAGCTGATCATCTCTAATGTAGGCTAGATGAATCAGCTAGTTAGAAATATCAGCTGTTCATCTCTAATGTAGGCTAGATGGATCAGCTAGTTAGATATATCAGCTGTTCATCTCTAATGTAGGCTAGATGAATCAGCTAGTTAGTTATATAACCTGTTCATCTCTAATGTAGGCTAGATGAATCAGCTAGTTAGATATATCAGCTGTTCATCTCTAGTGTAGTCTAGATGAATCAGCTAGTTAGATATATCAGCTGATCATCTCTAATGTAGGCTAGATATATCAGCTGTTCATCTGTAATGTAGGCTAGATGGATCAGCAAGTTAGATATATCAGCTGATCATCTCTAATGTAGGCTAGATGAATCAGCTATTTAGCTATATCAGCTGATCATCTCTAGTGTAGGCTAGATGAATTAGCTAGTTAGATATATCAGCTGTTCATCTCTAATGTAGACTAGATGCATCAGCTAGTTAGATATATCAGCTGATCATCTCTAATGTAGGCTAGATGAATCAGCTAGTTAGAAATATCAGCTGTTCATCTCTAATGTAGGCTAGATGGATCAGCTAGTTAGATATATCAGCTGATCATCTCTAATGTAGGCTAGATGAATCAGCTAGTTAGCTTTATATCAGCTGATCATCTCTAGTGTAGGCTAGATGAATTAGCTAGTTAGATATATCAGCTGTTCATCTCTAATGTAGGCTAGATGAATCAGCTAGTTAGTTATATCAGCTGTTCATCTCTAATGTAGGCTAGATGAATCAGCTAGTTAGATATATCAGCTGTTCATCTCTAGTGTAGGCTAGATGAATACGATAGTTAGCTATATCAGCTGTTCATCTCTAATGTAGACTATATGAATCAGCTAGTTAGATATATCAGCTGTTCATCTCTAATGTAGGCTAGATGAATCACCTAGTTAGATATATCAGCTGACCATCTCTAATGTAGGCTAGATGAATCAGCTAGTTAGCTATGTCAGCTGATCATCTCTAGTGTAGGCTAGATGAATTAGCTAGTTAGATATATCAGCTGTTCATCTCTAATGTAGGCTAGATGAATCAGGTAGTTAGATATATCAGCTGATCATCTCTAGTGTAGGCTAGATGAATTAGCTAGTTAGATATATCAGCTGTTCATCTCTAATGTAGGGTAGATGAATCAGCTAGTTCGATATATCAGCTGTTCGTCTCTAGTGTAGGCTATATGAATCAGCTAGTTAGCTATATCAGCTGTTTGTCTCTAATGTAGGCTAGATGAATCAGCTAGTTAGATATATCAGCTGTTCGTCTCTAGTGTAGGCTAGATGAATTAGCTAGTTAGATATATCAGCTGTTCATCTCTAATGTAAGCTAGATGAATCAGCTAGTTAGTTATATCAGCTGTTCATCTCTAATGTAGGCTAGATGAATCAGCTAGTTAGATATATCAGCTGATCATCTCTAGTGTAGGCTAGATGAATTAGCTAGTTAGATATATCAGCTGTTCATCTCTAATGTAGGCTAGATGAATCAGCTAGTCAGTTATATCAGCTGTTCATCTCTAATGTAGGCTAGATGAATCAGCTAGTTAGATATATCAGCTGTTCATCTCTAGTGTAGTCTAGATGAATCAGCTAGTTAGCTATATCAGCTGTTCATCTCTAATGTAGGCTAGATGAATCAGCTAGTTAGATATATCAGCTCTTCATCTCTAATGTAGGCTAGATGAATCAGGTAGTTAGATATATCAGCTGTTCATCTCTAATGTAGGCTAGATGAATCAGCTAGTTAGATATATCATCTGTTCATCTCTAATGTAGGCTAGATGAATCAGGTAGTTAGATATATCAGCTGATCATCTCTAATGTAGGCTAGATATATCAGCTGTTCATCTGTAATGTAGGCTAGATGGATCAGCTAGTTAGATATATCAGCTGATCATCTCTAATGTAGGCTAGATGAATCAGCTAGTTAGCTATATCAGCTGATCATCTCTAGTGTAGGCTAGATGAATTAGCTAGTTAGATATATCAGCTGTTCATCTCTAATGTAGGCTAGATGAATCAGCTAGTTAGTTATATCAGCTGTTCATCTCTAATGTAGGCTAGATGAATCAGCTAGTTAGATATATCAGCTGTTCATCTCTAGTGTAGTCTAGATGAATCAGCTAGTTAGCTATATCAGCTGTTCATCTCTAATGTAGGCTAGATGAATCAGCTAGTTAGATATATCAGCTCTTCATCTCTAATGTAGGCTAGATGAATCAGGTAGTTATATATATGAGCTGTTCATCTCTAATGTAGGCTAGATGAATCAGCTAGTTAGATATATCAACTGTTCATCTCTAATGTAGGCTAGCTGAATCAGGTAGTTAGATATATCAGCTGATCATCTCTAATGTAGGCTAGATGGATCAGCTAGTTAGATATATCAGCTGATCATCTCTAATGTAGGCTAGATGAATCAGCTAGTTAGATATATCAGCTGTTCATCTCTAATGTAGGCTGGATGAATCAGCTAGTTAGCTATATCAGCTGTTCATCTCGAGTGTAGGGTAGATGAATCAGCTAGTTAGATATATCAGCTGATCATCTCTAATGTAGGCTAGATGAATCAGGTAGTTATATATATCAGCTGTTCATCTCTAATGTAGGCTAGATGAATCAGCTAGTTAGATATATCAGCTGATCATCTCTCATGTAGGCTAGATGAATTAGCTAGTTAGATATATCAGCTGTTCATCTCTAATGTAGGCTAGATGAATCAGCTAGTCAGTTATATCAGCTGTTCATCTCTAATGTAGGCTAGATGAATCAGCTAGTTAGATATATCAGCTGTTCATCTCTAGTGTAGTCTAGATGAATCAGCTAGTTAGCTATATCAGCTGTTCATCTCTAATGTAGGCTAGATGAATCAGCTAGTTAGATATATCAGCTCTTCATCTCTAATGTAGGCTAGATGAATCAGGTAGTTAGATATATCAGCTGTTCATCTCTAATGTAGGCTAGATGAATCAGCTAGTTAGATATATCATCTGTTCATCTCTAATGTAGGCTAGATGAATCAGGTAGTTAGATATATCAGCTGATCATCTCTAATGTAGGCTAGATATATCAGCTGTTCATCTGTAATGTAGGCTAGATGGATCAGCTAGTTAGATATATCAGCTGATCATCTCTAATGTAGGCTAGATGAATCAGCTAGTTAGCTATATCAGCTGATCATCTCTAGTGTAGGCTAGATGAATTAGCTAGTTAGATATATCAGCTGTTCATCTCTAATGTAGGCTAGATGAATCAGCTAGTTAGTTATATCAGCTGTTCATCTCTAATGTAGGCTAGATGAATCAGCTAGTTAGATATATCAGCTGTTCATCTCTAGTGTAGTCTAGATGAATCAGCTAGTTAGCTATATCAGCTGTTCATCTCTAATGTAGGCTAGATGAATCAGCTAGTTAGATATATCAGCTCTTCATCTCTAATGTAGGCTAGATGAATCAGGTAGTTATATATATGAGCTGTTCATCTCTAATGTAGGCTAGATGAATCAGCTAGTTAGATATATCAACTGTTCATCTCTAATGTAGGCTAGCTGAATCAGGTAGTTAGATATATCAGCTGATCATCTCTAATGTAGGCTAGATGGATCAGCTAGTTAGATATATCAGCTGATCATCTCTAATGTAGGCTAGATGAATCAGCTAGTTAGATATATCAGCTGTTCATCTCTAATGTAGGCTGGATGAATCAGCTAGTTAGCTATATCAGCTGTTCATCTCGAGTGTAGGGTAGATGAATCAGCTAGTTAGATATATCAGCTGATCATCTCTAATGTAGGCTAGATGAATCAGGTAGTGTATATATATCAGCTGTTCATCTCTAGTGTAGGCTAGATGAATTAGCTAGTTAGATATATCAGCTGTTCATCTCGTAATGTAGGGCTAGATGAATCAGGCTAGTCAGTTATATCACGCTGTTCATCTCTAATGTAGGCTAGATGAATCAGCTAGTTAGATATATCAGCTGTTCATCTCTAGTGTAGTCTAGATGAATCAGCTAGTTAGCTATATCAGCTGTTCATCTCTAATGTAGGCTAGATGAATCAGCTAGTTAGATATATCAGCTCTTCATCTCTAATGTAGGCTAGATGAATCAGGTAGTTAGATATATCAGCTGTTCATCTCTAATGTAGGCTAGATGAATCAGCTAGTTAGATATATCAGCTGTTCATCTCTAATGTAGGCTAGATGAATCAGGTAGTTAGATATATCAGCTGATCATCTCTAATGTAGGCTAGATATATCAGCTGTTCATCTGTAATGTAGGCTAGATGGATCAGCTAGTTAGATATATCAGCTGATCATCTCTAATGTAGGCTAGATGAATCAGCTAGTTAGATATATCAGCTGTTCATCTCTAATGTAGGCTAGATGAATCAGCTAGTTAGATATATCAGCTCTTCATCTCTAATGTAGGCTAGATGAATCAGGTAGTTAGATATATCAGCTGTTCATCTCTAATGTAGGCTAGATGAATCAGCTAGTTAGATATATCAGCTGTTCATCTCTAATGTAGGCTAGCTGAATAAGGTAGTTAGATATATCAGCTGATCATCTCTAATGTAGGCTAGATGGATCAGCTAGTTAGATATATCAGCTGATCATCTCTAATGTAGGCTAGATGAATCAGCTAGTTAGATATATCAGCTGTTCATCTCTAATGTAGGATAGATGAATTAGCTAGTTAGATATATCAGCTGTTCATCTCTAGTGTAGTCTAGATGAATCAGCTAGTTAGATATATCAGCTGATCATCTCTAATGTAGGCTAGATATATCAGCTGTTCATCTGTAATGTAGGCTAGATGGATCAGCTAGTTAGATATATCAGCTGTTCATCTCTAATGTAGGCTAGATGAATTAGCTAGTTAGATATATCAGCTGATCATCTCTAATGTAGGCTAGATGAATCAGCTAGTTAGCTATATCAGCTGATCATCTCTAGTGTAGGCTAGATGAATTAGCTAGTTAGATATATCAGCTGTTCATCTCTAATGTAAGCTAGATGAATCAGCTAGTTAGTTATATCAGCTGTTCATCTCTAATGTAGGCTAGATGAATCAGCTAGTTAGATATATCAGCTGATCATCTCTCATGTAGGCTAGATGAATCAGCTAGTTAGATATATCAGCTGATCATCTCTTATGTAGGCTAGATGGATCAGCTAGTTAGATATATCAGCTGATCATCTCTAATGTAGGCTAGATGAATCAGCTAGTTAGCTATATCAGCTGATCATCTCTAGTGTAGGCTAGATGAATTAGCTAGTTAGATATATCAGCTGTTCATCTCTAATGTAGGCTAGATGAATCAGCTAGTCAGTTATATCAGCTGTTCATCTGTAATGTAGGCTAGATGAATCAGCTAGTTAGATATATCATCTGTTCATCTCTAGTGTAGTCTAGATGAATCAGCTAGTTAGCTATATCAGCTGTTCATCTCTAATGTAGGCTAGATGAATCAGGTAGTTAGATATATCAGCTGTTCATCTCTAATGTAGGCTAGATGAATCAGCTAGTTAGATATATCAGCTGTTCATCTCTAATGTAGGCTAGCTGAATAAGGTAGTTAGATATATCAGCTGATCATCTCTAATGTAGGCTAGATGGATCAGCTAGTTAGATATATCAGCTGATCATCTCTAATGTAGGCTAGATGAATCAGCTAGTTAGATATATCAGCTGATCATCTCTTATGTAGGCTAGATGGATCAGCTAGTTAGATATATCAGCTGTTCATCTGTAATGTAGGCTAGATGGATCAGCTAGTTAGATATATCAGCTGTTCATCTCTAATGTAGGCTAGATGAATTAGCTAGTTAGATATATCAGCTGATCATCTCTAATGTAGGCTAGATGAATCAGCTAGTTAGCTATATCAGCTGATCATCTCTAGTGTTGGCTAGATGAATTAGCTAGTTAGATATATCAGCTGTTCATCTCTAATGTAAGCTAGATGAATCAGCTAGTTAGCTATATCAGCTGTTCATCTCTAATGTAGGCTAGATGAATCAGCTAGTTAGATATATCAGCTCTTCATCTCTAATGTAGGCTAGATGAATCAGGTAGTTATATATATGAGCTGTTCATCTCTAGTGTAGTCTAGATGAATCAGCTAGTTAGCTATATCAGCTGTTCATCTCTAATGTAGGCTAGATGAATCAGCTAGTTAGATATATCAGCTCTTCATCTCTAATGTAGGCTAGATGAATCAGGTAGTTATATATATGAGCTGTTCATCTCTAATGTAGGCTAGATGAATCAGCTAGTTAGATATATCAACTGTTCATCTCTAATGTAGGCTAGCTGAATCAGGTAGTTAGATATATCAGCTGATCATCTCTAATGTAGGCTAGATGGATCAGCTAGTTAGATATATCAGCTGATCATCTCTAATGTAGGCTAGATGAATCAGCTAGTTAGATATATCAGCTGTTCATCTCTAATGTAGGCTGGATGAATCAGCTAGTTAGCTATATCAGCTGTTCATCTCGAGTGTAGGGTAGATGAATCAGCTAGTTAGATATATCAGCTGATCATCTCTAATGTAGGCTAGATGAATTAGCTAGTTAGATATATCAGCTGTTCATCTCTAATGTAGGCTAGATGAATCAGCTAGTCAGTTATATCAGCTGTTCATCTGTAATGTAGGCTAGATGAATCAGCTAGTTAGATATATCATCTGTTCATCTCTAGTGTAGTCTAGATGAATCAGCTAGTTAGCTATATCAGCTGTTCATCTCTAATGTAGGCTAGATGAATCAGGTAGTTAGATATATCAGCTGTTCATCTCTAATGTAGGCTAGATGAATCAGCTAGTTAGATATATCAGCTGTTCATCTCTAATGTAGGCTAGCTGAATAAGGTAGTTAGATATATCAGCTGATCATCTCTAATGTAGGCTAGATGGATCAGCTAGTTAGATATATCAGCTGATCATCTCTAATGTAGGCTAGATGAATCAGCTAGTTAGATATATCAGCTGATCATCTCTTATGTAGGCTAGATGGATCAGCTAGTTAGATATATCAGCTGTTCATCTGTAATGTAGGCTAGATGGATCAGCTAGTTAGATATATCAGCTGTTCATCTCTAATGTAGGCTAGATGAATTAGCTAGTTAGATATATCAGCTGATCATCTCTAATGTAGGCTAGATGAATCAGCTAGTTAGCTATATCAGCTGATCATCTCTAGTGTAGGCTAGATGAATTAGCTAGTTAGATATATCAGCTGTTCATCTCTAATGTAAGCTAGATGAATCAGCTAGTTAGCTATATCAGCTGTTCATCTCTAATGTAGGCTAGATGAATCAGCTAGTTAGATATATCAGCTCTTCATCTCTAATGTAGGCTAGATGAATCAGGTAGTTATATATATGAGCTGTTCATCTCTAGTGTAGTCTAGATGAATCAGCTAGTTAGCTATATCAGCTGTTCATCTCTAATGTAGGCTAGATGAATCAGCTAGTTAGATATATCAGCTCTTCATCTCTAATGTAGGCTAGATGAATCAGGTAGTTATATATATGAGCTGTTCATCTCTAATGTAGGCTAGATGAATCAGCTAGTTAGATATATCAACTGTTCATCTCTAATGTAGGCTAGCTGAATCAGGTAGTTAGATATATCAGCTGATCATCTCTAATGTAGGCTAGATGGATCAGCTAGTTAGATATATCAGCTGATCATCTCTAATGTAGGCTAGATGAATCAGCTAGTTAGATATATCAGCTGTTCATCTCTAATGTAGGCTGGATGAATCAGCTAGTTAGCTATATCAGCTGTTCATCTCGAGTGTAGGGTAGATGAATCAGCTAGTTAGATATATCAGCTGATCATCTCTAATGTAGGCTAGATGAATCAGGTAGTTATATATATCAGCTGTTCATCTCTAATGTAGGCTAGATGAATCAGCTAGTTAGATATATCAGCTGATCATCTCTCATGTAGGCTAGATGAATCAGCTAGTTAGATATATCAGCTGATCATCTCTTATGTAGGCTAGATGGATCAGCTAGTTAGATATATCAGCTGATCATCTCTAATGTAGGCTAGATGAATCAGCTAGTTAGCTATATCAGCTGATCATCTCTAGTGTAGGCTAGATGAATTAGCTAGTTAGATATATCAGCTGTTCATCTCTAATGTAGGCTAGATGAATCAGCTAGTCAGTTATATCAGCTGTTCATCTCTAATGTAGGCTAGATGAATCAGCTAGTTAGATATATCAGCTGTTCATCTCTAGTGTAGTCTAGATGAATCAGCTAGTTAGCTATATCAGCTGTTCATCTCTAATGTAGGCTAGATGAATCAGCTAGTTAGATATATCAGCTCTTCATCTCTAATGTAGGCTAGATGAATCAGGTAGTTAGATATATCAGCTGTTCATCTCTAATGTAGGCTAGATGAATCAGCTAGTTAGATATATCAGCTGTTCATCTCTAATGTAGGCTAGATGAATCAGGTAGTTAGATATATCAGCTGATCATCTCTAATGTAGGCTAGATATATCAGCTGTTCATCTGTAATGTAGGCTAGATGGATCAGCTAGTTAGATATATCAGCTGATCATCTCTAATGTAGGCTAGATGAATCAGCTAGTTAGATATATCAGCTGTTCATCTCTAATGTAGGCTAGATGAATCAGCTAGTTAGATATATCAGCTCTTCATCTCTAATGTAGGCTAGATGAATCAGGTAGTTAGATATATCAGCTGTTCATCTCTAATGTAGGCTAGATGAATCAGCTAGTTAGATATATCAGCTGTTCATCTCTAATGTAGGCTAGCTGAATAAGGTAGTTAGATATATCAGCTGATCATCTCTAATGTAGGCTAGATGGATCAGCTAGTTAGATATATCAGCTGATCATCTCTAATGTAGGCTAGATGAATCAGCTAGTTAGATATATCAGCTGTTCATCTCTAATGTAGGATAGATGAATTAGCTAGTTAGATATATCAGCTGTTCATCTCTAGTGTAGTCTAGATGAATCAGCTAGTTAGATATATCAGCTGATCATCTCTAATGTAGGCTAGATATATCAGCTGTTCATCTGTAATGTAGGCTAGATGGATCAGCTAGTTAGATATATCAGCTGTTCATCTCTAATGTAGGCTAGATGAATTAGCTAGTTAGATATATCAGCTGATCATCTCTAATGTAGGCTAGATGAATCAGCTAGTTAGCTATATCAGCTGATCATCTCTAGTGTAGGCTAGATGAATTAGCTAGTTAGATATATCAGCTGTTCATCTCTAATGTAAGCTAGATGAATCAGCTAGTTAGTTATATCAGCTGTTCATCTCTAATGTAGGCTAGATGAATCAGCTAGTTAGATATATCAGCTGATCATCTCTCATGTAGGCTAGATGAATCAGCTAGTTAGATATATCAGCTGATCATCTCTTATGTAGGCTAGATGGATCAGCTAGTTAGATATATCAGCTGATCATCTCTAATGTAGGCTAGATGAATCAGCTAGTTAGCTATATCAGCTGATCATCTCTAGTGTAGGCTAGATGAATTAGCTAGTTAGATATATCAGCTGTTCATCTCTAATGTAGGCTAGATGAATCAGCTAGTCAGTTATATCAGCTGTTCATCTGTAATGTAGGCTAGATGAATCAGCTAGTTAGATATATCATCTGTTCATCTCTAGTGTAGTCTAGATGAATCAGCTAGTTAGCTATATCAGCTGTTCATCTCTAATGTAGGCTAGATGAATCAGGTAGTTAGATATATCAGCTGTTCATCTCTAATGTAGGCTAGATGAATCAGCTAGTTAGATATATCAGCTGTTCATCTCTAATGTAGGCTAGCTGAATAAGGTAGTTAGATATATCAGCTGATCATCTCTAATGTAGGCTAGATGGATCAGCTAGTTAGATATATCAGCTGATCATCTCTAATGTAGGCTAGATGAATCAGCTAGTTAGATATATCAGCTGATCATCTCTTATGTAGGCTAGATGGATCAGCTAGTTAGATATATCAGCTGTTCATCTGTAATGTAGGCTAGATGGATCAGCTAGTTAGATATATCAGCTCTTCATCTCTAATGTAGGCTAGATGAATCAGGTAGTTAGATATATCAGCTGTTCATCTCTAATGTAGGCTAGATGAATCAGCTAGTTAGATATATCAGCTGTTCATCTCTAATGTAGGCTAGATGAATCAGGTAGTTATATATATCAGCTGATCATCTCTAATGTAGGCTAGATATATCAGCTGTTCATCTGTAATGTAGGCTAGATGGATCAGCTAGTTAGATATATCAGCTGATCATCTCTAATGTAGGCTAGATGAATCAGCTAGTTAGATATATCAGCTGTTCATCTCTAATGTAGGCTAGATGAATCAGCTAGTTAGATATATCAGCTCTTCATCTCTAATGTAGGCTAGATGAATCAGGTAGTTAGATATATCAGCTGTTCATCTCTAATGTAGGCTAGATGAATCAGCTAGTTAGATATATCAGCTGTTCATCTCTAATGTAGGCTAGCTGAATAAGGTAGTTAGATATATCAGCTGATCATCTCTAATGTAGGCTAGATGGATCAGCTAGTTAGATATATCAGCTGATCATCTCTAATGTAGGCTAGATGAATCAGCTAGTTAGATATATCAGCTGTTCATCTCTAATGTAGGATAGATGAATTAGCTAGTTAGATATATCAGCTGTTCATCTCTAGTGTAGTCTAGATGAATCAGCTAGTTAGATATATCAGCTGATCATCTCTAATGTAGGCTAGATATATCAGCTGTTCATCTGTAATGTAGGCTAGATGGATCAGCTAGTTAGATATATCAGCTGTTCATCTCTAATGTAGGCTAGATGAATTAGCTAGTTAGATATATCAGCTGATCATCTCTAATGTAGGCTAGATGAATCAGCTAGTTAGCTATATCAGCTGATCATCTCTAGTGTAGGCTAGATGAATTAGCTAGTTAGATATATCAGCTGTTCATCTCTAATGTAAGCTAGATGAATCAGCTAGTTAGTTATATCAGCTGTTCATCTCTAATGTAGGCTAGATGAATCAGCTAGTTAGATATATCAGCTGATCATCTCTCATGTAGGCTAGATGAATCAGCTAGTTAGATATATCAGCTGATCATCTCTTATGTAGGCTAGATGGATCAGCTAGTTAGATATATCAGCTGATCATCTCTAATGTAGGCTAGATGAATCAGCTAGTTAGCTATATCAGCTGATCATCTCTAGTGTAGGCTAGATGAATTAGCTAGTTAGATATATCAGCTGTTCATCTCTAATGTAGGCTAGATGAATCAGCTAGTCAGTTATATCAGCTGTTCATCTGTAATGTAGGCTAGATGAATCAGCTAGTTAGATATATCATCTGTTCATCTCTAGTGTAGTCTAGATGAATCAGCTAGTTAGCTATATCAGCTGTTCATCTCTAATGTAGGCTAGATGAATCAGGTAGTTAGATATATCAGCTGTTCATCTCTAATGTAGGCTAGATGAATCAGCTAGTTAGATATATCAGCTGTTCATCTCTAATGTAGGCTAGCTGAATAAGGTAGTTAGATATATCAGCTGATCATCTCTAATGTAGGCTAGATGGATCAGCTAGTTAGATATATCAGCTGATCATCTCTAATGTAGGCTAGATGAATCAGCTAGTTAGATATATCAGCTGATCATCTCTTATGTAGGCTAGATGGATCAGCTAGTTAGATATATCAGCTGTTCATCTGTAATGTAGGCTAGATGGATCAGCTAGTTAGATATATCAGCTGTTCATGTCTAATGTAGGCTAGATGAATTAGCTAGTTAGATATATCAGCTGATCATCTCTAATGTAGGCTAGATGAATCAGCTAGTTAGCTATATCAGCTGATCATCTCTAGTGTAGGCTAGATGAATTAGCTAGTTAGATATATCAGCTGTTCATCTCTAATGTAAGCTAGATGAATCAGCTAGTTAGTTATATCAGCTGTTCATCTCTAATGTAGGCTAGATGAATCAGCTAGTTAGATATATCAGCTGATCATCTCTCATGTAGGCTAGATGAATCAGCTAGTTAGATATATCAGCTGATCATCTCTTATGTAGGCTAGATGGATCAGCTAGTTAGATATATCAGCTGATCATCTCTAATGTAGGCTAGATGAATCAGCTAGTTAGCTATATCAGCTGATCATCTCTAGTGTAGGCTAGATGAATTAGCTAGTTAGATATATCAGCTGTTCATCTCTAATGTAGGCTAGATGAATCAGCTAGTCAGTTATATCAGCTGTTCATCTCTAATGTAGGCTAGATGAATCAGCTAGTTAGATATATCAGCTGTTCATCTCTAGTGTAGTCTAGATGAATCAGCTAGTTAGCTATATCAGCTGTTCATCTCTAATGTAGGCTAGATGAATCAGCTAGTTAGATATATCAGCTCTTCATCTCTAATGTAGTCTAGATGAATCAGGTAGTTAGATATATCAGCTGTTCATCTCTAATGTAGGCTAGATGAATCAGCTAGTTAGATATATCATCTGTTCATCTCTAATGTAGGCTAGATGAATCAGGTAGTTAGATATATCAGCTGATCATCTCTAATGTAGGCTAGATATATCAGCTGTTCATCTGTAATGTAGGCTAGATGGATCAGCTAGTTAGATATATCAGCTGATCATCTCTAATGTAGTCTAGATGAATCAGCTAGTTAGCTATATCAGCTGATCATCTCTAGTGTAGGCTAGATGAATTAGCTAGTTAGATATATCAGCTGTTCATCTCTAATGTAGGCTAGATGAATCAGCTAGTTAGTTATATCAGCTGTTCATCTCTAATGTAGGCTAGATGAATCAGCTAGTTAGATATATCAGCTGTTCATCTCTAGTGTAGTCTAGATGAATCAGCTAGTTAGCTATATCAGCTGTTCATCTCTAATGTAGGCTAAATGAATCAGCTAGTTAGATATATCAGCTCTTCATCTCTAATGTAGGCTAGATGAATCAGATAGTTATATATATGAGCTGTTCATCTCTAATGTAGGCTAGATGAATCAGCTAGTTAGATATATCAGCTGTTCATCTCTAATGTAGGCTAGCTGAATCAGGTAGTTAGATATATCAGCTGATCATCTCTAATGTAGGCTAGATGAATCAGCTAGTTAGCTATATCAGCTGTTCATCTCGAGTGTAGGGTAGATGAATCAGCTAGTTAGATATATCAGCTGATCATCTCTAATGTAGGCTAGATGAATCAGGTAGTTCGATATATCAGCTGTTCATCTCTAATGTAGGCTAGATGAATCAGCTAGTTAGATATATCAGCTGATCATCTCTCATGTAGGCTAGATGAATCAGCTAGTTAGATATATCAGCTGATCATCTCTTATGTAGGCTAGATGGATCAGCTAGTTAGATATATCAGCTGATCATCTCTAATGTAGGCTAGATGAATCAGCTAGTTAGCTATATCAGCTGATCATCTCTAATGTAGGCTAGATGAATCAGCTAGTTAGATATATCAGCTGTTCATCTCTAGTGTAGTCTAGATGAATCAGCTAGTTAGCTATATCAGCTGTTCATCTCTAATGTATGCTAGATGAATCAGCTAGTTAGATATATCAGCTCTTCATCTCTAATGTAGGCTAGATGAATCAGGTAGTTAGATATATCAGCTGTTCATCTCTAATGTAGGCTAGATGAATCAGCTAGTTAGATATATCAGCTGTTCATCTCTAATGTAGGCTAGATGAATCAGGTAGTTAGATATATCAGCTGATCATCTCTAATGTAGGCTAGATATATCAGCTGTTCATCTGTAATGTAGGCTAGATGGATCAGCTAGTTAGATATATCAGCTGATCATCTCTAATGTAGGCTAGATGAATCAGCTAGTTAGATATATCAGCTGTTCATCTCTAGTGTAGTCTAGATGAATCAGCTAGTTAGCTATATCAGCTGTTCATCTCTAATGTAGGCTAGATGAATCAGCTAGTTAGATATATCAGCTCTTCATCTCTAATGTAGGCTAGATGAATCAGGTAGTTAGATATATCAGCTGTTCATCTCTAATGTAAGCTAGATGAATCAGCTAGTTAGATATATCAGCTGTTCATCTCTAATGTAGGCTAGCTGAATCAGGTAGTTAGATATATCAGCTGATCATCTCTAATGTAGGCTAGATGGATCAGCTAGTTAGATATATCAGCTGATCATCTCTAATGTAGGCTAGATGAATCAGCTAGTTAGATATATCAGCTGTTCATCTCTAATGTAGGCTAGATGAATTAGCTAGTTAGATATATCAGCTGTTCATCTCTAGTGTAGTCTAGATGAATCAGCTAGTTAGATATATCAGCTGATCATCTCTAATGTAGGCTAGATATATCAGCTGTTCATCTGTAATGTAGGCTAGATGGATCAGCTAGTTAGATATATCAGCTGTTCATCTCTAATGTAGGCTAGATGAATTAGCTAGTTAGATATATCAGCTGATCATCTCTAATGTAGTTTAGATGAATCAGCTAGTTAGCTATATCATCTGATCATCTCTAGTGTAGGCTAGATGAATTAGCTAGTTAGATATATCAGCTGTTCATCTCTAATGTAAGCTAGATGAATCAGCTAGTTAGTTATATCAGCTGTTCATCTCTAATGTAGGCTTGATGAATCAGCTAGTTAGATATATCAGCTGTTCATCTCTAGTGTAGTCTAGATGAATCAGCTAGTTAGATATATCAGCTCTTCATCTCTAATGTAGGCTAGATGAATCAGGTAGTTAGATATATCAGCTGTTCATCTCTAATGTAGGCTAGATGAATCAGCTAGTTCGATATATCAGCTGTTCATCTCTAATGTAGGCTAGCTGAATCAGGTAGATAGATATATCAGCTGATCATCTCTAATGTAGGCTAGATGGATCAGCTAGTTAGATATATCAGCTGATCATCTCTAATGTAGGCTAGATGAATCAGCTAGTAAGATATATCAGCTGTTCATCTCTAATGTAGGCTAGATGAATCAGCTAGTTAGCTATATCAGCTGTTCATCTCGAGTGTAGGGTAGATGAATCAGCTAGTTAGATATATCAGCTGATCATCTCTAATGAAGGCTAGATGAATCAGGTAGTTAGATATATCAGCTGATCATCTCTAATGTAGGCTAGATGAATCAGCTAGTTAGATATATCAGCTGATCATCTCTAATGTAGGCTAGATGAATCAGCTAGTTAGATATATCAGCTGTTCATCTGTAATGTAGGCTAGATGGATCAGCTAGTTAGATATATCAGCTGATCATCTCTAATGTAGGCTAGAGGAATCAGCAGGTTAGCTATATCTGCTGATCATCTCTAGTGTAGGCTAGATGAATTAGCTAGTTAGATATATCAGCTGTTCATCTCTAATGTAGGCTAGATGAATCAGCTAGTTAGTTATATCTCAGCTGTTCATCTCTAATGTAGGCTAGATGAATCAGCAAGTTAGATATATCAGCTGTTCATCTCCAGTGTAGGCTAGATGAATCAGCTAGTTAGCTATATCAGCTGTTCCTCTCTAATGTAGGCTACATGAATCAGCTTGTTAGATATATCAGCTGTTCATCTCTAATGTTGGCTAGATGAATCAGATAGTTAGATATATCAGCTGATCATCTATAATGAAGGCTAGATGAATCAGGTAGTTAGATATATCAGCTGTTCATCTCTAATGTAGGCTAGATGCATCAGCTAGTTAGATATATCAGCTGATCATCTCTAATGTAGGCTAGATGAATCAGCTAGTTAGAAATATCAGCTGTTCATCTCTAATGTAGGCTAGATGGATCAGCTAGTTAGATATATCAGCTGTTCATCTCTAATGTAGGCTAGATGAATCAGCTAGTTAGTTATATAACCTGTTCATCTCTAATGTAGGCTAGATGAATCAGCTAGTTAGATATATCAGCTGTTCATCTCTAGTGTAGTCTAGATGAATCAGCTAGTTAGATATATCAGCTGATCATCTCTAATGTAGGCTAGATATATCAGCTGTTCATCTGTAATGTAGGCTAGATGGATCAGCAAGTTAGATATATCAGCTGATCATCTCTAATGTAGGCTAGATGAATCAGCTAGTTAGCTATATCAGCTGATCATCTCTAGTGTAGGCTAGATGAATTAGCTAGTTATATATATTAGCTGTTCATCTCTAATGTAGACTAGATGCATCAGCTAGTTAGATATATCAGCTGATCATCTCTAATGTAGGCTAGATGAATCAGCTAGTTAGCTTTATATCAGCTGATCATCTCTAGTGTAGGCTAGATGAATTAGCTAGTTAGATATATCAGCTGTTCATCTCTAATGTAGACTAGATGCATCAGCTAGTTAGATATATCAGCTGATCATCTCTAATGTAGGCTAGATGAATCAGCTAGTTAGTTATATCAGCTGTTCATCTCTAATGTAGGCTAGATGAATCAGCTAGTTAGATATATCAGCTGTTCATCTCTAGTGTAGGCTAGATGAATACGATAGTTAGCTATATCAGCTGTTCATCTCTAATGTAGACTAGATGAATCAGCTAGTTAGATATATCAGCTGTTCATCTCTAATGTAGGCTAGATGAATCACCTAGTTAGATATATCAGCTGACCATCTCTAATGTAGGCTAGATGAATCAGCTAGTTAGCTATGTCAGCTGATCATCTCTAGTGTAGGCTAGATGAATTAGCTAGTTAGATATATCAGCTGTTCATCTCTAATGTAGGCTAGATGAATCAGGTAGTTAGATATATCAGCTGATCATCTCTAGTGTAGGCTAGATGAATTAGCTAGTTAGATATATCAGCTGTTCATCTCTAATGTAGGGTAGATGAATCAGCTAGTTCGATATATCAGCTGTTCGTCTCTAGTGTAGGCTATATGAATCAGCTAGTTAGCTATATCAGCTGTTTGTCTCTAATGTAGGCTAGATGAATCAGCTAGTTAGATATATCAGCTGTTCGTCTCTAGTGTAGGCTAGATGAATCAGCTAGTTAGCTATATCAGCTGTTTGTCTCTAATGTAGACTAGATGAATCAGCTAGTTAGATATATCAGCTGTTCATCTCTAGTGTAGGCTAGATGAATCAGCTAGTTAGATATATCAGCTGATCATCTATAATGTAGTCTAGATGAATCAGGTAGTTAGATATATCAGCTGTTCATCTCTAATGTAGGCTAGATGAATCAGGTAGTTAGATATATCAGCTGATCATCTCTCATGTAGGCTAGATGAATCAGCTAGTTAGATATATCAGCTGTTCATCTCTAATGTAGGCTAGATGAATCAGCTAGTTAGATATATCAGCTGATCATCTCTCATGTAGGCTAGATGAATCAGCTAGTTAGATATATCAGCTGATCATCTCTTATGTAGGCTAGATGGATCAGCTAGTTCGATATATCAGCTGATCATCTCTAATGTAGGCTAGATGAATCAGATAGTTAGCTATATCAGCTGATCATCTCTAGTGTAGGCTAGATGAATTAGCTAGTTAGATATATCAGCTGTTCATCTCTAATGTAGGCTAGCTGAATCAGGTAGTTAGATATATCAGCTGATCATCTCTAGTGTAGTCTAGATGAATCAGCTAGTTAGCTATATCAGCTGTTCATTTCTAATGTAGGCTAGATGAATCAGCTTGTTAGATATATCAGCTCTTCATCTCTAATGTAGGCTAGATGAATCAGGTAGTTAGATATATCAGCTGTTCATCTCTAATGTAGGCTAGATGAATCAGCTAGTTAGATATATCATCTGTTCATCTCTAATGTAGGCTAGATGAATCAGGTAGTTAGATATATCAGCTGATCATCTCTAATGTAGGCTAGATATATCAGCTGTTCATCTGTAATGTAGGCTAGATGGATCAGCTAGTTAGATATATCAGCTGATCATCTCTAATGTAGGCTAGATGAATCAGCTAGTTAGCTATATCAGCTGATCATCTCTAGTGTAGGCTAGATGAATTAGCTAGTTAGATATATCAGCTGTTCATCTCTAATGTAGGATAGATGAATCAGCTAGTTAGTTATATCAGCTGTTCATCTCCAGTGTAGGCTAGATGAATCAGCTATTTAGCTATATCAGCTGTTCCTCTCTAATGTAGGCTACATGAATCAGCTTGTTAGATATATCAGCTGTTCATCTCTAATGTTGGCTAGATGAATCAGATAGTTAGATATATCAGCTGATCATCTATAATGAAGGCTAGATGAATCAGGTAGTTAGATATATCAGCTGTTCATCTCTAATGTAGGCTAGATGCATCAGCTAGTTAGATATATCAGCTGATCATCTCTAATGTAGGCTAGATGAATCAGCTAGTTAGAAATATCAGCTGTTCATCTCTAATGTAGGCTAGATGGATCAGCTAGTTAGATATATCAGCTGTTCATCTCTAATGTAGGCTAGATGAATCAGCTAGTTAGTTATATAACCTGTTCATCTCTAATGTAGGCTAGATGAATCAGCTAGTTAGATATATCAGCTGTTCATCTCTAGTGTAGTCTAGATGAATCAGCTAGTTAGATATATCTGCTGATCATCTCTAATGTAGGCTAGATATATCAGCTGTTCATCTGTAATGTAGGCTAGATGGATCAGCAAGTTAGATATATCAGCTGATCATCTCTAATGTAGGCTAGATGAATCAGCTAGTTAGCTATATCAGCTGATCATCTCTAGTGTAGGCTAGATGAATTAGCTAGTTAGATATATCAGCTGTTCATCTCTAATGTAGACTAGATGCATCAGCTAGTTAGATATATCAGCTGATCATCTCTAATGTAGGCTAGATGAATCAGCTAGTTAGAAATATCAGCTGTTCATCTCTAATGTAGGCTAGATGGATCAGCTAGTTAGATATATCAGCTGATCATCTCTAATGTAGGCTAGATGAATCAGCTAGTTAGCTTTATATCAGCTGATCATCTCTAGTGTAGGCTAGATGAATTAGCTAGTTAGATATATCAGCTGTTCATCTCTAATGTAGGCTAGATGAATCAGCTAGTTAGTTATATCAGCTGTTCATCTCTAATGTAGGCTAGATGAATCAGGTAGTTAGATATATCAGCTGATCATCTCTCATGTAGGCTAGATGAATCAGCTAGTTAGATATATCAGCTCTTCATCTCTAATGTAGGCTAGATGAATCAGCTAGTTAGATATATCAGCTGATCATCTCTCATGTAGGCTAGATGAATCAGCTAGTTAGATATATCAGCTGATCATCTCTTATGTAGGCTAGATGGATCAGCTAGTTCGATATATCAGCTGATCATCTCTAATGTAGGCTAGATGAATCAGATAGTTAGCTATATCAGCTGATCATCTCTAGTGTAGGCTAGATTAATTAGCTAGTTAGATATATCAGCTGTTCATCTCTAATGTAGGCTAGCTGAATCAGGTAGTTAGATATATCAGCTGATCATCTCTAGTGTAGTCTAGATGAATCAGCTAGTTAGCTATATCAGCTGTTCATTTCTAATGTAGGCTAGATGAATCAGCTTGTTAGATATATCAGCTCTTCATCTCTAATGTAGGCTAGATGAATCAGGTAGTTAGATATATCAGCTGTTCATCTCTAATGTAGGCTAGATGAATCAGCTAGTTAGATATATCATCTGTTCATCTCTAATGTAGGCTAGATGAATCAGGTAGTTAGATATATCAGCTGATCATCTCTAATGTAGGCTAGATATATCAGCTGTTCATCTGTAATGTAGGCTAGATGGATCAGCTAGTTAGATATATCAGCTGATCATCTCTAATGTAGGCTAGATGAATCAGCTAGTTAGCTATATCAGCTGATCATCTCTAGTGTAGGCTAGATGAATTAGCTAGTTAGATATATCAGCTGTTCATCTCTAATGTAGGATAGATGAATCAGCTAGTTAGTTATATCAGCTGTTCATCTCCAGTGTAGGCTAGATGAATCAGCTAGTTAGCTATATCAGCTGTTCCTCTCTAATGTAGGCTACATGAATCAGCTTGTTAGATATATCAGCTGTTCATCTCTAATGTTGGCTAGATGAATCAGATAGTTAGATATATCAGCTGATCATCTATAATGAAGGCTAGATGAATCAGGTAGTTAGATATATCAGCTGTTCATCTCTAATGTAGGCTAGATGCATCAGCTAGTTAGATATATCAGCTGATCATCTCTAATGTAGGCTAGATGAATCAGCTAGTTAGAAATATCAGCTGTTCATCTCTAATGTAGGCTAGATGGATCAGCTAGTTAGATATATCAGCTGTTCATCTCTAATGTAGGCTAGATGAATCAGCTAGTTAGTTATATAAACTGTTCATCTCTAATGTAGGCTAGATGAATCAGCTAGTTAGATATATCAGCTGTTCATCTCTAGTGTAGTCTAGATGAATCAGCTAGTTAGATATATCTGCTGATCATCTCTAATGTAGGCTAGATATATCAGCTGTTCATCTGTAATGTAGGCTAGATGGATCAGCAAGTTAGATATATCAGCTGATCATCTCTAATGTAGGCTAGATGAATCAGCTAGTTAGCTATATCAGCTGATCATCTCTAGTGTAGGCTAGATGAATTAGCTAGTTAGATATATCAGCTGTTCATCTCTAATGTAGACTAGATGCATCAGCTAGTTAGATATATCAGCTGATCATCTCTAATGTAGGCTAGATGAATCAGCTAGTTAGAAATATCAGCTGTTCATCTCTAATGTAGGCTAGATGGATCAGCTAGTTAGATATATCAGCTGATCATCTCTAATGTAGGCTAGATGAATCAGCTAGTTAGCTTTATATCAGCTGATCATCTCTAGTGTAGGCTAGATGAATTAGCTAGTTAGATATATCAGCTGTTCATCTCTAATGTAGGCTAGATGAATCAGCTAGTTAGTTATATCAGCTGTTCATCTCTAATGTAGGCTAGATGAATCAGGTAGTTAGATATATCAGCTGATCATCTCTCATGTAGGCTAGATGAATCAGCTAGTTAGATATATCAGCTCTTCATCTCTAATGTAGGCTAGATGAATCAGCTAGTTAGATATATCAGCTGATCATCTCTCATGTAGGCTAGATGAATCAGCTAGTTAGATATATCAGCTGATCATCTCTTATGTAGGCTAGATGGATCAGCTAGTTCGATATATCAGCTGATCATCTCTAATGTAGGCTAGATGAATCAGATAGTTAGCTATATCAGCTGATCATCTCTAGTGTAGGCTAGATTAATTAGCTAGTTAGATATATCAGCTGTTCATCTCTAATGTAGGCTAGCTGAATCAGGTAGTTAGATATATCAGCTGATCATCTCTAGTGTAGTCTAGATGAATCAGCTAGTTAGCTATATCAGCTGTTCATTTCTAATGTAGGCTAGATGAATCAGCTTGTTAGATATATCAGCTCTTCATCTCTAATGTAGGCTAGATGAATCAGGTAGTTAGATATATCAGCTGTTCATCTCTAATGTAGGCTAGATGAATCAGCTAGTTAGATATATCATCTGTTCATCTCTAATGTAGGCTAGATGAATCAGGTAGTTAGATATATCAGCTGATCATCTCTAATGTAGGCTAGATATATCAGCTGTTCATCTGTAATGTAGGCTAGATGGATCAGCTAGTTAGATATATCAGCTGATCATCTCTAATGTAGGCTAGATGAATCAGCTAGTTAGCTATATCAGCTGATCATCTCTAGTGTAGGCTAGATGAATTAGCTAGTTAGATATATCAGCTGTTCATCTCTAATGTAGGATAGATGAATCAGCTAGTTAGTTATATCAGCTGTTCATCTCCAGTGTAGGCTAGATGAATCAGCTAGTTAGCTATATCAGCTGTTCCTCTCTAATGTAGGCTACATGAATCAGCTTGTTAGATATATCAGCTGTTCATCTCTAATGTTGGCTAGATGAATCAGATAGTTAGATATATCAGCTGATCATCTATAATGAAGGCTAGATGAATCAGGTAGTTAGATATATCAGCTGTTCATCTCTAATGTAGGCTAGATGCATCAGCTAGTTAGATATATCAGCTGATCATCTCTAATGTAGGCTAGATGAATCAGCTAGTTAGAAATATCAGCTGTTCATCTCTAATGTAGGCTAGATGGATCAGCTAGTTAGATATATCAGCTGTTCATCTCTAATGTAGGCTAGATGAATCAGCTAGTTAGTTATATAAACTGTTCATCTCTAATGTAGGCTAGATGAATCAGCTAGTTAGATATATCAGCTGTTCATCTCTAGTGTAGTCTAGATGAATCAGCTAGTTAGATATATCTGCTGATCATCTCTAATGTAGACTAGATATATCAGCTGTTCATCTGTAATGTAGGCTAGATGGATCAGCAAGTTAGATATATCAGCTGATCATCTCTAATGTAGGCTAGATGAATCAGCTAGTTAGCTATATCAGCTGATCATCTCTAGTGTAGGCTAGATGAATTAGCTAGTTAGATATATCAGCTGTTCATCTCTAATGTAGACTAGATGCATCAGCTAGTTAGATATATCAGCTGATCATCTCTAATGTAGGCTAGATGAATCAGCTAGTTAGAAATATCAGCTGTTCATCTCTAATGTAGGCTAGATGGATCAGCTAGTTAGATATATCAGCTGATCATCTCTAATGTAGGCTAGATGAATCAGCTAGTTAGCTTTATATCAGCTGATCATCTCTAGTGTAGGCTAGATGAATTAGCTAGTTAGATATATCAGCTGTTCATCTCTAATGTAGGCTAGATGAATCAGCTAGTTAGTTATATCAGCTGTTCATCTCTAATGTAGGCTAGATGAATCAGGTAGTTAGATATATCAGCTGATCATCTCTCATGTAGGCTAGATGAATCAGCTAGTTAGATATATCAGCTCTTCATCTCTAATGTAGGCTAGATGAATCAGCTAGTTAGATATATCAGCTGATCATCTCTCATGTAGGCTAGATGAATCAGCTAGTTAGATATATCAGCTGATCATCTCTTATGTAGGCTAGATGGATCAGCTAGTTCGATATATCAGCTGATCATCTCTAATGTAGGCTAGATGAATCAGATAGTTAGCTATATCAGCTGATCATCTCTAGTGTAGGCTAGATTAATTATCTAGTTAGATATATCAGCTGTTCATCTCTAATGTAGGCTAGCTGAATCAGGTAGTTAGATATATCAGCTGATCATCTCTAGTGTAGTCTAGATGAATCAGCTAGTTAGCTATATCAGCTGTTCATTTCTAATGTAGGCTAGATGAATCAGCTTGTTAGATATATCAGCTCTTCATCTCTAATGTAGGCTAGATGAATCAGGTAGTTAGATATATCAGCTGTTCATCTCTAATGTAGGCTAGATGAATCAGCTAGTTAGATATATCATCTGTTCATCTCTAATGTAGGCTAGATGAATCAGGTAGTTAGATATATCAGCTGATCATCTCTAATGTAGGCTAGATATATATGCTGTTCATCTGTAATGTAGGCTAGATGGATCAGCTAGTTAGATATATCAGCTGATCATCTCTAATGTAGGCTAGATGAATCAGCTAGTTAGCTATATCAGCTGATCATCTCTAGTGTAGGCTAGATGAATTAGCTAGTTAGATATATCAGCTGTTCATCTCTAATGTAGGATAGATGAATCAGCTAGTTAGTTATATCAGCTGTTCATCTCCAGTGTAGGCTAGATGAATCAGCTAGTTAGCTATATCAGCTGTTCATCTCTAATGTAGGCTACATGAATCAGCTTGTTAGATATATCAGCTGTTCATCTCTAATGTTGGCTAGATGAATCAGATAGTTAGATATATCAGCTGATCATCTATAATGAAGGCTAGATGAATCAGGTAGTTAGATATATCAGCTGTTCATCTCTAATGTAGGCTAGATGCATCAGCTAGTTAGATATGTCAGCTGATCATCTCTAGTGTAGGCTAGATGAATTAGCTAGTTAGATATATCAGCTGTTCATCTCTAATGTAGGCTAGATGAATCAGGTAGTTAGATATATCAGCTGATCATCTCTAGTGTATGCTAGATGAATTAGCTAGTTAGATATATCAGCTGTTCATCTCTAATGTAGGGTAGATGAATCAGCTAGTTCGATATATCAGCTGTTCGTCTCTAGTGTAGGCTATATGAATCAGCTAGTTAGCTATATCAGCTGTTTGTCTCTAATGTAGGCTAGATGAATCAGCTAGTTAGATATATCAGCTGTTCGTCTCTAGTGTAGGCTAGATGAATCAGCTAGTTAGCTATATCAGCTGTTTGTCTCTAATGTAGACTAGATGAATCAGCTAGTTAGATATATCAGCTGTTCATCTCTAGTGTAGGCTAGATGAATCAGCTAGTTAGATATATCAGCTGATCATCTATAATGTAGTCTAGATGAATCAGGTAGTTAGATATATCAGCTGTTCATCTCTAATGTAGGCTAGATGAATCAGGTAGTTAGATATATCAGCTGATCATCTCTCATGTAGGCTAGATGAATCAGCTAGTTAGATATATCAGCTGTTCATCTCTAATGTAGGCTAGATGAATCAGCTAGTTAGATATATCAGCTGATCATCTCTCATGTAGGCTAGATGAATCAGCTAGTTAGATATATCAGCTGATCATCTCTTATGTAGGCTAGATGGATCAGCTAGTTCGATATATCAGCTGATCATCTCTAATGTAGGCTAGATGAATCAGATAGTTAGCTATATCAGCTGATCATCTCTAGTGTAGGCTAGATGAATTAGCTAGTTAGATATATCAGCTGTTCATCTCTAATGTAGGCTAGCTGAATCAGGTAGTTAGATATATCAGCTGATCATCTCTAGTGTAGTCTAGATGAATCAGCTAGTTAGCTATATCAGCTGTTCATTTCTAATGTAGGCTAGATGAATCAGCTAGTTAGATATATCAGCTGATCATCTCTTATGTAGGCTAGATGGATCAGCTAGTTAGATATATCAGCTGATCATCTCTAATGTAGGCTAGATGAATCAGCTAGTTAGCTATATCAGCTGATCATCTCTAGTGTAGGCTAGATGAATTAGCTAGTTAGATATATCAGCTGTTCATCTCTAATGTAGGCTAGATGAATCAGCTAGTCAGTTATATCAGCTGTTCATCTCTAATGTAGGCTAGATGAATCAGCTAGTTAGATATATCAGCTGTTCATCTCTAGTGTAGTCTAGATGAATCAGCTAGTTAGCTATATCAGCTGTTCATCTCTAATGTAGGCTAGATGAATCAGCTAGTTAGATATATCAGCTCTTCATCTCTAATGTAGGCTAGATGAATCAGGTAGTTAGATATATCAGCTGTTCATCTCTAATGTAGGCTAGATGAATCAGCTAGTTAGATATATCATCTGTTCATCTCTAATGTAGGCTAGATGAATCAGGTAGTTAGATATATCAGCTGATCATCTCTAATGTAGGCTAGATATATCAGCTGTTCATCTGTAATGTAGGCTAGATGGATCAGCTAGTTAGATATATCAGCTGATCATCTCTAATGTAGGCTAGATGAATCAGCTAGTTAGCTATATCAGCTGATCATCTCTAGTGTAGGCTAGATGAATCAGCTAGTTAGATATATAAGCTGATCATCTCTTATGTAGGCTAGATGGATCAGCTAGTTCGATATATCAGCTGATCATCTCTAATGTAGGCTAGATGAATCAGCTAGTTAGCTATATCAGCTGATCATCTCTACTGTAGGCTAGATGAATTAGCTAGTTAGATATATCAGCTGTTCATCTCTAATGTAGGCTAGCTGAATCAGGTAGTTAGATATATCAGCTGATCATCTCTAGTGTAGTCTAGATGAATCAGCTAGTTAGCTATATCAGCTGTTCATTTCTAATGTAGGCTAGATGAATCAGCTAGTTAGATATATCAGCTCTTCATCTCTAATGTAGGCTAGATGAATCAGGTAGTTAGATATATCAGCTGTTCATCTCTAATGTAGGCTAGATGAATCAGCTAGTTAGATATATCATCTGTTCATCTCTAATGTAGGCTAGATGAATCATGTAGTTAGATATATCAGCTGATCATCTCTAATGTAGGCTAGATATATCAGCTGTTCATCTGTAATGTAGGCTAGATGGATCAGCTAGTTAGATATATCAGCTGATCATCTCTAATGTAGGCTAGATGAATCAGCTAGTTAGCTATATCAGCTGATCATCTCTAGTGTAGGCTAGATGAATTAGCTAGTTAGATATATCAGCTGTTCATCTCTAATGTAGGCTAGATGAATCAGCTAGTTAGTTATATCAGCTGTTCATCTCTAATGTAGGCTAGATGAATCAGCTAGTTAGATATATCAGCTGTTCATCTCTAGTGTAGTCTAGATGAATCAGCTAGTTAGCTATATCAGCTGTTCATCTCTAATGTAGGCTAGATGAATCAGCTAGTTAGATATATCAGCTCTTCATCTCTAATGTAGGCTAGATGAATCAGGTAGTTATATATATCAGCTGTTCATCTCTAATGTAGGCTAGATGAATCAGCTAGTTAGATATATCAGCTGTTCATCTCTAATGTAGGCTAGCTGAATCAGGTAGTTAGATATATCAGCTGATCATCTCTAATGTAGGCTAGATGGATCAGCTAGTTAGATATATCAGCTGATCATCTCTAATGTAGGCTAGATGAATCAGCTAGTTAGATATATCAGCTGTTCATCTCTAATGTAGGCTAGATGAATCAGCTAGTTAGCTATATCAGCTGTTCATCTCGAGTGTAGGGTAGATGAATCAGCTAGTTAGATATATCAGCTGATCATCTCTAATGTAGGCTAGATGAATCAGGTAGTTAGATATATCAGCTGTTCATCTCTAATGTAGGCTAGATGAATCAGCTAGTTAGATATATCAGCTGATCATCTCTCATGTAGGCTAGATGAATCAGCTAGTTAGATATATCAGCTGATCATCTCTTATGTAGTCTAGATGGATCAGCTAGTTAGATATATCAGCTGATCATCTCTAATGTAGGCTAGATGAATCAGCTAGTTAGCTATATCAGCTGATCATCTCTAGTGTAGGCTAGATGAATTAGCTAGTTAGATATATCAGCTGTTCATCTCTAATGTAGGCTAGATGAATCAGCTAGTTAGATATATCATCTGTTTATCTCTAATGTAGGCTAGATGAATCAGGTAGTTAGATATATCAGCTGATCATCTCTAATGTAGGCTAGATATATCAGCTGTTCATCTGTAATGTAGGCTAGATGGATCAGCTAGTTAGATATATCAGCTGATCATCTCTAATGTAGGCTAGATGAATCAGCTAGTTAGCTATATCAGCTGATCATCTCTAGTGTAGGCTAGATGAATTAGCTAGTTAGATATATCAGCTGTTCATCTCTAATGTAGGCTAGATGAATCAGCTAGTTAGTTATATCAGCTGTTCATCTCTAATGTAGGCTAGATGAATCAGCTAGTTAGATATATCAGCTGTTCATCTCTAGTGTAGTCTAGATGAATCAGCTAGTTAGCTATATCAGCTGTTCATCTCTAATGTAGGCTAGATGAATCAGCTAGTTAGATATATCAGCTCTTCATCTCTAACGTAGGCTAGATGAATCAGGTAGTTATATATATCAGCTGTTCATCTCTAATGTAGGCTAGATGAATCAGCTAGTTAGATATATCAGCTGTTCATCTCTAATGTAGGCTAGCTGAATCAGGTAGTTAGATATATCAGCTGATCATCTCTAATGTAGGCTAGATGGATCAGCTAGTTAGATATATCAGCTGATCATCTCTAATGTAGGCTAGATGAATCAGCTAGTTAGATATATCAGCTGTTCATCTCTAATGTAGGCTAGATGAATCAGCTAGTTAGCTATATCAGCTGTTCATCTCGAGTGTAGGGTAGATGAATCAGCTAGTTAGATATATCAGCTGATCATCTCTAATGTAGGCTAGATGAATCAGGTAGTTAGATATATCAGCTGTTCATCTCTAATGTAGGCTAGATGAATCAGCTAGTTAGATATATCAGCTGATCATCTCTAATGTAGGCTAGATGAATCAGGTAGTTAGATATATCAGCTGTTCATCTCTAATGTAGGCTAGATGAATCAGGTAGTTAGATATATCAGCTGATCATCTCTAATGTAGGTTAGATATATCAGCTGTTCATCTGTAATGTAGGCTAGATGGATCAGCTAGTTAGATATATCAGCTGATCATCTCTAATGTAGGCTAGATGAATCAGGTAGTTAGATATATCAGCTGATCATCTCTAATGTAGGCTAGATATATCAGCTCTTCATCTCTAATGTAGGCTAGATGAATCAGGTAGTTAGATATATCAGCTGTTCATCTCTAATGTAGGCTAGATGAATCAGCTAGTCAGTTATATCAGCTGTTCATCTCTAATGTAGGCTAGATGAATCAGCTAGTTAGATATATCAGCTGTTCATCTCTAGTGTAGTCTAGATGAATCAGCTAGTTAGCTATATCAGCTGTTCATCTCTAATGTAGGCTAGATGAATCAGCTAGTTAGATATATCAGCTCTTCATCTCTAATGTAGGCTAGATGAATCAGGTTGTTAGATATATCAGCTGTTCATCTCTAATGTAGGCTAGATGAATCAGCTAGTTAGATATATCATCTGTTCATCTCTAATGTAGGCTAGATGAATCAGGTAGTTAGATATATCAGCTGATCATCTCTAATGTAGGCTAGATATATCAGCTGTTCATCTGTAATGTAGGCTAGATGGATCAGCTAGTTAGATATATCAGCTGATCATCTCTAATGTAGGCTAGATGAATCAGCTAGTTAGCTATATCAGCTGATCATCTCTAGTGTAGGCTAGATGAATTAGCTAGTTAGATATATCAGCTGTTCATCTCTAATGTAGGCTAGATGAATCAGCTAGTTAGATATATCAGCTGTTCATCTCTAGTGTAGTCTAGATGAATCAGCTAGTTAGCTATATCATCTGTTCATCTCTAATGTAGGCTAGATGAATCAGCTAGTTAGATATATCAGCTCTTCATCTCTAATGTAGGCTAGATGAATCAGGTAGTTAGATATATCAGCTGTTCATCTCTAATGTAGGCTAGATGAATCAGCTAGTCAGTTATATCAGCTGTTCATCTCTAATGTAGGCTAGATGAATCAGCTAGTTAGATATATCAGCTGTTCATCTCTAGTGTAGTCTAGATGAATCAGCTAGTTAGCTATATCAGCTGTTCATCTCTAATGTAGGCTAGATGAATCAGCTAGTTAGATATATCAGCTCTTCATCTCTAATGTAGGCTAGATGAATCAGATAGTTAGATATATCAGCTGTTCATCTCTAATGTAGGCTAGATGAATCAGCTAGTTAGATATATCATCTGTTCATCTCTAATGTAGGCTAGATGAATCAGGTAGTTAGATATATCAGCTGATCATCTCTAATGTAGGCTAGATATATCAGCTGTTCATCTGTAATGTTGGCTAGATGGATCAGCTAGTTAGATATATCAGCTGATCATCTCTAATGTAGGCTAGATGAATCAGCTAGTTAGCTATATCAGCTGATCATCTCTAGTGTAGGCTAGATGAATTAGCTAGTTAGATATATCAGCTGTTCATCTCTAATGTAGGCTAGATGAATCAGGTAGTTATATATATCAGCTGTTCATCTCTAATGTAGGCTAGATGAATCAGCTAGTTAGATATATCAGCTGTTCATCTCTAATGTAGGCTAGCTGAATCAGGTAGTTAGATATATCAGCTGATCATTTCTAATGTAGTCTAGATGGATCAGCTAGTTAGATATATCATCTGTTTATCTCTAATGTAGGCTAGATGAATCAGGTAGTTAGATATATCAGCTGATCATCTCTAATGTAGGCTAGATATATCAGCTGTTCATCTGTAATGTAGGCTAGATGGATCAGCTAGTTAGATATATCAGCTGATCATCTCTAATGTAGGCTAGATGAATCAGCTAGTTAGCTATATCAGCTGATCATCTCTAGTGTAGGCTAGATGAATTAGCTAGTTAGATATATCAGCTGTTCATCTCTAATGTAGGCTAGATGAATCAGCTAGTTAGTTATATCAGCTGTTCATCTCTAATGTAGGCTAGATGAATCAGCTAGTTAGATATATCAGCTGTTCATCTCTAGTGTAGTCTAGATGAATCAGCTAGTTAGCTATATCAGCTGTTCATCTCTAATGTAGGCTAGATGAATCAGCTAGTTAGATATATCAGCTCTTCATCTCTAACGTAGGCTAGATGAATCAGGTAGTTATATATATCAGCTGTTCATCTCTAATGTAGGCTAGATGAATCAGCTAGTTAGATATATCAGCTGTTCATCTCTAATGTAGGCTAGCTGAATCAGGTAGTTAGATATATCAGCTGATCATCTCTAATGTAGGCTAGATGGATCAGCTAGTTAGATATATCAGCTGATCATCTCTAATGTAGGCTAGATGAATCAGCTAGTTAGATATATCAGCTGTTCATCTCTAATGTAGGCTAGATGAATCAGCTAGTTAGCTATATCAGCTGTTCATCTCGAGTGTAGGGTAGATGAATCAGCTAGTTAGATATATCAGCTGATCATCTCTAATGTAGGCTAGATGAATCAGGTAGTTAGATATATCAGCTGTTCATCTCTAATGTAGGCTAGATGAATCAGCTAGTTAGATATATCAGCTGATCATCTCTAATGTAGGCTAGATGAATCAGGTAGTTAGATATATCAGCTGTTCATCTCTAATGTAGGCTAGATGAATCAGGTAGTTAGATATATCAGCTGATCATCTCTAATGTAGGTTAGATATATCAGCTGTTCATCTGTAATGTAGGCTAGATGGATCAGCTAGTTAGATATATCAGCTGATCATCTCTAATGTAGGCTAGATGAATCAGGTAGTTAGATATATCAGCTGATCATCTCTAATGTAGGCTAGATATATCAGCTCTTCATCTCTAATGTAGGCTAGATGAATCAGGTAGTTAGATATATCAGCTGTTCATCTCTAATGTAGGCTAGATGAATCAGCTAGTCAGTTATATCAGCTGTTCATCTCTAATGTAGGCTAGATGAATCAGCTAGTTAGATATATCAGCTGTTCATCTCTAGTGTAGTCTAGATGAATCAGCTAGTTAGCTATATCAGCTGTTCATCTCTAATGTAGGCTAGATGAATCAGCTAGTTAGATATATCAGCTCTTCATCTCTAATGTAGGCTAGATGAATCAGGTTGTTAGATATATCAGCTGTTCATCTCTAATGTAGGCTAGATGAATCAGCTAGTTAGATATATCATCTGTTCATCTCTAATGTAGGCTAGATGAATCAGGTAGTTAGATATATCAGCTGATCATCTCTAATGTAGGCTAGATATATCAGCTGTTCATCTGTAATGTAGGCTAGATGGATCAGCTAGTTAGATATATCAGCTGATCATCTCTAATGTAGGCTAGATGAATCAGCTAGTTAGCTATATCAGCTGATCATCTCTAGTGTAGGCTAGATGAATTAGCTAGTTAGATATATCAGCTGTTCATCTCTAATGTAGGCTAGATGAATCAGCTAGTTAGATATATCAGCTGTTCATCTCTAGTGTAGTCTAGATGAATCAGCTAGTTAGCTATATCATCTGTTCATCTCTAATGTAGGCTAGATGAATCAGCTAGTTAGATATATCAGCTCTTCATCTCTAATGTAGGCTAGATGAATCAGGTAGTTAGATATATCAGCTGTTCATCTCTAATGTAGGCTAGATGAATCAGCTAGTCAGTTATATCAGCTGTTCATCTCTAATGTAGGCTAGATGAATCAGCTAGTTAGATATATCAGCTGTTCATCTCTAGTGTAGTCTAGATGAATCAGCTAGTTAGCTATATCAGCTGTTCATCTCTAATGTAGGCTAGATGAATCAGCTAGTTAGATATATCAGCTCTTCATCTCTAATGTAGGCTAGATGAATCAGATAGTTAGATATATCAGCTGTTCATCTCTAATGTAGGCTAGATGAATCAGCTAGTTAGATATATCATCTGTTCATCTCTAATGTAGGCTAGATGAATCAGGTAGTTAGATATATCAGCTGATCATCTCTAATGTAGGCTAGATATATCAGCTGTTCATCTGTAATGTTGGCTAGATGGATCAGCTAGTTAGATATATCAGCTGATCATCTCTAATGTAGGCTAGATGAATCAGCTAGTTAGCTATATCAGCTGATCATCTCTAGTGTAGGCTAGATGAATTAGCTAGTTAGATATATCAGCTGTTCATCTCTAATGTAGGCTAGATGAATCAGGTAGTTATATATATCAGCTGTTCATCTCTAATGTAGGCTAGATGAATCAGCTAGTTAGATATATCAGCTGTTCATCTCTAATGTAGGCTAGCTGAATCAGGTAGTTAGATATATCAGCTGATCATTTCTAATGTAGTCTAGATGGATCAGCTAGTTAGATATATCAGCTGATCATCTCTAATGTAGGCTAGATGAATCAGCTAGTTAGATATATCAGCTGTTCATCTCTAATGTAGGCTAGATGAATCATCTAGTTAGCTATATCAGCTGTTCATCTCGAGTGTAGGGTAGATGAATCAGCTAGTTAGATATATCAGCTGATCATCTCTAATGTAGGCTAGATGAATCAGGTAGTTAGATATATCAGCTGTTCATCTCTAATGTAGGCTAGATGAATCAGCTAGTTAGATATATCAGCTGATCATCTCTCATGTAGGCTAGATGAATCAGCTAGTTAGATATATCAGCTGATCATCTCTTATGTAGGCTAGATGGATCAGCTAGTTAGATATATCAGCTGATCATCTCTAATGTATGCTAGATGAATCAGCTAGTTAGCTATATCAGCTGATCATCTCTAGTGTAGGCTAGATGAATTAGCTAGTTAGATATATCAGCTGTTCATCTCTAATGTAGGCTAGATGAATCAGCTAGTCAGTTATATCAGCTGTTCATCTCTAATGTAGGCTAGATGAATCAGCTAGTTAGATATATCAGCTGTTCATCTCTAGTGTAGTCTAGATGAATCAGCTAGTTAGCTATATCAGCTGTTCATCTCTAATGTAGGCTAGATGAATCAGCTAGTTAGATATATCAGCTCTTCATCACTAATGTAGGCTAGATGAATCAGGTAGTTCGATATATCAGCTGTTCATCTCTAATGTAGGCTAGATGAATCAGCTAGTTAGATATATCAGCTGTTCATCTCTAATGTAGGCTAGATGAATCAGGTAGTTAGATATATCAGCTGATCATCTCTAATGTAGGCTAGATATATCAGCTGTTCATCTGTAATGTAGGCTAGATTGATCAGCTAGTTAGATATATCAGCTGATCATCTCTAATGTAGGCTAGATGAATCAGCTAGTTAGCTATATCAGCTGATCATCTCTAATGGAGGCTAGCTGAATCAGCTAGTTAGATATATCAGCTGATCATCTCTAATGTAGGCTAGATGAATCAGCTAGTTAGCTATATCAGCTGTTCATCTCTAATGTAGGCTAGCTGAATCAGGTAGTTAGATATATCAGCTGATCATCTCTAGTGTAGTCTAGATGAATCAGCTAGTTAGCTATATCAGCTGTTCATTTCTAATGTAGGCTAGATGAATCAGCTTGTTAGATATATCAGCTCTTCATCTCTAATGTAGGCTAGATGAATCAGGTAGTTAGATATATCAGCTGTTCATCTCTAATGTAGGCTAGATGAATCAGCTAGTTAGATATATCATCTGTTCATCTCTAATGTAGGCTAGATGAATCAGGTAGTTAGATATATCAGCTGATCATCTCTAATGTAGGCTAGATATATCAGCTGTTCATCTGTAATGTAGGCTAGATGGATCAGCTAGTTAGATATATCAGCTGATCATCTCTAATGTAGGCTAGATGAATCAGCTAGTTAGCTATATCAGCTGATCATCTCTAGTGTAGGCTAGATGAATTAGCTAGTTAGATATATCAGCTGTTCATCTCTAATGTAGGATAGATGAATCAGCTAGTTAGTTATATCAGCTGTTCATCTCCATTGTAGGCTAGATGAATCAGCTAGTTAGCTATATCAGCTGTTCCTCTCTAATGTAGGCTACATGAATCAGCTTGTTAGATATATCAGCTGTTCATCTCTAATGTTGGCTAGATGAATCAGATAGTTAGATATATCAGCTGATCATCTATAATGAAGGCTAGATGAATCAGGTAGTTAGATATATCAGCTGTTCATCTCTAATGTAGGCTAGATGCATCAGCTAGTTAGATATATCAGCTGATCATCTCTAATGTAGGCTAGATGAATCAGCTAGTTAGAAATATCAGCTGTTCATCTATAATGTAGGCTAGATGGATCAGCTAGTTAGATATATCAGCTGTTCATCTCTAATGTAGGCTAGATGAATCAGCTAGTTAGTTATATAAACTGTTCATCTCTAATGTAGGCTAGATGAATCAGCTAGTTAGATATATCAGCTGTTCATCTCTAGTGTAGTCTAGATGAATCAGCTAGTTAGATATATCTGCTGATCATCTCTAATGTAGGCTAGATATATCAGCTGTTCATCTGTAATGTAGGCTAGATGGATCAGCAAGTTAGATATATCAGCTGATCATCTCTAATGTAGGCTAGATGAATCAGCTAGTTAGCTATATCAGCTGATCATCTCTAGTGTAGGCTAGATGAATTAGCTAGTTAGATATATCAGCTGTTCATCTCTAATGTAGACTAGATGCATCAGCTAGTTAGATATATCAGCTGATCATCTCTAATGTAGGCTAGATGAATCAGCTAGTTAGAAATATCAGCTGTTCATCTCTAATGTAGGCTAGATGGATCAGCTAGTTAGATATATCAGCTGATCATCTCTAATGTAGGCTAGATGAATCAGCTAGTTAGCTTTATATCAGCTGATCATCTCTAGTGTAGGCTAGATGAATTAGCTAGTTAGATATATCAGCTGTTCATCTCTAATGTAGGCTAGATGAATCAGCTAGTTAGTTATATCAGCTGTTCATCTCTAATGTAGGCTAGATGAATCAGGTAGTTAGATATATCAGCTGATCATCTCTCATGTAGGCTAGATGAATCAGCTAGTTAGATATATCAGCTCTTCATCTCTAATGTAGGCTAGATGAATCAGCTAGTTAGATATATCAGCTGATCATCTCTCATGTAGGCTAGATTAATCAGCTAGTTAGATATATCATCTGTTCATCTCTAATGTAGGCTAGATGAATCAGGTAGTTAGATATATCAGCTGATCATCTCTAATGTAGGCTAGATATATCAGCTGTTCATCTGTAATGTAGGCTAGATGGATCAGCTAGTTAGATATATCAGCTGATCATCTCTAATGTAGGCTAGATGAATCAGCTAGTTAGCTATATCAGCTGATCATCTCTAGTGTAGGCTAGATGAATTAGCTAGTTAGATATATCAGCTGTTCATCTCTAATGTAGGATAGATGAATCAGCTAGTTAGTTATATCAGCTGTTCATCTCCAGTGTAGGCTAGATGAATCAGCTAGTTAGCTATATCAGCTGTTCATCTCTAATGTAGGCTACATGAATCAGCTTGTTAGATATATCAGCTGTTCATCTCTAATGTTGGCTAGATGAATCAGATAGTTAGATATATCAGCTGATCATCTATAATGAAGGCTAGATGAATCAGGTAGTTAGATATATCAGCTGTTCATCTCTAATGTAGGCTAGATGCATCAGCTAGTTAGATATGTCAGCTGATCATCTCTAGTGTAGGCTAGATGAATTAGCTAGTTAGATATATCAGCTGTTCATCTCTAATGTAGGCTAGATGAATCAGGTAGTTAGATATATCAGCTGATCATCTCTAGTGTAGGCTAGATGAATTAGCTAGTTAGATATATCAGCTGTTCATCTCTAATGTAGGGTAGATGAATCAGCTAGTTCGATATATCAGCTGTTCGTCTCTAGTGTAGGCTATATGAATCAGCTAGTTAGCTATATCAGCTGTTTGTCTCTAATGTAGGCTAGATGAATCAGCTAGTTAGATATATCAGCTGTTCGTCTCTAGTGTAGGCTAGATGAATCAGCTAGTTAGCTATATCAGCTGTTTGTCTCTAATGTAGACTAGATGAATCAGCTAGTTAGATATATCAGCTGTTCATCTCTAGTGTAGGCTAGATGAATCAGCTAGTTAGATATATCAGCTGATCATCTATAATGTAGTCTAGATGAATCAGGTAGTTAGATATATCAGCTGTTCATCTCTAATGTAGGCTAGATGAATCAGGTAGTTAGATATATCAGCTGATCATCTCTCATGTAGGCTAGATGAATCAGCTAGTTAGATATATCAGCTGTTCATCTCTAATGTAGGCTAGATGAATCAGCTAGTTAGATATATCAGCTGATCATCTCTCATGTAGGCTAGATGAATCAGCTAGTTAGATATATCAGCTGATCATCTCTTATGTAGGCTAGATGGATCAGCTAGTTCGATATATCAGCTGATCATCTCTAATGTAGGCTAGATGAATCAGATAGTTAGCTATATCAGCTGATCATCTCTAGTGTAGGCTAGATGAATTAGCTAGTTAGATATATCAGCTGTTCATCTCTAATGTAGGCTAGCTGAATCAGGTAGTTAGATATATCAGCTGATCATCTCTAGTGTAGTCTAGATGAATCAGCTAGTTAGCTATATCAGCTGTTCATTTCTAATGTAGGCTAGATGAATCAGCTAGTTAGATATATCAGCTGATCATCTCTTATGTAGGCTAGATGGATCAGCTAGTTAGATATATCAGCTGATCATCTCTAATGTAGGCTAGATGAATCAGCTAGTTAGCTATATCAGCTGATCATCTCTAGTGTAGGCTAGATGAATTAGCTAGTTAGATATATCAGCTGTTCATCTCTAATGTAGGCTAGATGAATCAGCTAGTCAGTTATATCAGCTGTTCATCTCTAATGTAGGCTAGATGAATCAGCTAGTTAGATATATCAGCTGTTCATCTCTAGTGTAGTCTAGATGAATCAGCTAGTTAGCTATATCAGCTGTTCATCTCTAATGTAGGCTAGATGAATCAGCTAGTTAGATATATCAGCTCTTCATCTCTAATGTAGGCTAGATGAATCAGGTAGTTAGATATATCAGCTGTTCATCTCTAATGTAGGCTAGATGAATCAGCTAGTTAGATATATCATCTGTTCATCTCTAATGTAGGCTAGATGAATCAGGTAGTTAGATATATCAGCTGATCATCTCTAATGTAGGCTAGATATATCAGCTGTTCATCTGTAATGTAGGCTAGATGGATCAGCTAGTTAGATATATCAGCTGATCATCTCTAATGTAGGCTAGATGAATCAGCTAGTTAGCTATATCAGCTGATCATCTCTAGTGTAGGCTAGATGAATCAGCTAGTTAGATATATAAGCTGATCATCTCTTATGTAGGCTAGATGGATCAGCTAGTTCGATATATCAGCTGATCATCTCTAATGTAGGCTAGATGAATCAGCTAGTTAGCTATATCAGCTGATCATCTCTACTGTAGGCTAGATGAATTAGCTAGTTAGATATATCAGCTGTTCATCTCTAATGTAGGCTAGCTGAATCAGGTAGTTAGATATATCAGCTGATCATCTCTAGTGTAGTCTAGATGAATCAGCTAGTTAGCTATATCAGCTGTTCATTTCTAATGTAGGCTAGATGAATCAGCTAGTTAGATATATCAGCTCTTCATCTCTAATGTAGGCTAGATGAATCAGGTAGTTAGATATATCAGCTGTTCATCTCTAATGTAGGCTAGATGAATCAGCTAGTTAGATATATCATCTGTTCATCTCTAATGTAGGCTAGATGAATCATGTAGTTAGATATATCAGCTGATCATCTCTAATGTAGGCTAGATATATCAGCTGTTCATCTGTAATGTAGGCTAGATGGATCAGCTAGTTAGATATATCAGCTGATCATCTCTAATGTAGGCTAGATGAATCAGCTAGTTAGCTATATCAGCTGATCATCTCTAGTGTAGGCTAGATGAATTAGCTAGTTAGATATATCAGCTGTTCATCTCTAATGTAGGCTAGATGAATCAGCTAGTTAGTTATATCAGCTGTTCATCTCTAATGTAGGCTAGATGAATCAGCTAGTTAGATATATCAGCTGTTCATCTCTAGTGTAGTCTAGATGAATCAGCTAGTTAGCTATATCAGCTGTTCATCTCTAATGTAGGCTAGATGAATCAGCTAGTTAGATATATCAGCTCTTCATCTCTAATGTAGGCTAGATGAATCAGGTAGTTATATATATCAGCTGTTCATCTCTAATGTAGGCTAGATGAATCAGCTAGTTAGATATATCAGCTGTTCATCTCTAATGTAGGCTAGCTGAATCAGGTAGTTAGATATATCAGCTGATCATCTCTAATGTAGGCTAGATGGATCAGCTAGTTAGATATATCAGCTGATCATCTCTAATGTAGGCTAGATGAATCAGCTAGTTAGATATATCAGCTGTTCATCTCTAATGTAGGCTAGATGAATCAGCTAGTTAGCTATATCAGCTGTTCATCTCGAGTGTAGGGTAGATGAATCAGCTAGTTAGATATATCAGCTGATCATCTCTAATGTAGGCTAGATGAATCAGGTAGTTAGATATATCAGCTGTTCATCTCTAATGTAGGCTAGATGAATCAGCTAGTTAGATATATCAGCTGATCATCTCTCATGTAGGCTAGATGAATCAGCTAGTTAGATATATCAGCTGATCATCTCTTATGTAGTCTAGATGGATCAGCTAGTTAGATATATCAGCTGATCATCTCTAATGTAGGCTAGATGAATCAGCTAGTTAGCTATATCAGCTGATCATCTCTAGTGTAGGCTAGATGAATTAGCTAGTTAGATATATCAGCTGTTCATCTCTAATGTAGGCTAGATGAATCAGCTAGTTAGATATATCATCTGTTTATCTCTAATGTAGGCTAGATGAATCAGGTAGTTAGATATATCAGCTGATCATCTCTAATGTAGGCTAGATATATCAGCTGTTCATCTGTAATGTAGGCTAGATGGATCAGCTAGTTAGATATATCAGCTGATCATCTCTAATGTAGGCTAGATGAATCAGCTAGTTAGCTATATCAGCTGATCATCTCTAGTGTAGGCTAGATGAATCAGCTAGTTAGATATATCAGCTGTTCATCTCTAGTGTAGTCTAGATGAATCAGCTAGTTAGCTATATCAGCTGTTCATCTCTAATGTAGGCTAGATGAATCAGCTAGTTAGATATATCAGCTCTTCATCTCTAATGTAGGCTAGATGAATCAGGTAGTTATATATATCAGCTGTTCATCTCTAATGTAGGCTAGATGAATCAGCTAGTTAGATATATCAGCTGATCATCTCTAATGTAGGCTAGATGAATCAGATAGTTAGCTATATCAGCTGATCATCTCTAGTGTAGGCTAGATGAATTAGCTAGTTAGATATATCAGCTGTTCATCTCTAATGTAGGCTAGCTGAATCAGGTAGTTAGATATATCAGCTGATCATCTCTAGTGTAGTCTAGATGAATCAGCTAGTTAGCTATATCAGCTGTTCATTTCTAATGTAGGCTAGATGAATCAGCTAGTTAGATATATCAGCTGATCATCTCTTATGTAGGCTAGATGGATCAGCTAGTTAGATATATCAGCTGATCATCTCTAATGTAGGCTAGATGAATCAGCTAGTTAGCTATATCAGCTGATCATCTCTAGTGTAGGCTAGATGAATTAGCTAGTTAGATATATCAGCTGTTCATCTCTAATGTAGGCTAGATGAATCAGCTAGTCAGTTATATCAGCTGTTCATCTCTAATGTAGGCTAGATGAATCAGCTAGTTAGATATATCAGCTGTTCATCTCTAGTGTAGTCTAGATGAATCAGCTAGTTAGCTATATCAGCTGTTCATCTCTAATGTAGGCTAGATGAATCAGCTAGTTAGATATATCAGCTCTTCATCTCTAATGTAGGCTAGATGAATCAGGTAGTTAGATATATCAGCTGTTCATCTCTAATGTAGGCTAGATGAATCAGCTAGTTAGATATATCATCTGTTCATCTCTAATGTAGGCTAGATGAATCAGGTAGTTAGATATATCAGCTGATCATCTCTAATGTAGGCTAGATATATCAGCTGTTCATCTGTAATGTAGGCTAGATGGATCAGCTAGTTAGATATATCAGCTGATCATCTCTAATGTAGGCTAGATGAATCAGCTAGTTAGCTATATCAGCTGATCATCTCTAGTGTAGGCTAGATGAATCAGCTAGTTAGATATATAAGCTGATCATCTCTTATGTAGGCTAGATGGATCAGCTAGTTCGATATATCAGCTGATCATCTCTAATGTAGGCTAGATGAATCAGCTAGTTAGCTATATCAGCTGATCATCTCTACTGTAGGCTAGATGAATTAGCTAGTTAGATATATCAGCTGTTCATCTCTAATGTAGGCTAGCTGAATCAGGTAGTTAGATATATCAGCTGATCATCTCTAGTGTAGTCTAGATGAATCAGCTAGTTAGCTATATCAGCTGTTCATTTCTAATGTAGGCTAGATGAATCAGCTAGTTAGATATATCAGCTCTTCATCTCTAATGTAGGCTAGATGAATCAGGTAGTTAGATATATCAGCTGTTCATCTCTAATGTAGGCTAGATGAATCAGCTAGTTAGATATATCATCTGTTCATCTCTAATGTAGGCTAGATGAATCATGTAGTTAGATATATCAGCTGATCATCTCTAATGTAGGCTAGATATATCAGCTGTTCATCTGTAATGTAGGCTAGATGGATCAGCTAGTTAGATATATCAGCTGATCATCTCTAATGTAGGCTAGATGAATCAGCTAGTTAGCTATATCAGCTGATCATCTCTAGTGTAGGCTAGATGAATTAGCTAGTTAGATATATCAGCTGTTCATCTCTAATGTAGGCTAGATGAATCAGCTAGTTAGTTATATCAGCTGTTCATCTCTAATGTAGGCTAGATGAATCAGCTAGTTAGATATATCAGCTGTTCATCTCTAGTGTAGTCTAGATGAATCAGCTAGTTAGCTATATCAGCTGTTCATCTCTAATGTAGGCTAGATGAATCAGCTAGTTAGATATATCAGCTCTTCATCTCTAATGTAGGCTAGATGAATCAGGTAGTTATATATATCAGCTGTTCATCTCTAATGTAGGCTAGATGAATCAGCTAGTTAGATATATCAGCTGTTCATCTCTAATGTAGGCTAGCTGAATCAGGTAGTTAGATATATCAGCTGATCATCTCTAATGTAGGCTAGATGGATCAGCTAGTTAGATATATCAGCTGATCATCTCTAATGTAGGCTAGATGAATCAGCTAGTTAGATATATCAGCTGTTCATCTCTAATGTAGGCTAGATGAATCAGCTAGTTAGCTATATCAGCTGTTCATCTCGAGTGTAGGGTAGATGAATCAGCTAGTTAGATATATCAGCTGATCATCTCTAATGTAGGCTAGATGAATCAGGTAGTTAGATATATCAGCTGTTCATCTCTAATGTAGGCTAGATGAATCAGCTAGTTAGATATATCAGCTGATCATCTCTCATGTAGGCTAGATGAATCAGCTAGTTAGATATATCAGCTGATCATCTCTTATGTAGTCTAGATGGATCAGCTAGTTAGATATATCAGCTGATCATCTCTAATGTAGGCTAGATGAATCAGCTAGTTAGCTATATCAGCTGATCATCTCTAGTGTAGGCTAGATGAATTAGCTAGTTAGATATATCAGCTGTTCATCTCTAATGTAGGCTAGATGAATCAGCTAGTTAGATATATCATCTGTTTATCTCTAATGTAGGCTAGATGAATCAGGTAGTTAGATATATCAGCTGATCATCTCTAATGTAGGCTAGATATATCAGCTGTTCATCTGTAATGTAGGCTAGATGGATCAGCTAGTTAGATATATCAGCTGATCATCTCTAATGTAGGCTAGATGAATCAGCTAGTTAGCTATATCAGCTGATCATCTCTAGTGTAGGCTAGATGAATTAGCTAGTTAGATATATCAGCTGTTCATCTCTAATGTAGGCTAGATGAATCAGCTAGTTAGTTATATCAGCTGTTCATCTCTAATGTAGGCTAGATGAATCAGCTAGTTAGATATATCAGCTGTTCATCTCTAGTGTAGTCTAGATGAATCAGCTAGTTAGCTATATCAGCTGTTCATCTCTAATGTAGGCTAGATGAATCAGCTAGTTAGATATATCAGCTCTTCATCTCTAACGTAGGCTAGATGAATCAGGTAGTTATATATATCAGCTGTTCATCTCTAATGTAGGCTAGATGAATCAGCTAGTTAGATATATCAGCTGTTCATCTCTAATGTAGGCTAGCTGAATCAGGTAGTTAGATATATCAGCTGATCATCTCTAATGTAGGCTAGATGGATCAGCTAGTTAGATATATCAGCTGATCATCTCTAATGTAGGCTAGATGAATCAGCTAGTTAGATATATCAGCTGTTCATCTCTAATGTAGGCTAGATGAATCAGCTAGTTAGCTATATCAGCTGTTCATCTCGAGTGTAGGGTAGATGAATCAGCTAGTTAGATATATCAGCTGATCATCTCTAATGTAGGCTAGATGAATCAGGTAGTTAGATATATCAGCTGTTCATCTCTAATGTAGGCTAGATGAATCAGCTAGTTAGATATATCAGCTGATCATCTCTAATGTAGGCTAGATGAATCAGGTAGTTAGATATATCAGCTGTTCATCTCTAATGTAGGCTAGATGAATCAGGTAGTTAGATATATCAGCTGATCATCTCTAATGTAGGCTAGATATATCAGCTGTTCATCTGTAATGTAGGCTAGATGGATCAGCTAGTTAGATATATCAGCTGATCATCTCTAATGTAGGCTAGATGAATCAGGTAGTTAGATATATCAGCTGATCATCTCTAATGTAGGCTAGATATATCAGCTCTTCATCTCTAATGTAGGCTAGATGAATCAGGTAGTTAGATATATCAGCTGTTCATCTCTAATGTAGGCTAGATGAATCAGCTAGTCAGTTATATCAGCTGTTCATCTCTAATGTAGGCTAGATGAATCAGCTAGTTAGATATATCAGCTGTTCATCTCTAGTGTAGTCTAGATGAATCAGCTAGTTAGCTATATCAGCTGTTCATCTCTAATGTAGGCTAGATGAATCAGCTAGTTAGATATATCAGCTCTTCATCTCTAATGTAGGCTAGATGAATCAGGTTGTTAGATATATCAGCTGTTCATCTCTAATGTAGGCTAGATGAATCAGCTAGTTAGATATATCATCTGTTCATCTCTAATGTAGGCTAGATGAATCAGGTAGTTAGATATATCAGCTGATCATCTCTAATGTAGGCTAGATATATCAGCTGTTCATCTGTAATGTAGGCTAGATGGATCAGCTAGTTAGATATATCAGCTGATCATCTCTAATGTAGGCTAGATGAATCAGCTAGTTAGCTATATCAGCTGATCATCTCTAGTGTAGGCTAGATGAATTAGCTAGTTAGATATATCAGCTGTTCATCTCTAATGTAGGCTAGATGAATCAGCTAGTTAGATATATCAGCTGTTCATCTCTAGTGTAGTCTAGATGAATCAGCTAGTTAGCTATATCATCTGTTCATCTCTAATGTAGGCTAGATGAATCAGCTAGTTAGATATATCAGCTCTTCATCTCTAATGTAGGCTAGATTAATCAGGTAGTTAGATATATCAGCTGTTCATCTCTAATGTAGGCTAGATGAATCAGCTAGTCAGTTATATCAGCTGTTCATCTCTAATGTAGGCTAGATGAATCAGCTAGTTAGATATATCAGCTGTTCATCTCTAGTGTAGTCTAGATGAATCAGCTAGTTAGCTATATCAGCTGTTCATCTCTAATGTAGGCTAGATGAATCAGCTAGTTAGATATATCAGCTCTTCATCTCTAATGTAGGCTAGATGAATCAGATAGTTAGATATATCAGCTGTTCATCTCTAATGTAGGCTAGATGAATCAGCTAGTTAGATATATCATCTGTTCATCTCTAATGTAGGCTAGATGAATCAGGTAGTTAGATATATCAGCTGATCATCTCTAATGTAGGCTAGATATATCAGCTGTTCATCTGTAATGTTGGCTAGATGGATCAGCTAGTTAGATATATCAGCTGATCATCTCTAATGTAGGCTAGATGAATCAGCTAGTTAGCTATATCAGCTGATCATCTCTAGTGTAGGCTAGATGAATTAGCTAGTTAGATATATCAGCTGTTCATCTCTAATGTAGGCTAGATGAATCAGGTAGTTATATATATCAGCTGTTCATCTCTAATGTAGGCTAGATGAATCAGCTAGTTAGATATATCAGCTGTTCATCTCTAATGTAGGCTAGCTGAATCAGGTAGTTAGATATATCAGCTGATCATTTCTAATGTAGTCTAGATGGATCAGCTAGTTAGATATATCAGCTGATCATCTCTAATGTAGGCTAGATGAATCAGCTAGTTAGATATATCAGCTGTTCATCTCTAATGTAGGCTAGATGAATCATCTAGTTAGCTATATCAGCTGTTCATCTCGAGTGTAGGGTAGATGAATCAGCTAGTTAGATATATCAGCTGATCATCTCTAATGTAGGCTAGATGAATCAGGTAGTTAGATATATCAGCTGTTCATCTCTAATGTAGGCTAGATGAATCAGCTAGTTAGATATATCAGCTGATCATCTCTCATGTAGGCTAGATGAATCAGCTAGTTAGATATATCAGCTGATCATCTCTTATGTAGGCTAGATGGATCAGCTAGTTAGATATATCAGCTGATCATCTCTAATGTATGCTAGATGAATCAGCTAGTTAGCTATATCAGCTGATCATCTCTAGTGTAGGCTAGATGAATTAGCTAGTTAGATATATCAGCTGTTCATCTCTAATGTAGGCTAGATGAATCAGCTAGTCAGTTATATCAGCTGTTCATCTCTAATGTAGGCTAGATGAATCAGCTAGTTAGATATATCAGCTGTTCATCTCTAGTGTAGTCTAGATGAATCAGCTAGTTAGCTATATCAGCTGTTCATCTCTAATGTAGGCTAGATGAATCAGCTAGTTAGATATATCAGCTCTTCATCACTAATGTAGGCTAGATGAATCAGGTAGTTCGATATATCAGCTGTTCATCTCTAATGTAGGCTAGATGAATCAGCTAGTTAGATATATCAGCTGTTCATCTCTAATGTAGGCTAGATGAATCAGGTAGTTAGATATATCAGCTGATCATCTCTAATGTAGGCTAGATATATCAGCTGTTCATCTGTAATGTAGGCTAGATTGATCAGCTAGTTAGATATATCAGCTGATCATCTCTAATGTAGGCTAGATGAATCAGCTAGTTAGCTATATCAGCTGATCATCTCTAATGGAGGCTAGATGAATCAGGTTGTTAGATATATCAGCTGATCATCTCTAATGTAGGCTAGATATATCAGCTGTTCATCTGTAATGTAGGCTAGATGGATCAGCTAGTTAGATATATCAGCTGATCATCTCTAATGTAGGCTAGATGAATCAGCTAGTTAGATATATCAGCTGATCATCTCTCATGTAGGCTAGATGAATCAGCTAGTTAGATATATCAGCTGTTCATCTCTAGTGTAGTCTAGATGAATCAGCTAGTTAGCTATATCAGCTGTTCATCTCTAATGTAGGCTAGATGAATCAGCTAGTTAGATATATCAGCTGATCATCTCTCATGTAGGCTAGATGAATCAGCTAGTTAGATATATCAGCTGATCATCTCTTATGTAGGCTAGATGGATCAGCTAGTTAGATATATCAGCTGATCATCTCTAGTGTAGGCTAGATGAATTAGCTAGTTAGATATATCAGCTGTTCATCTCTAATGTAGTCTAGATGAATCAGCTAGTCAGTTATATCAGCTGTTCATCTCTAATGTAGGCTAGATGAATCAGCTAGTTAGATATATCAGCTGTTCATCTCTAGTGTAGTCTAGATGAATCAGCTAGTTAGCTATAGCAGTTGTTCATCTCTAATGTAGGCTAGATGAATCAGCTAGTTAGATATATCAGCTCTTCATCTCTAATGTAGGCTAGATGAATCAGGTAGTTAGATATATCAGCTGTTCATCTCTAATGTAGGCTAAATGAATCAGCTAGTTAGATATATCAGCTGTTCATCTCTAATGTAGGCTAGATGAATAAGGTAGTTAGATATATCAGCTGTTCATCTCTAATGTAGGCTAGATGAATCAGGTAGTTAGATATATCAGCTGATCATCTCTAATGTAGGCTAGATATATCAGCTGTTCATCTGTAATGTAGGCTAGATTGATCAGCTAGTTAGATATATCAGCTGATCATCTCTAATGTAGGCTAGATGAATCAGCTAGTTAGCTATATCAGCTGATCATCTCTAGTGTAGGCTAGATGAATTAGCTAGTTAGATATATCAGCTGTTCATCTCTAATGTAGGCTAGATGAATCAGCTAGTTAGTTATATCAGCTGTTCATCTCTAATGTAGGCTAGATGAATCAGCTAGTTAGATATATCAGCTGTTCATCTCTAGTGTAGTCTAGATGAATCAGCTAGTTAGCTATATCAGCTGTTCATCTCTAATGTAGGCTAGATGAATCAGCTAGTTAGATATATCAGCTCTTCATCTCTAATGTAGGCTAGATGAATCAGGTAGTTAGATATATCAGCTGTTCATCTCTAATGTAGGCTAGATGAATCAGCTAGTTAGATATATCAGCTGTTCATCTCTAATGTAGGCTAGCTGAATCAGGTAGTTAGATATATCAGCTGATCATCTCTAATGTAGGCTAGATGGATCAGCTAGTTAGATATATCAGCTGATCCTCTCTAATGTAGGCTAGATGAATCAGCTAGTTAGATATATCAGCTGTTCATCTCTAATGTAGGCTAGATGAATTAGCTAGTTAGATATATCAGCTGATCATCTCTAATGTAGGCTAGATGAATCAGCTAGTTAGCTATATCAGCTGATCATCTCTAATGTAGGCTAGATGAATCAGGTAGTTAGATATATCAGCTGATCATCTCTAATGTAGGCTAGATATATCAGCTGTTCATCTGTAATGTAGGCTAGATGGATCAGCTAGTTAGATATATCAGCTGATCATCTCTAATGTAGGCTAGATGAATCAGCTAGTTAGATATATCAGCTGTTCATCTCTAGTGTAGTCTAGATGAATCAGCTAGTTAGCTATATCAGCTGTTCATCTCTAATGTAGGCTAGATGAATCAGCTAGTTAGATATATCAGCTGATCATCTCTCATGTAGGCTAGATGAATCAGCTAGTTAGATATATCAGCTGATCATCTCTTATGTAGGCTAGATGGATCAGCTAGTTAGATATATCAGCTGATTATCTCTAATGTAGGCTAGATGAATCAGCTAGTTAGCTATATCAGCTGATCATCTCTAGTGTAGGCTAGATGAATTAGCTAGTTAGATATATCAGCTGTTCATCTCTAATGTAGTCTAGATGAATCAGCTAGTCAGTTATATCAGCTGTTCATCTCTAATGTAGGCTAGATGAATCAGCTAGTTAGATATATCAGCTGTTCATCTCTAGTGTAGTCTAGATGAATCAGCTAGTTAGCTATATCAGTTGTTCATCTCTAATGTAGGCTAGATGAATCAGCTAGTTAGATATATCAGCTCTTCATCTCTAATGTAGGCTAGATGAATCAGGTAGTTAGATATATCAGCTGTTCATCTCTAATGTAGGCTAAATGAATCAGCTAGTTAGATATATCAGCTGTTCATCTCTAATGTAGGCTAGATGAATAAGGTAGTTAGATATATCAGCTGTTCATCTCTAATGTAGGCTAGATGAATCAGGTAGTTAGATATATCAGCTGATCATCTCTAATGTAGGCTAGATATATCAGCTGTTCATCTGTAATGTAGGCTAGATTGATCAGCTAGTTAGATATATCAGCTGATCATCTCTAATGTAGGCTAGATGAATCAGCTAGTTAGCTATATCAGCTGATCATCTCTAGTGTAGGCTAGATGAATTAGCTAGTTAGATATATCAGCTGTTCATCTCTAATGTAGGCTAGATGAATCAGCTAGTTAGTTATATCAGCTGTTCATCTCTAATGTAGGCTAGATGAATCAGCTAGTTAGATATATCAGCTGTTCATCTCTAGTGTAGTCTAGATGAATCAGCTAGTTAGCTATATCAGCTGTTCATCTCTAATGTAGGCTAGATGAATCAGCTAGTTAGATATATCAGCTCTTCATCTCTAATGTAGGCTAGATGAATCAGGTAGTTAGATATATCAGCTGTTCATCTCTAATGTAGGCTAGATGAATCAGCTAGTTAGATATATCAGCTGTTCGTCTCTAATGTAGGCTAGCTGAATCAGGTTGTTAGATATATCAGCTGATCATCTCTAATGTAGGCTAGATGGATCAGCTAGTTAGATATATCAGCTGATCCTCTCTAATGTAGGCTAGATGAATCAGCTAGTTAGATATATCAGCTGTTCATCTCTAATGTAGGCTAGATGAATTAGCTAGTTAGATATATCAGCTGATCATCTCTAATGTAGGCTAGATGAATCAGCTAGTTAGCTATATCAGCTGATCATCTCTAGTGTAGGCTAGATGAATTAGCTAGTTAGATATATCAGCTGTTCATCTCTAATGTAGGCTAGATGGATCAGCTAGTTAGATATATCAGCTGTTCATCTCTAATGTAGGCTAGATGAATCAGGTAGTTAGATATATCAGCTGATCATCTCTAATGTAGGCTAGATATATCAGCTGTTCATCTGTAATGTAGGCTATATGGATCAGCTAGTTAGATATATCAGCTGATCATCTCTAATGTAGGCTAGATGAATCAGCTAGTTAGCTATATCAGCTGATCATCTCTAGTGTAGGCTAGATGAATTAGCTAGTTAGATATATCAGCTGTTCATCTCTAATGTAGGCTAGATGAATCAGCTAGTTAGTTATATCAGCTGTTCATCTCTAATGTAGGCTAGATGAATCAGCTAGATAGATATATCAGCTGTTCATCTCTAGTGTAGTCTAGATGAATCAGCTAGTTAGATATATCAGCTGTTCATCTCTAATGTAGGCTAGATGAATCAGCTAGTTAGATATATCAGCTCTTCATCTCTAATGTAGGCTAGATGAATCAGGTAGTTATATATATCAGCTGTTCATCTCTAATGTAGGCTAGATGAATCAGCTAGTTAGATATATCAGCTCTTCATCACTAATGTAGGCTAGATGAATCAGGTAGTTCGATATATCAGCTGTTCATCTCTAATGTAGGCTAGATGAATCAGCTAGTTAGATATATCAGCTGTTCATCTCTAATGTAGGCTAGATGAATCAGGTAGTTAGATATATCAGCTGATCATCTCTAATGTAGGCTAGATATATCAGCTGTTCATCTGTAATGTAGGCTAGATTGATCAGCTAGTTAGATATATCAGCTGATCATCTCTAATGTAGGCTAGATGAATCAGCTAGTTAGCTATATCAGCTGATCATCTCTAATGTAGGCTAGATGAATCAGGTAGTTAGATATATCAGCTGATCATCTCTAATGTAGGCTAGATATATCAGCTGTTCATCTGTAATGTAGGCTAGATGGATCAGCTAGTTAGATATATCAGCTGATCATCTCTAATGTAGGCTAGATGAATCAGCTAGTTAGATATATCAGCTGTTCATCTCTAGTGTAGTCTAGATGAATCAGCTAGTTAGCTATATCAGCTGTTCATCTCTAATGTAGGCTAGATGAATCAGCTAGTTAGATATATCAGCTGATCATCTCTCATGTAGGCTAGATGAATCAGCTAGTTAGATATATCAGCTGATCATCTCTTATGTAGGCTAGATGGATCAGCTAGTTAGATATATCAGCTGATTATCTCTAATGTAGGCTAGATGAATCAGCTAGTTAGCTATATCAGCTGATCATCTCTAGTGTAGGCTAGATGAATTAGCTAGTTAGATATATCAGCTGTTCATCTCTAATGTAGTCTAGATGAATCAGCTAGTCAGTTATATCAGCTGTTCATCTCTAATGTAGGCTAGATGAATCAGCTAGTTAGATATATCAGCTGTTCATCTCTAGTGTAGTCTAGATGAATCAGCTAGTTAGCTATATCAGTTGTTCATCTCTAATGTAGGCTAGATGAATCAGCTAGTTAGATATATCAGCTCTTCATCTCTAATGTAGGCTAGATGAATCAGGTAGTTAGATATATCAGCTGTTCATCTCTAATGTAGGCTAAATGAATCAGCTAGTTAGATATATCAGCTGTTCATCTCTAATGTAGGCTAGATGAATAAGGTAGTTAGATATATCAGCTGTTCATCTCTAATGTAGGCTAGATGAATCAGGTAGTTAGATATATCAGCTGATCATCTCTAATGTAGGCTAGATATATCAGCTGTTCATCTGTAATGTAGGCTAGATTGATCAGCTAGTTAGATATATCAGCTGATCATCTCTAATGTAGGCTAGATGAATCAGCTAGTTAGCTATATCAGCTGATCATCTCTAGTGTAGGCTAGATGAATTAGCTAGTTAGATATATCAGCTGTTCATCTCTAATGTAGGCTAGATGAATCAGCTAGTTAGTTATATCAGCTGTTCATCTCTAATGTAGGCTAGATGAATCAGCTAGTTAGATCTATCAGCTGTTCATCTCTAGTGTAGTCTAGATGAATCAGCTAGTTAGCTATATCAGCTGTTCATCTCTAATGTAGGCTAGATGAATCAGCTAGTTAGATATATCAGCTCTTCATCTCTAATGTAGGCTAGATGAATCAGGTAGTTAGATATATCAGCTGTTCATCTCTAATGTAGGCTAGATGAATCAGCTAGTTAGATATATCAGCTGTTCATCTCTAATGTAGGCTAGCTGAATCAGGTAGTTAGATATATCAGCTGATCATCTCTAATGTAGGCTAGATGGATCAGCTAGTTAGATATATCAGCTGATCCTCTCTAATGTAGGCTAGATGAATCAGCTAGTTAGATATATCAGCTGTTCATCTCTAATGTAGGCTAGATGAATTAGCTAGTTAGATATATCAGCTGATCATCTCTAATGTAGGCTAGATGAATCAGCTAGTTAGCTATATCAGCTGATCATCTCTAGTGTAGGCTAGATGAATTAGCTAGTTAGATATATCAGCTGTTCATCTCTAATGTAGGCTAGATGGATCAGCTAGTTAGATATATCAGCTGTTCATCTCTAATGTAGGCTAGATGAATCAGGTAGTTAGATATATCAGCTGATCATCTCTAATGTAGGCTAGATATATCAGCTGTTCATCTGTAATGTAGGCTATATGGATCAGCTAGTTAGATATATCAGCTGATCATCTCTAATGTAGGCTAGATGAATCAGCTAGTTAGCTATATCAGCTGATCATCTCTAGTGTAGGCTAGATGAATTAGCTAGTTAGATATATCAGCTGTTCATCTCTAATGTAGGCTAGATGAATCAGCTAGTTAGTTATATCAGCTGTTCATCTCTAATGTAGGCTAGATGAATCAGCTAGATAGATATATCAGCTGTTCATCTCTAGTGTAGTCTAGATGAATCAGCTAGTTAGCTATATCAGCTGTTCATCTCTAATGTAGGCTAGATGAATCAGCTAGTTAGATATATCAGCTCTTCATCTCTAATGTAGGCTAGATGAATCAGGTAGTTATATATATCAGCTGTTCATCTCTAATGTAGGCTAGATGAATCAGCTAGTTAGATATATCAGCTGTTCATCTCTAATGTAGGCTAGCTGAATCAGGTAGTTAGATATATCAGCTGATCATCTCTAATGTAGTCTAGATGGATCAGCTAGTTAGATATATCAGCTGATCATCTCTAATGTAGGCTAGATGAATCAGCTAGTTAGATATATCAGCTGTTCATCTCTAATGTAGGCTAGATGAATCAGCTAGTTAGCTATATCAGCTGTTCATCTCGAGTGTAGGGTAGATGAATCAGCTAGTTAGATATATCAGCTGATCATCTCTAATGTAGGCTAGATGAATCAGGTAGTTAGATATATCAGCTGATCATCTCTCATGTAGGCTAGATGAATCAGCTAGTTAGATATATCAGCTGATCATCTCTTATGTAGGCTAGATGGATCAGCTAGTTAGATATATCAGCTGATCATCTCTAATGTATGCTAGATGAATCAGCTAGTTAGATATATCAGCTCTTCATCTCTAATGTAGGCTAGATGAATCAGGTAGTTCGATATATCAGCTGTTCATCTCTAATGTAGGCTAGATGAATCAGCTAGTTAGATATATCAGCTGTTCATCTCTAATGTAGGCTAGATGAATCAGGTAGTTAGATATATCAGCTGATCATCTCTAATGTAGGCTAGATATATCAGCTGTTCATCTGTAATGTAGGCTAGATGGATCAGCTAGTTAGATATATCAGCTGATCATCTCTAATGTAGGCTAGATGAATCAGCTAGTTAGCTATATCAGCTGATCATCTCTAATGTAGGCTAGATGAATCAGGTAGTTAGATATATCAGCTGATCATCTCTAATGTAGGCTAGATATATCAGCTGTTCATCTGTAATGTAGGCTAGATGGATCAGCTAGTTAGATATATCAGCTGATCATCTCTAATGTAGGCTAGATGAATCAGCTAGTTAGATATATCAGCTGTTCATCTCTAGTGTAGTCTAGATGAATCAGCTAGTTAGCTATATCAGCAGTTCATCTCTAATGTAGGCTAGATGAATCAGCTAGTTAGATATATCAGCTGATCATCTCTCATGTAGGCTAGATGAATCAGCTAGTTAGATATATCAGCTGATCATCTCTTATGTAGGCTAGATGGATCAGCTAGTTAGATATATCAGCTGATTATCTCTAATGTAGGCTAGATGAATCAGCTAGTTAGCTATATCAGCTGATCATCTCTAGTGTAGGCTAGATGAATTAGCTAGTTAGATATATCAGCTGTTCATCTCTAATGTAGGCTAGATGAATCAGCTAGTCAGTTATATCAGCTGTTCATCTCTAATGTAGGCTAGATGAATCAGCTAGTTAGATATATCAGCTGTTCATCTCTAGTGTAGTCTAGATGAATCAGCTAGTTAGCTATATCAGTTGTTCATCTCTAATGTAGGCTAGATGAATCAGCTAGTTAGATATATCAGCTCTTCATCTCTAATGTAGGCTAGATGAATCAGGTAGTTAGATATATCAGCTGTTCATCTCTAATGTAGGCTAGATGAATCAGCTAGTTAGATATATCAGCTGTTCATCTCTAATGTAGGCTAGATGAATAAGGTAGTTAGATATATCAGCTGTTCATCTCTAATGTAGGCTAGATGAATCAGGTAGTTAGATATATCAGCTGATCATCTCTAATGTAGGCTAGATATATCAGCTGTTCATCTGTAATGTAGGCTAGATTGATCAGCTAGTTAGATATATCAGCTGATCATCTCTAATGTAGGCTAGATGAATCAGCTAGTTAGCTATATCAGCTGATCATCTCTAGTGTAGGCTAGATGAATTAGCTAGTTAGATATATCAGCTGTTCATCTCTAATGTAGGCTAGATGAATCAGCTAGTTAGTTATATCAGCTGTTCATATCTAATGTAGGCTAGATGAATCAGCTAGTTAGATATATCAGCTGTTCATCTCTAGTGTAGTCTAGATGAGTCAGCTAGTTAGCTATATCAGCTGTTCATCTCTAATGTAGGCTAGATGAATCAGCTAGTTAGATATATCAGCTCTTCATCTCTAATGTAGGCTAGATGAATCAGGTAGTTAGATATATCAGCTGTTCATCTCTAATGTAGGCTAGATGAATCAGCTAGTTAGATATATCAGCTGTTCATCTCTAATGTAGGCTAGCTGAATCAGGTAGTTAGATATATCAGCTGATCATCTCTAATGTAGGCTAGATGGATCAGCTAGTTAGATATATCAGCTGATCATCTCTAATGTAGGCTAGATGAATCAGCTAGTTAGATATATCAGCTGTTCATCTCTAATGTAGGCTAGATGAATTAGCTAGTTAGATATATCAGCTGATCATCTCTAATGTAGGCTAGATTAATCAGCTAGTTAGCTATATCAGCTGATCATCTCTAGTGTAGGCTAGATGAATTAGCTAGTTAGATATATCAGCTGTTCATCTCTAATGTAGGCTAGATGGATCAGCTAGTTAGATATATCAGCTGTTCATCTCTAATGTAGGCTAGATGAATCAGGTAGTTAGATATATCAGCTGATCATCTCTAATGTAGGCTAGATATATCAGCTGTTCATCTGTAATGTAGGCTAGATGGATCAGCTAGTTAGATATATCAGCTGATCATCTCTAATGTAGGCTAGATGAATCAGCTAGTTAGCTATATCAGCATGATCATCTCTAGTGTAGGCTAGATGAATTAGCTAGTTAGATATATCAGCTGTTCATCTCTAATGTAGGCTAGATGAATCAGCTAGTTAGTTATATCAGCTGTTCATCTCTAATGTAGGCTAGATGAATCAGCTAGTTAGATATATCAGCTGTTCATCTCTAGTGTAGTCTAGATGAATCAGCTAGTTAGCTATATCAGCTGTTCATCTCTAATGTAGGCTAGATGAATCAGCTAGTTAGATATATCAGCTCTTCATCTCTAATGTAGGCTAGATGAATCAGGTAGTTAGATATATCAGCTGTTCATCTCTAATGTAGGCTAGATGAATCAGCTTGTCAGTTATATCAGCTGTTCATCTCTAATGTAGGCTAGATGAATCAGCTAGTTAGATATATCAGCTGTTCATCTCTAGTGTAGTCTAGATGAATCAGCTAGTTAGCTATATCAGCTGTTCATCTCTAATGTAGGCTAGATGAATCAGCTAGTTAGATATATCAGCTCTTCATCTCTAATGTAGGCTAGATGAATCAGGTAGTTAGATATATCAGCTGTTCATCTCTAATGTAGGCTAGATGAATCAGCTAGTTAGATATATCATCTGTTCATCTCTAATGTAGGCAAGATGAATCAGGTAGTTAGATATATCAGCTGATCATCTCTAATGTAGGCTAGATATATCAGCTGTTCATCTGTAATGTTGGCTAGATGGATCAGCTAGTTAGATATATCAGCTGATTATCTCTAATGTAGGCTAGATGAATCAGCTAGTTAGCTATATCAGCTGATCATCTCTAGTGTAGGCTAGATGAATTAGCTAGTTAGATATATCAGCTGTTCATCTCTAATGTAGGCTAGATGAATCAGCTAGTCAGTTATATCAGCTGTTCATCTCTAATGTAGGCTAGATGAATCAGCTAGTTAGATATATCAGCTGTTCATCTCTAGTGTAGTCTAGATGAATCAGCTAGTTAGCTATATCAGTTGTTCATCTCTAATGTAGGCTAGATGAATCAGCTAGTTAGATATATCAGCTCTTCATCTCTAATGTAGGCTAGATGAATCAGGTAGTTAGATATATCAGCTGTTCATCTCTAATGTAGGCTAGATGAATCAGCTAGTTAGATATATCAGCTGTTCATCTCTAATGTAGGCTAGATGAATAAGGTAGTTAGATATATCAGCTGTTCATCTCTAATGTAGGCTAGATGAATCAGGTAGTTAGATATATCAGCTGATCATCTCTAATGTAGGCTAGATATATCAGCTGTTCATCTGTAATGTAGGCTAGATTGATCAGCTAGTTAGATATATCAGCTGATCATCTCTAATGTAGGCTAGATGAATCAGCTAGTTAGCTATATCAGCTGATCATCTCTAGTGTAGGCTAGATGAATTAGCTAGTTAGATATATCAGCTGTTCATCTCTAATGTAGGCTAGATGAATCAGCTAGTTAGTTATATCAGCTGTTCATATCTAATGTAGGCTAGATGAATCAGCTAGTTAGATATATCAGCTGTTCATCTCTAGTGTAGTCTAGATGAGTCAGCTAGTTAGCTATATCAGCTGTTCATCTCTAATGTAGGCTAGATGAATCAGCTAGTTAGATATATCAGCTCTTCATCTCTAATGTAGGCTAGATGAATCAGGTAGTTAGATATATCAGCTGTTCATCTCTAATGTAGGCTAGATGAATCAGCTAGTTAGATATATCAGCTGTTCATCTCTAATGTAGGCTAGCTGAATCAGGTAGTTAGATATATCAGCTGATCATCTCTAATGTAGGCTAGATGGATCAGCTAGTTAGATATATCAGCTGATCATCTCTAATGTAGGCTAGATGAATCAGCTAGTTAGATATATCAGCTGTTCATCTCTAATGTAGGCTAGATGAATTAGCTAGTTAGATATATCAGCTGATCATCTCTAATGTAGGCTAGATGAATCAGCTAGTTAGCTATATCAGCTGATCATCTCTAGTGTAGGCTAGATGAATTAGCTAGTTAGATATATCAGCTGTTCATCTCTAATGTAGGCTAGATGGATCAGCTAGTTAGATATATCAGCTGTTCATCTCTAATGTAGGCTAGATGAATCAGGTAGTTAGATATATCAGCTGATCATCTCTAATGTAGGCTAGATATATCAGCTGTTCATCTGTAATGTAGGCTAGATGGATCAGCTAGTTAGATATATCAGCTGATCATCTCTAATGTAGGCTAGATGAATCAGCTAGTTAGCTATATCAGCATGATCATCTCTAGTGTAGGCTAGATGAATTAGCTAGTTAGATATATCAGCTGTTCATCTCTAATGTAGGCTAGATGAATCAGCTAGTTAGTTATATCAGCTGTTCATCTCTAATGTAGGCTAGATGAATCAGCTAGTTAGATATATCAGCTGTTCATCTCTAGTGTAGTCTAGATGAATCAGCTAGTTAGCTATATCAGCTGTTCATCTCTAATGTAGGCTAGATGAATCAGCTAGTTAGATATATCAGCTCTTCATCTCTAATGTAGGCTAGATGAATCAGGTAGTTAGATATATCAGCTGTTCATCTCTAATGTAGGCTAGATGAATCAGCTTGTCAGTTATATCAGCTGTTCATCTCTAATGTAGGCTAGATGAATCAGCTAGTTAGATATATCAGCTGTTCATCTCTAGTGTAGTCTAGATGAATCAGCTAGTTAGCTATATCAGCTGTTCATCTCTAATGTAGGCTAGATGAATCAGCTAGTTAGATATATCAGCTCTTCATCTCTAATGTAGGCTAGATGAATCAGGTAGTTAGATATATCAGCTGTTCATCTCTAATGTAGGCTAGATGAATCAGCTAGTTAGATATATCATCTGTTCATCTCTAATGTAGGCAAGATGAATCAGGTAGTTAGATATATCAGCTGATCATCTCTAATGTAGGCTAGATATATCAGCTGTTCATCTGTAATGTTGGCTAGATGGATCAGCTAGTTAGATATATCAGCTGATCATCTCTAATGTAGGCTAGATGAATCAGCTAGTTAGCTATATCAGCTGATCATCTCTAGTGTAGGCTAGATGAATTAGCTAGTTAGATATATCAGCTGTTCATCTCTAATGTAGGCTAGATGAATCAGCTAGTTAGTTATATCAGCTGTTCATCTCTAATGTAGGCTAGATGAATCAGCTAGATAGATATATCAGCTGTTCATCTCTAGTGTAGTCTAGATGAATCAGCTAGTTAGCTATATCAGCTGTTCATCTCTAATGTAGGCTAGATGAATCAGCTAGTTAGATATATCAGCTCTTCATCTCTAATGTAGGCTAGATGAATCAGGTAGTTATATATATCAGCTGTTCATCTCTAATGTAGGCTAGATGAATCAGCTAGTTAGATATATCAGCTGTTCATCTCTAATGTAGGCTAGCTGAATCAGGTAGTTAGATATATCAGCTGATCATCTCTAATGTAGTCTAGATGGATCAGCTAGTTAGATATATCAGCTGATCATCTCTAATGTAGGCTAGATGAATCAGCTAGTTAGATATATCAGCTGTTCATCTCTAATGTAGGCTAGATGAATCAGCTAGTTAGCTATATCAGCTGTTCATCTCGAGTGTAGGGTAGATGAATCAGCTAGTTAGATATATCAGCTGATCATCTCTAATGTAGGCTAGATGAATCAGGTAGTTAGATATATCAGCTGTTCATCTCTAATGTAGGCTAGATGAATCAGCTAGTTAGATATATCAGCTGATCATCTCTCATGTAGGCTAGATGAATCAGCTAGTTAGATATATCAGCTGATCATCTCTTATTTAGGCTAGATGGATCAGCTAGTTAGATATATCAGCTGATCATCTCTAATGTATGCTAGATGAATCAGCTAGTTAGCTATATCAGCTGATCATCTCTAGTGTAGGCTAGATGAATTAGCTAGTTAGATATATCAGCTGTTCATCTCTAATGTAGGCTAGATGAATCAGCTAGTCAGTTATATCAGCTGTTCATCTCTAATGTAGGCTAGATGAATCAGCTAGTTAGATATATCAGCTGTTCATCTCTAGTGTAGTCTAGATGAATCAACTAGTTAGCTATATCAGCTGTTCATCTCTAATGTAGGCTAGATGAATCAGCTAGTTAGATATATCAGCTCTTCATCTCTAATGTAGGCTAGATGAATCAGGTAGTTCGATATATCAGCTGTTCATCTCTAATGTAGGCTAGATGAATCAGCTAGTTAGATATATCAGCTGTTCATCTCTAGTGTAGTCTAGATGAATCAGCTAGTTAGCTATATCAGCTGTTCATCTCTAATGTAGGCTAGATGAATCAGCTAGTTAGATATATCAGCTCTTCATCTCTAATGTAGGCTAGATGAATCAGGTAGTTCGATATATCAGCTGTTCATCTCTAATGTAGGCTAGATGAATCAGCTAGTTAGATATATCAGCTGTTCATCTCTAATGTAGGCTAGATGAATCAGGTAGTTAGATATATCAGCTGATCATCTCTAATGTAGGCTAGATATATCAGCTCTTCATCTCTAGTTTAGGCTAGATGAATCAGCTAGTTAGCTATATCAGCTGTTCATCTCTAATGTAGGCTAGATGAATCAGCTTGTTAGATATATCAGCTGTTCATCTCTAATGTTGGCTAGATGAATCAGATAGTTAGATATATCAGCTGATCAACTATAATGTAGGCTAGATGAATGACGTAGTTAGATATATCAGCTGTTCGTCTCTAATGTAGGCTAGATGAATCAGCTAGTTAGATATATCAGCTGTTCATCTCTAATTTAGGCTAGATGAATCAGCTAGTTAGATATATCAGCTGTTCATCTCTAATGTAGGCTAGATGAATCAGCTAGTTAGATATATCAGCTGTTCATCTCTAATGTAGGCTAGATGAATCAGCTAGTTAGATATATCAGCTGTTCATCTCTAATGTAGGCTAGATGAATCAGCTAGTTAGATATATCAGCTGATCATCTCTAATGTAGGCTAGATGAATCATCTAGTTAGATATATCAGCTGTTCATCTGTAATGTAGGCTAGATGGATAAGCTAGTTAGATATATCAGCTGATCATCTCTAATGTAGGCTAGATGAATCAGCTAGTTAGTTATATCAGCTGTTCATCTCTAATGTAGGCTAGATGAATCAGCTAGTTAGATATATCAGCTGTTCATCTCTAATGTAGGCTAGATGAATCACCTAGTTAGATATATCAGCTGACCATCTCTAATGTAGGCTAGATGAATCAGCTAGTTAGCTATATCAGCTGATCATCTCTAGTGTAGGCTAGATGAATTAGCTAGTTAGATATATCAGCTGTTCATCTCTAATGTAGGCTAGATGAATCAGGTAGTTAGATATATCAGCTGTTCATCTCTAATGTAGGCTAGATGAATCAGCAAGTTAGATATATCAGCTGTTCATCTCTAGTTTAGGCTAGATGAATCAGCTAGTTAGCTATATCAGCTGTTCATCTCTAATGTAGGCTAGATGAATCAGCTTGTTAGATATATCAGCTGTTCATCTCTAATGTTGGCTAGATGAATCAGATAGTTAGATATATCAGCTGATCAACTATAATGTAGGCTAGATGAATGAGGTAGTTAGATATATCAGCTGTTCGTCTCTAATGTAGGCTAGATGAATCAGCTAGTTAGATATATAAGCTGTTCATCTCTAATTTAGGCTAGATGAATCAGCTAGTTAGATATATCAGCTGTTCATCTCTAATGTAGGCTAGATGAATCAGCTAGTTAGATATATCAGCTGTTCATCTCTAATGTAGGCTAGATGAATCAGCTAGTTAGATATATCAGCTGATCATCTCTAATGTAGGCTAGATGAATCAGCTACGTAGATATATCAGCTGTTCATCTGTAATGTAGGCTAGATGGATAAGCTAGTTAGATATATCAGCTGATCATCTCTAATGTAGGGAAGAGGAATCAGCAGGTTAGCTATATCTGCTGATAATTTCTAGTGTAGGCTAGATGAATTAGCTAGTTAGATATATCAGCTGTTCATCTCTAATGTAGGCTAGATGAATCAGCTAGTTAGTTATATCTCAGCTGTTCATCTCTAATGTAGGCTAGATGAATCAGCAAGTTAGATATATCAGCTGTTCATCTCCAGTGTAGGCTAGATGAATCAGCTAGTTAGCTATATCAGCTGTTCATCTCTAATGTAGGCTACATGAATCAGCTTGTTAGATATATCAGCTGTTCATCTCTAATGTTGGCTAGATGAATCAGATAGTTAGATATATCAGCTGATCATCTATAATGTAGGCTAGATGAATCAGGTAGTTAGATATATCAGTTGTTCATCTCTAATGTAGGCTAGATGCATCAGCTAGTTAGATATATCAGCTGATCATCTCTAATGTAGGCTAGATGAATCAGCTAGTTAGAAATATCAGCTGTTCATCTCTAATGTAGGCTAGATGGATCAGCTAGTTAGATATATCAGCTGATCATCTCTAATGTAGGCTAGATGAATCAGCTAGTTAGCTATATCAGCTGATCATCTCTAGTGTAGGCTAGATGAATTAGCTAGTTAGATATATCAGCTGTTCATCTCTAATGTAGGCTAGATGAATCAGCTAGTTAGTTATATCAGCTGTTCATCTCTAATGTAGGCTAGATGAATCAGCTAGTTAGATATATCAGCTGTTCATCTCTAGTTTAGGCTAGATGAATCAGCTAGTTAGCTATATCAGCTGTTCATCTCTAATGTAGGCTAGATGAATCAGCTTGTTAGATATATCAGCTGTTCATCTCTAATGTTGGCTAGATGAATCAGATAGTTAGATATATCAGCTGATCAACTATAATGTAGGCTAGATGAATGAGGTAGTTAGATATATCAGCTGTTCGTCTCTAATGTAGGCTAGATGAATCAGCTAGTTAGATATATCAGCTGTTCATCTCTAATTTAGGCTAGATGAATCAGCTAGTTAGATATATCAGCTGTTCATCTCTAATGTAGGCTAGATGAATCAGCTAGTTAGATATATCAGCTGTTCATCTCTAATGTAGGCTAGATGAATCAGCTAGTTAGATATATCAGCTGTTCATCTCTAATGTAGGCTAGATGAATCAGCTAGTTAGATATATCAGCTGTTCATCTCTAATGTAGGCTAGATGAATCAGCTAGTTAGATATATCAGCTGATCATCTCTAATGTAGGCTAGATGAATCATCTAGTTAGATATATCAGCTGTTCATCTGTAATGTAGGCTAGATGGATAAGCTAGTTAGATATATCAGCTGATCATCTCTAATGTAGGGAAGAGGAATCAGCAGGTTAGCTATATCTGCTGATCATTTCTAGTGTAGGCTAGATGAATTAGCTAATTAGATATATCAGCTGTTCATCTCTAATGTAGGCTAGATGAATCAGCTAGTTAGTTATATCTCAGCTGTTCATCTCTAATGTAGGCTAGATGAATCAGCAAGTTAGATATATCAGCTGTTCATCTCCAGTGTAGGCTAGATGAATCAGCTAGTTAGCTATATCAGCTGTTCATCTCTAATGTAGGCTACATGAATCAGCTTGTTAGATATATCAGCTGTTCATCTCTAATGTTGGCTAGATGAATCAGATAGTTAGATATATCAGCTGATCATCTATAATGTAGGCTAGATGAATCAGGTAGTTAGATATATCAGTTGTTCATCTCTAATGTAGGCTAGATGCATCAGCTAGTTAGATATATCAGCTGATCATCTCTAATGTAGGCTAGATGAATCAGCTAGTTAGAAATATCAGCTGTTCATCTCTAATGTAGGCTAGATGGATCAGCTAGTTAGATATATCAGCTGATCATCTCTAATGTAGGCTAGATGAATCAGCTAGTTAGCTATATCAGCTGATCATCTCTAGTGTAGGCTAGATGAATTAGCTAGTTAGATATATCAGCTGTTCATCTCTAATGTAGGCTAGATGAATCAGCTAGTTAGTTATATCAGCTGTTCATCTCTAATGTAGGCTAGATGAATCAGCTAGTTAGATATATCAGCTGTTCATCTCTAGTGTAGGCTAGATGAATACGCTAGTTAGCTATATCAGCTGTTCATCTCTAATGTAGGCTAGATGAATCAGCAAGTTAGATATATCAGCTGTTCATCTCTAATGTAGGCTAGATGAATCACCTAGTTAGATATATCAGCTGACCATCTCTAATGTAGGCTAGATGAATCAGCTAGTTAGCTATATCAGCTGATCATCTCTAGTGTAGGCTAGATGAATTAGCTAGTTAGATATATCAGCTGTTCATCTCTAATGTAGGCTAGATGAATCAGGTAGTTAGATATATCAGCTGTTCATCTCTAATGTAGGCTAGATGAATCAGCAAGTTAGATATATCAGCTGTTCATCTCTAGTTTAGGCTAGATGAATCAGCTAGTTAGCTATATCAGCTGTTCATCTCTAATGAAGGCTAGATGAATCAGCTTGTTAGATATATCAGCTGTTCATCTCTAATGTTGGCTAGATGAATCAGATAGTTAGATATATCAGCTGATCAACTATAATGTAGGCTAGATGAATGAGGTAGTTAGATATATCAGCTGTTCGTCTCTAATGTAGGCTAGATGAATCAGCTAGTTAGATATATCAGCTGTTCATCTCTAATTTAGGCTAGATGAATCAGCTAGTTAGATATATCAGCTGTTCATCTCTAATGTAGGCTAGATGTATCAGCTAGTTAGATATATCAGCTGATCATTTCTAATGTAGGCTAGATGAATCAGCTAGTTAGCTATATCAGCTGATCATCTCTAGTGTAGGCTAGATGAATTAGCTATTTAGATATATCAGCTGTTCATCTCTAATGTAGGCTAGATGAATCAGCTAGTTAGTTATATCAGCTGTTCATCTCTAATGTAGGCTAGATGAATCAGCTAGTTAGATATATCAGCTGTTCATCTGTAATGTAGGCTAGATGGATCAGCTAGTTAGATATATCAGCTGATCATCTCTAATGTAGGCTAGAGGAATCAGCAGGTTAGCTATATCTGCTGATCATCTCTAGTGTAGGCTAGATGAATTAGCTAGTTAGATATATCAGCTGATCATCTCTAATGTAGGCTAGATGAATCAGCTAGTTAGCTATATCAGCTGATCATCTCTAGTGTAGGCTAGATGAATTAGCTAGTTAGATATATCAGCTGTTCATCTCTAATGTAGGCTAGATGAATCAGCTAGTTAGTTATATCAGCTGTTCATCTCTAATGTAGGCTAGATGAATCAGCTAGTTAGATATATCAGCTGTTCATCTCTAGTGTAGTCTAGATGAATCAGCTAGTTAGATATATCAGCTGATCATCTCTAATGTAGGCTAGATGAATCAGCTAGTTAGTTATATCAGCTGTTCATCTCTAATGTAGGCTAGATGAATCAGCTAGTTAGATATATCAGCTGTTCATCTGTAATGTAGGCTAGATGGATCAGCTAGTTAGATATATCAGCTGATCATCTCTAATGTAGGCTAGAGGAATCAGCAGGTTAGCTATATCTGCTGATCATCTCTAGTGTAGGCTAGATGAATTAGCTAGTTAGATATATCAGCTGATCATCTCTAATGTAGGCTAGATGAATCAGCTAGTTAGCTATATCAGCTGATCATCTCTAGTGTAGGCTAGATGAATTAGCTAGTTAGATATATCAGCTGTTCATCTCTAATGTAGGCTAGATGAATCAGCTAGTTAGTTATATCAGCTGTTCATCTCTAATGTAGGCTAGATGAATCAGCTAGTTAGATATATCAGCTGTTCATCTCTAGTGTAGTCTAGATGAATCAGCTAGTTAGATATATCAGCTGATCATCTCTAATGTAGGCTAGATGAATCAGCTAGTTAGCTATATCAGCTGATCATCTCTAGTGTAGGCTAGATGAATTTGCTAGTTAGATATATCAGCAGTTCATCTCTAATGTAGGCTAGATGAATCAGCTAGTTAGTTATATCAGCTGTTCATCTCTAATGTAGGCTAGATGAATCAGCTAGTTAGATATATCAGCTGTTCATGTCTAGTGTAGTCTAGATGAATCAGCTAGTTAGCTATATCAGCTGTTCATCTCTAATGTAGGCTAGATGAATCAGCTAGTTAGATATATCAGCTGATCATCTCTAATGTAGGCTAGATGGATCAGCTAGTTAGATATATCAGCTGATCATCTCTAATGTAGGCTAGATGAATCAGCTAGTAAGATATATCAGCTGTTCATCTCTAATGTAGGCTAGATGAATCAGCTAGTTAGCTATATCAGCTGTTCATCTCGAGTGTAGGGTAGATGAATAAGCTAGTTAGATATATCAGCTGATCATCTCTAATGTAGGCTAGATGAATCAGGTAGTTAGATATATCAGCTGATCATCTCTAATGTAGGCTAGATGAATCAGCTAGTTAGATATATCAGCTGATCATCTCTAATGTAGGCTAGATGAATCAGCTAGTTAGATATATCAGCTGTTCATCTGTAATGTAGGCTAGATGGATAAGCTAGTTAGATATATCAGCTGATCATCTCTAATGTAGGGAAGAGGAATCAGCAGGTTAGCTATATCTGCTGATCATTTCTAGTGTAGGCTAGATGAATTAGCTAGTTAGATATATCAGCTGTTCATCTCTAATGTAGGCTAGATGAATCAGCTAGTTAGTTATATCTCAGCTGTTCATCTCTAATGTAGGCTAGATGAATCAGCAAGTTAGATATATCAGCTGTTCATCTCCAGTGTAGGCTAGATGAATCAGCTAGTTAGCTATATAAGCTGTTCATCTCTAATGTAGGCTACATGAATCAGCTTGTTAGATATATCAGCTGTTCATCTCTAATGTTGGCTAGATGAATCAGATAGTTAGATATATCAGCTGATCATCTATAATGTAGGCTAGATGAATCAGGTAGTTAGATATATCAGTTGTTCATCTCTAATGTAGGCTAGATGCATCAGCTAGTTAGATATATCAGCTGATCATCTCTAATGTAGGCTAGATGAATCAGCTAGTTAGAAATATCAGCTGTTCATCTCTAATGTAGGCTAGATGGATCAGCTAGTTAGATATATCAGCTGATCATCTCTAATGTAGGCTAGATGAATCAGCTAGTTAGCTATATCAGCTGATCATCTCTAGGAGGCTGTGAGCGGCGCTGCACCGAGGCTGAGATCAGCTAGTTAGTTATATCAGCTGATCATCTATAATGTAGGCTAGATGAATCAGGTAGTTAGATATATCAGCTGTTCATCTGTAATGTAGGCTAGATGGATGAGCTAGTTAGATATATCAGCTGATCATCTCTAATGTAGGGAAGAGGAATCAGCAGGTTAGCTATATCTGCTGATCATTTCTAGTGTAGGCTAGATGAATTAGCTAGTTAGATATATCAGCTGTTCATCTCTAATGTAGGCTAGATGAATCAGCTAGTTAGTTATATCTCAGCTGTTCATCTCTAATGTAGGCTAGATGAATCAGCAAGTTAGATATATCAGCTGTTCATCTCCAGTGTAGGCTAGATGAATCAGCTAGTTAGTTATATCAGCTGTTCATCTCTAATGTAGGCTAGATGAATCAGCTAGTTAGATATATCAGCTGTTCATCTCTAGTTTAGGCTAGATGAATCAGCTAGTTAGCTATATCAGCTGTTCATCTCTAATGTAGGCTAGATGAATCAGCTTGTTAGATATATCAGCTGTTCATCTCTAATGTTGGCTAGATGAATCAGATAGTTAGATATATCAGCTGATCAACTATAATGTAGGCTAGATGAATGAGGTAGTTAGATATATCAGCTGTTCGTCTCTAATGTAGGCTAGATGAATCAGGTAGTTAGATATATCAGCTGATCATCTCTAATGTAGGCTAGATGAATCAGCTAGTTAGATATATCAGCTGATCATCTCTAATGTAGGCTAGATGAATCAGCTAGTTAGATATATCAGCTGTTCATCTGTAATGTAGGCTAGATGGATAAGCTAGTTAGATATATCAGCTGATCATCTCTAATGTAGGGAAGAGGAATCAGCAGGTTAGCTATATCTGCTGATCATTTCTAGTGTAGGCTAGATGAATTAGCTAGTTAGATATATCAGCTGTTCATCTCTAATGTAGGCTAGATGAATCAGCTAGTTAGTTATATCTCAGCTGTTCATCTCTAATGTAGGCTAGATGAATCAGCAAGTTAGATATATCAGCTGTTCATCTCCAGTGTAGGCTAGATGAATCAGCTAGTTAGCTATATAAGCTGTTCATCTCTAATGTAGGCTACATGAATCAGCTTGTTAGATATATCAGCTGTTCATCTCTAATGTTGGCTAGATGAATCAGATAGTTAGATATATCAGCTGATCATCTATAATGTAGGCTAGATGAATCAGGTAGTTAGATATATCAGTTGTTCATCTCTAATGTAGGCTAGATGCATCAGCTAGTTAGATATATCAGCTGATCATCTCTAATGTAGGCTAGATGAATCAGCTAGTTAGAAATATCAGCTGTTCATCTCTAATGTAGGCTAGATGGATCAGCTAGTTAGATATATCAGCTGATCATCTCTAATGTAGGCTAGATGAATCAGCTAGTTAGCTATATCAGCTGATCATCTCTAGTGTAGGCTAGATGAATTAGCTAGTTAGATATATCAGCTGTTCATCTCTAATGTAGGCTAGATGAATCAGCTAGTTAGTTATATCAGCTGATCATCTATAATGTAGGCTAGATGAATCAGGTAGTTAGATATATCAGCTGTTCATCTGTAATGTAGGCTAGATGGATGAGCTAGTTAGATATATCAGCTGATCATCTCTAATGTAGGGAAGAGGAATCAGCAGGTTAGCTATATCTGCTGATCATTTCTAGTGTAGGCTAGATGAATTAGCTAGTTAGATATATCAGCTGTTCATCTCTAATGTAGGCTAGATGAATCAGCTAGTTAGTTATATCTCAGCTGTTCATCTCTAATGTAGGCTAGATGAATCAGCAAGTTAGATATATCAGCTGTTCATCTCCAGTGTAGGCTAGATGAATCAGCTAGTTAGTTATATCAGCTGTTCATCTCTAATGTAGGCTAGATGAATCAGCTAGTTAGATATATCAGCTGTTCATCTCTAGTTTAGGCTAGATGAATCAGCTAGTTAGCTATATCAGCTGTTCATCTCTAATGTAGGCTAGATGAATCAGCTTGTTAGATATATCAGCTGTTCATCTCTAATGTTGGCTAGATGAATCAGATAGTTAGATATATCAGCTGATCAACTATAATGTAGGCTAGATGAATGAGGTAGTTAGATATATCAGCTGTTCGTCTCTAATGTAGGCTAGATGAATCAGCTAGTTAGATATATCAGCTGTTCATCTCTAATTTAGGCTAGATGAATCAGCTAGTTAGATATATCAGCTGTTCATCTCTAATGTAGGCTAGATGAATCAGCTAGTTAGATATATCAGCTGTTCATCTCTAATGTAGGCTAGATGAATCAGCTAGTTAGATATATCAGCTGTTCATCTCTAATGTAGGCTAGATGAATCAGCTAGTTAGATATATCAGCTGTTCATCTCCAGTGTAGGCTAGATGAATCAGCTAGTTAGCTATATAAGCTGTTCATCTCTAATGTAGGCTAGATGAATCAGCAAGTTAGATATATCAGCTGTTCATCTCCAGTGTAGGCTAGATGAATCAGCTAGTTAGCTATATAAGCTGTTCATCTCTAATGTAGGCTACATGAATCAGCTTGTTAGATATATCAGCTGTTCATCTCTAATGTTGGCTAGATGAATCAGATAGTTAGATATATCAGCTGATCATCTATAATGTAGGCTAGATGAATCAGGTAGTTAGATATATCAGTTGTTCATCTCTAATGTAGGCTAGATGCATCAGCTAGTTAGATATATCAGCTGATCATCTCTAATGTAGGCTAGATGAATCAGCTAGTTAGAAATATCAGCTGTTCATCTCTAATGTAGGCTAGATGCATCAGCTAGTTAGATATATCAGCTGATCATCTCTAATGTAGGCTAGATGAATCAGCTAGTTAGAAATATCAGCTGTTCATCTCTAATGTAGGCTAGATGGATCAGCTAGTTAGATATATCAGCTGATCATCTCTAATGTAGGCTAGATGAATCAGCTAGTTAGCTATATCAGCTGATCATCTCTAGTGTAGGCTAGATGAATTAGCTAGTTAGATATATCAGCTGTTCATCTCTAATGTAGGCTAGATGAATCAGCTAGTTAGTTATATCAGCTGATCATCTATAATGTAGGCTAGATGAATCAGGTAGTTAGATATATCAGCTGTTCATCTGTAATGTAGGCTAGATGGATGAGCTAGTTAGATATATCAGCTGATCATCTCTAATGTAGGGAAGAGGAATCAGCAGGTTAGCTATATCTGCTGATCATTTCTAGTGTAGGCTAGATGAATTAGCTAGTTAGATATATCAGCTGTTCATCTCTAATGTAGGCTAGATGAATCAGCTAGTTAGTTATATCTCAGCTGTTCATCTCTAATGTAGGCTAGATGAATCAGCAAGTTAGATATATCAGCTGTTCATCTCCAGTGTAGGCTAGATGAATCAGCTAGTTAGTTATATCAGCTGTTCATCTCTAATGTAGGCTAGATGAATCAGCTAGTTAGATATATCAGCTGTTCATCTCTAGTTTAGGCTAGATGAATCAGCTAGTTAGCTATATCAGCTGTTCATCTCTAATGTAGGCTAGATGAATCAGCTTGTTAGATATATCAGCTGTTCATCTCTAATGTTGGCTAGATGAATCAGATAGTTAGATATATCAGCTGATCAACTATAATGTAGGCTAGATGAATGAGGTAGTTAGATATATCAGCTGTTCGTCTCTAATGTAGGCTAGATGAATCAGCTAGTTAGATATATCAGCTGTTCATCTCTAATTTAGGCTAGATGAATCAGCTAGTTAGATATATCAGCTGTTCATCTCTAATGTAGGCTAGATGAATCAGCTAGTTAGATATATCAGCTGTTCATCTCTAATGTAGGCTAGATGAATCAGCTAGTTAGATATATCAGCTGTTCATCTCTAATGTAGGCTAGATGAATCAGCTAGTTAGATATATCAGCTGTTCATCTCCAGTGTAGGCTAGATGAATCAGCTAGTTAGCTATATAAGCTGTTCATCTCTAATGTAGGCTAGATGAATCAGCAAGTTAGATATATCAGCTGTTCATCTCCAGTGTAGGCTAGATGAATCAGCTAGTTAGCTATATAAGCTGTTCATCTCTAATGTAGGCTACATGAATCAGCTTGTTAGATATATCAGCTGTTCATCTCTAATGTTGGCTAGATGAATCAGATAGTTAGATATATCAGCTGTTCATCTCTAATGTAGGCTAGATGAATCAGCTAGTTAGATATATCAGCTGTTCATCTCTAATGTAGGCTAGATGAATCAGCTAGTTAGATATATCAGCTGATCATCTCTAATGTAGGCTAGATGAATCATCTAGTTAGATATATCAGCTGTTCATCTGTAATGTAGGCTAGATGGATAAGCTAGTTAGATATATCAGCTGATCATCTCTAATGTAGGGAAGAGGAATCAGCAGGTTAGCTATATCTGCTGATCATTTCTAGTGTAGGCTAGATGAATTAGCTAATTAGATATATCAGCTGTTCATCTCTAATGTAGGCTAGATGAATCAGCTAGTTAGTTATATCAGCTGTTCATCTCTAATGTAGGCTAGATGAATCAGCTAGTTAGATATATCAGCTGTTCATCTCTAGTGTAGGCTAGATGAATACGCTAGTTAGCTATATCAGCTGTTCATCTCTAATGTAGGCTAGATGAATCAGCAAGTTAGATATATCAGCTGTTCATCTCTAATGTAGGCTAGATGAATCACCTAGTTAGATATATCAGCTGACCATCTCTAATGTAGGCTAGATGAATCAGCTAGTTAGCTATATCAGCTGATCATCTGTAGTGTAGGCTAGATGAATTAGCTAGTTAGATATATCAGCTGTTCATCTCTAATGTAGGCTAGATGAATCAGGTAGTTAGATATATCAGCTGTTCATCTCTAATGTAGGCTAGATGAATCAGCAAGTTAGATATATCAGCTGTTCATCTCTAGTTTAGGCTAGATGAATCAGCTAGTTAGCTATATCAGCTGTTCATCTCTAATGAAGGCTAGATGAATCAGCTTGTTAGATATATCAGCTGTTCATCTCTAATGTTGGCTAGATGAATCAGATAGTTAGATATATCAGCTGATCAACTATAATGTAGGCTAGATGAATGAGGTAGTTAGATATATCAGCTGTTCGTCTCTAATGTAGGCTAGATGAATCAGCTAGTTAGATATATCAGCTGTTCATCTCTAATTTAGGCTAGATGAATCAGCTAGTTAGATATATCAGCTGTTCATCTCTAATGTAGGCTAGATGAATCAGCTAGTTAGATATATCAGCTGATCATCTCTAATGTAGGCTAGATGAATCATCTAGTTAGATATATCAGCTGTTCATCTGTAATGTAGGCTAGATGGATAAGCTAGTTAGATATATCAGCTGATCATCTCTAATGTAGGGAAGAGGAATCAGCAGGTTAGCTATATCTGCTGATCATTTCTAGTGTAGGCTAGATGAATTAGCTAATTAGATATATCAGCTGTTCATCTCTAATGTAGGCTAGATGAATCAGCTAGTTAGTTATATCAGCTGTTCATCTCTAATGTAGGCTAGATGAATCAGCTAGTTAGATATATCAGCTGTTCATCTCTAGTGTAGGCTAGATGAATACGCTAGTTAGCTATATCAGCTGTTCATCTCTAATGTAGGCTAGATGAATCAGCAAGTTAGATATATCAGCTGTTCATCTCTAATGTAGGCTAGATGAATCACCTAGTTAGATATATCAGCTGACCATCTCTAATGTAGGCTAGATGAATCAGCTAGTTAGCTATATCAGCTGATCATCTCTAGTGTAGGCTAGATGAATTAGCTAGTTAGATATATCAGCTGTTCATCTCTAATGTAGGCTAGATGAATCAGGTAGTTAGATATATCAGCTGTTCATCTCTAATGTAGGCTAGATGAATCAGCAAGTTAGATATATCAGCTGTTCATCTCTAGTTTAGGCTAGATGAATCAGCTAGTTAGCTATATCAGCTGTTCATCTCTAATGAAGGCTAGATGAATCAGCTTGTTAGATATATCAGCTGTTCATCTCTAATGTTGGCTAGATGAATCAGATAGTTAGATATATCAGCTGATCAACTATAATGTAGGCTAGATGAATGAGGTAGTTAGATATATCAGCTGTTCGTCTCTAATGTAGGCTAGATGAATCAGCTAGTTAGATATATCAGCTGTTCATCTCTAATTTAGGCTAGATGAATCAGCTAGTTAGATATATCAGCTGTTCATCTCTAATGTAGGCTAGATGTATCAGCTAGTTAGATATATCAGCTGATCATTTCTAATGTAGGCTAGATGAATCAGCTAGTTAGCTATATCAGCTGATCATCTCTAGTGTAGGCTAGATGAATTAGCTATTTAGATATATCAGCTGTTCATCTCTAATGTAGGCTAGATGAATCAGCTAGTTAGTTATATCAGCTGTTCATCTCTAATGTAGGCTAGATGAATCAGCTAGTTAGATATATCAGCTGTTCATCTTTAATGTAGGCTAGATGGATCAGCTAGTTAGATATATCAGCTGATCATCTCTAATGTAGGCTAGAGGAATCAGCAGGTTAGCTATATCTGCTGATCATCTCTAGTGTAGGCTAGATCAATTAGCTAGTTAGATATATCAGCTGATCATCTCTAATGTAGGCTAGATGAATCAGCTAGTTAGCTATATCAGCTGATCATCTCTAGTGTAGGCTAGATGAATTAGCTAGTTAGATATATCAGCTGTTCATCTCTAATGTAGGCTAGATGAATCAGCTAGTTAGTTATATCAGCTGTTCATCTCTAATGTAGGCTAGATGAATCAGCTAGTTAGATATATCAGCTGTTCATCTCTAGTGTAGTCTAGATGAATCAGCTAGTTAGATATATCAGCTGATCATCTCTAATGTAGGCTAGATGAATCAGCTAGTTAGCTATATCAGCTGATCATCTCTAGTGTAGGCTAGATGAATTAGCTAGTTAGATATATCAGCAGTTCATCTCTAATGTAGGCTAGATGAATCAGCTAGTTAGTTATATCAGCTGTTCATCTCTAATGTAGGCTAGATGAATCAGCTAGTTAGATATATCAGCTGTTCATCTCTAGTGTAGTCTAGATGAATCAGCTAGTTAGCTATATCAGCTGTTCATCTCTAATGTAGGCTAGATGAATCAGCTAGTTAGATATATCAGCTCTTCATCTCTAATGTAGGCTAGCTGAATCAGGTAGTTAGATATATCAGCTGATCATCTCTAATGTAGGCTAGATGGATCAGCTAGTTAGATATATCAGCTGATCATCTCTAATGTAGGCTAGATGAATCAGCTAGTAAGATATATCAGCTGTTCATCTCTAATGTAGGCTAGATGAATCAGCTAGTTAGCTATATCAGCTGTTCATCTCGAGTGTAGGGTAGATGAATAAGCTAGTTAGATATATCAGCTGATCATCTCTAATGTAGGCTAGATGAATCAGGTAGTTAGATATATCAGCTGATCATCTCTAATGTAGGCTAGATGAATCAGCTAGTTAGATATATCAGCTGTTCATCTGTAATGTAGGCTAGATGGATAAGCTAGTTAGATATATCAGCTGATCATCTCTAATGTAGGGAAGAGGAATCAGCAGGTTAGCTATATCTGCTGATCATTTCTAGTGTAGGCTAGATGAATTAGCTAGTTAGATATATCAGCTGTTCATCTCTAATGTAGGCTAGATGAATCAGCTAGTTAGCTATATCAGCTGTTCATCTCTAATGTAGGCTACATGAATCAGCTTGTTAGATATATCAGCTGTTCATCTCTAATGTTGGCTAGATGAATCAGATAGTTAGATATATCAGCTGATCATCTATAATGTAGGCTAGATGAATCAGGTAGTTAGATATATCAGTTGTTCATCTCTAATGTAGGCTAGATGCATCAGCTAGTTAGATATATCAGCTGATCATCTCTAATGTAGGCTAGATGAATCAGCTAGTTAGAAATATCAGCTGTTCATCTCTAATGTAGGCTAGATGGATCAGCTAGTTAGATATATCAGCTGATCATCTCTAATGTAGGCTAGATGAATCAGCTAGTTAGCTATATCAGCTGATCATCTCTAGTGTAGGCTAGATGAATTAGCTAGTTAGATATATCAGCTGTTCATCTCTAATGTAGGCTAGATGAATCAGCTAGTTAGTTATATCAGCTGTTCATCTCTAATGTAGGCTAGATGAATCAGCTAGTTAGATATATCAGCTGTTCATCTCTAGTGTAGGCTAGATGAATACGCTAGTTAGCTATATCAGCTGTTCATCTCTAATGTAGGCTAGATGAATCAGCAAGTTAGATATATCAGCTGTTCATCTCTAATGTAGGCTAGATGAATCACCTAGTTAGATATATAAGCTGACCATCTCTAATGTAGGCTAGATGAATCAGCTAGTTAGCTATATCAGCTGATCATCTCTAGTGTAGGCTAGATGAATTAGCTAGTTAGATATATCAGCTGTTCATCTCTAATGTAGGCTAGATGAATCAGCAAGTTAGATATATCAGCTGTTCATCTCTAGTTTAGGCTAGATGAATCAGCTAGTTAGCTATATCAGCTGTTCATCTCTAATGTAGGCTAGATGAATCAGCTTGTTAGATATATCAGCTGTTCATCTCTAATGTTGGCTAGATGAATCAGATAGTTAGATATATCAGCTGATCAACTATAATGTAGGCTAGATGAATGAGGTAGTTAGATATATCAGCTGTTCGTCTCTAATGTAGGCTAGATGAATCAGCTAGTTAGATATATCAGCTGTTCATCTCTAATTTAGGCTAGATGAATCAGCTAGTTAGATATATCAGCTGTTCATCTCTAATGTAGGCTAGATGAATCAGCTAGTTAGATATATCAGCTGTTCATCTCTAATGTAGGCTAGATGAATCAGCTAGTTAGATATATCAGCTGATCATCTCTAATGTAGGCTAGATGAATCAGCTACTTAGATATATCAGCTGTTCATCTGTAATGTAGGCTAGATGGATAAGCTAGTTAGATATATCAGCTGATCATCTCTAATGTAGGGAAGAGGAATCAGCAGGTTAGCTATATCTGCTGATCATTTCTAGTGTAGGCTAGATGAATTAGCTAGTTAGATATATCAGCTGTTCATCTCTAATGTAGGCTAGATGAATCAGCTAGTTAGTTATATCTCAGCTGTTCATCTCTAATGTAGGCTAGATGAATCAGCAAGTTAGATATATCAGCTGTTCATCTCCAGTGTAGGCTAGATGAATCAGCTAGTTAGCTATATCAGCTGTTCATCTCTAATGTAGGCTACATGAATCAGCTTGTTAGATATATCAGCTGTTCATCTCTAATGTTGGCTAGATGAATCAGATAGTTAGATATATCAGCTGATCATCTATAATGTAGGCTAGATGAATCAGGTAGTTAGATATATCAGTTGTTCATCTCTAATGTAGGCTAGATGCATCAGCTAGTTAGATATATCAGCTGATCATCTCTAATGTAGGCTAGATGAATCAGCTAGTTAGAAATATCAGCTGTTCATCTCTAATGTAGGCTAGATGGATCAGCTAGTTAGATATATCAGCTGATCATCTCTAATGTAGGCTAGATGAATCAGCTAGTTAGCTATATCAGCTGATCATCTCTAGTGTAGGCTAGATGAATTAGCTAGTTAGATATATCAGCTGTTCATCTCTAGTGTAGGCTAGATGAATTAGCTAGTTAGATATATCAGCTGTTCATCTCTAATGTAGGCTAGATGAATCAGCAAGTTAGATATATCAGCTGTTCATCTCTAGTTTAGGCTAGATGAATCAGCTAGTTAGCTATATCAGCTGTTCATCTCTAATGTAGGCTAGATGAATCAGCTTGTTAGATATATCAGCTGTTCATCTCTAATGTTGGCTAGATGAATCAGATAGTTAGATATATCAGCTGATCAACTATAATGTAGGCTAGATGAATGAGGTAGTTAGATATATCAGCTGTTCGTCTCTAATGTAGGCTAGATGAATCAGCTAGTTAGATATATCAGCTTTTCATCTCTAATTTAGGCTAGATGAATCAGCTAGTTAGATATATCAGCTGTTCATCTCTAATGTAGGCTAGATGAATCAGCTAGTTAGATATATCAGCTGTTCATCTCTAATGTAGGCTAGATGAATCAGCTAGTTAGATATATCAGCTGATCATCTCTAATGTAGGCTAGATGAATCAGCTACTTAGATATATCAGCTGTTCATCTGTAATGTAGGCTAGATGGATAAGCTAGTTAGATATATCAGCTGATCATCTCTAATGTAGGGAAGAGGAATCAGCAGGTTAGCTATATCTGCTGATCATTTCTAGTGTAGGCTAGATGAATTAGCTAGTTAGATATATCAGCTGTTCATCTCTAATGTAGGCTAGATGAATCAGCTAGTTAGTTATATCTCAGCTGTTCATCTCTAATGTAGGCTAGATGAATCAGCAAGTTAGATATATCAGCTGTTCATCTCCAGTGTAGGCTAGATGAATCAGCTAGTTAGCTATATCAGCTGTTCATCTCTAATGTAGGCTACATGAATCAGCTTGTTAGATATATCAGCTGTTCATCTCTAATGTTGGCTAGATGAATCAGATAGTTAGATATATCAGCTGATCATCTATAATGTAGGCTAGATGAATCAGGTAGTTAGATATATCAGTTGTTCATCTCTAATGTAGGCTAGATGCATCAGCTAGTTAGATATATCAGCTGATCATCTCTAATGTAGGCTAGATGAATCAGCTAGTTAGAAATATCAGCTGTTCATCTCTAATGTAGGCTAGATGGATCAGCTAGTTAGATATATCAGCTGATCATCTCTAATGTAGGCTAGATGAATCAGCTAGTTAGCTATATCAGCTGATCATCTCTAGTGTAGGCTAGATGAATTAGCTAGTTAGATATATCAGCTGTTCATCTCTAATGTAGGCTAGATGAATCAGCTAGTTAGTTATATCAGCTGTTCATCTCTAATGTAGGCTAGATGAATCAGCTAGTTAGATATATCAGCTGTTCATCTCTAGTTTAGGCTAGATGAATCAGCTAGTTAGCTATATCAGCTGTTCATCTCTAATGTAGGCTAGATGAATCAGCTTGTTAGATATATCAGCTGTTCATCTCTAATGTTGGCTAGATGAATCAGATAGTTAGATATATCAGCTGATCAACTATAATGTAGGCTAGATGAATGAGGTAGTTAGATATATCAGCTGTTCGTCTCTAATGTAGGCTAGATGAATCAGCTAGTTAGATATATCAGCTGTTCATCTCTAATTTAGGCTAGATGAATCAGCTAGTTAGATATATCAGCTGTTCATCTCTAATGTAGGCTAGATGAATCAGCTAGTTAGATATATCAGCTGTTCATCTCTAATGTAGGCTAGATGAATCAGCTAGTTAGATATATCAGCTGTTCATCTCTAATGTAGGCTAGATGAATCAGCTAGTTAGATATATCAGCTGATCATCTCTAATGTAGGCTAGATGAATCAGCTACTTAGATATATCAGCTGTTCATCTGTAATGTAGGCTAGATGGATAAGCTAGTTAGATATATCAGCTGATCATCTCTAATGTAGGGAAGAGGAATCAGCAGGTTAGCTATATCTGCTGATCATTTCTAGTGTAGGCTAGATGAATTAGCTAGTTAGATATATCAGCTGTTCATCTCTAATGTAGGCTAGATGAATCAGCTAGTTAGTTATATCTCAGCTGTTCATCTCTAATGTAGGCTAGATGAATCAGCAAGTTAGATATATCAGCTGTTCATCTCCAGTGTAGGCTAGATGAATCAGCTAGTTAGCTATATCAGCTGTTCATCTCTAATGTAGGCTAGATGAATCAGCTAGTTAGATATATCAGCTGTTCATCTCTAGTGTAGGCTAGATGAATACGCTAGTTAGCTATATCAGCTGTTCATCTCTAATGTAGGCTAGATGAATCAGCAAGTTAGATATATCAGCTGTTCATCTCTAATGTAGGCTAGATGAATCACCTAGTTAGATATATCAGCTGACCATCTCTAATGTAGGCTAGATGAATCAGCTAGTTAGCTATATCAGCTGATCATCTCTAGTGTAGGCTAGATGAATTAGCTAGTTAGATATATCAGCTGTTCATCTCTAATGTAGGCTAGATGAATCAGCAAGTTAGATATATCAGCTGTTCATCTCTAGTTTAGGCTAGATGAATCAGCTAGTTAGCTATATCAGCTGTTCATCTCTAATGTAGGCTAGATGAATCAGCTTGTTAGATATATCAGCTGTTCATCTCTAATGTTGGCTAGATGAATCAGATAGTTAGATATATCAGCTGATCAACTATAATGTAGGCTAGATGAATGAGGTAGTTAGATATATCAGCTGTTCGTCTCTAATGTAGGCTAGATGAATCAGCTAGTTAGATATATCAGCTGTTCATCTCTAATTTAGGCTAGATGAATCAGCTAGTTAGATATATCAGCTGTTCATCTCTAATGTAGGCTAGATGAATCAGCTAGTTAGATATATCAGCTGTTCATCTCTAATGTAGGCTAGATGAATCAGCTAGTTAGATATATCAGCTGATCATCTCTAATGTAGGCTAGATGAATCAGCTACTTAGATATATCAGCTGTTCATCTGTAATGTAGGCTAGATGGATAAGCTAGTTAGATATATCAGCTGATCATCTCTAATGTAGGGAAGAGGAATCAGCAGGTTAGCTATATCTGCTGATCATTTCTAGTGTAGGCTAGATGAATTAGCTAGTTAGATATATCAGCTGTTCATCTCTAATGTAGGCTAGATGAATCAGCTAGTTAGTTATATCTCAGCTGTTCATCTCTAATGTAGGCTAGATGAATCAGCAAGTTAGATATATCAGCTGTTCATCTCCAGTGTAGGCTAGATGAATCAGCTAGTTAGCTATATCAGCTGTTCATCTCTAATGTAGGCTACATGAATCAGCTTGTTAGATATATCAGCTGTTCATCTCTAATGTTGGCTAGATGTATCAGATAGTTAGATATATCAGCTGATCATCTATAATGTAGGCTAGATGAATCAGGTAGTTAGATATATCAGTTGTTCATCTCTAATGTAGGCTAGATGCATCAGCTAGTTAGATATATCAGCTGATCATCTCTAATGTAGGCTAGATGAATCAGCTAGTTAGAAATATCAGCTGTTCATCTCTAATGTAGGCTAGATGGATCAGCTAGTTAGATATATCAGCTGATCATCTCTAATGTAGGCTAGATGAATCAGCTAGTTAGCTATATCAGCTGATCATCTCTAGTGTAGGCTAGATGAATTAGCTAGTTAGATATATCAGCTGTTCATCTCTAATGTAGGCTAGATGAATCAGCTAGTTAGTTATATCAGCTGTTCATCTCTAATGTAGGCTAGATGAATCAGCTAGTTAGATATATCAGCTGTTCATCTCTAGTTTAGGCTAGATGAATCAGCTAGTTAGCTATATCAGCTGTTCATCTCTAATGTAGGCTAGATGAATCAGCTTGTTAGATATATCAGCTGTTCATCTCTAATGTTGGCTAGATGAATCAGATAGTTAGATATATCAGCTGATCAACTATAATGTAGGCTAGATGAATGAGGTAGTTAGATATATCAGCTGTTCGTCTCTAATGTAGGCTAGATGAATCAGCTAGTTAGATATATCAGCTGTTCATCTCTAATTTAGGCTAGATGAATCAGCTAGTTAGATATATCAGCTGTTCATCTCTAATGTAGGCTAGATGAATCAGCTAGTTAGATATATCAGCTGTTCATCTCTAATGTAGGCTAGATGAATCAGCTAGTTAGATATATCAGCTGTTCATCTCTAATGTAGGCTAGATGAATCAGCTAGTTAGATATATCAGCTGATCATCTCTAATGTAGGCTAGATGAATCAGCTACTTAGATATATCAGCTGTTCATCTGTAATGTAGGCTAGATGGATAAGCTAGTTAGATATATCAGCTGATCATCTCTAATGTAGGGAAGAGGAATCAGCAGGTTAGCTATATCTGCTGATCATTTCTAGTGTAGGCTAGATGAATGAGCTAGTTAGATATATCAGCTGTTCATCTCTAATGTAGGCTAGATGAATCAGCTAGTTAGTTATATCTCAGCTGTTCATCTCTAATGTAGGCTAGATGAATCAGCAAGTTAGATATATCAGCTGTTCATCTCCAGTGTAGGCTAGATGAATCAGCTATTTAGCTATATCAGCTGTTCATCTCTAATGTAGGCTACAGGAATCAGCTTGTTAGATATATCAGCTGTTCATCTCTAATGTTGGCTAGATGAATCAGATAGTTAGATATATCAGCTGATCATCTATAATGTAGGCTAGATGAATCAGGTAGTTAGATATATCAGTTGTTCATCTCTAATGTAGGCTAGATGCATCAGCTAGTTAGATATATCAGCTGATCATCTCTAATGTAGGCTAGATGAATCAGCTAGTTAGAAATATCAGCTGTTCATCTCTAATGTAGGCTAGATGGATCAGCTAGTTAGATATATCAGCTGATCATCTCTAATGTAGGCTAGATGAATCAGCTAGTTAGCTATATCAGCTGATCATCTCTAGTGTAAGTTAGATGAATTAGCTAGTTAGATATATCAGCTGTTCATCTCTAATGTAGGCTAGATGAATCAGCTAGTTAGTTATATCAGCTGTTCATCTCTAATGTAGGCTAGATGAATCAGCTAGTTAGATATATCAGCTGTTCATCTCTAGTTTAGGCTAGATGAATCAGCTAGTTAGCTATATCAGCTGTTCATCTCTAATGTAGGCTAGATGAATCAGCTTGTTAGATATATCAGCTGTTCATCTCTAATGTTGGCTAGATGAATCAGATAGTTAGATATATCAGCTGATCAACTATAATGTAGGCTAGATGAATGAGGTAGTTAGATATATCAGCTGTTCGTCTCTAATGTAGGCTAGATGAATCAGCTAGTTAGATATATCAGCTGTTCATCTCTAATTTAGGCTAGATGAATCAGCTAGTTAGATATATCAGCTGTTCATCTCTAATGTAGGCTAGATGAATCAGCTAGTTAGATATATCAGCTGTTCATCTCTAATGTAGGCTAGATGAATCAGCTAGTTAGATATATCAGCTGTTCATCTCTAATGTAGGCTAGATGAATCAGCTAGTTAGATATATCAGCTGTTCATCTCTAATGTAGGCTAGATGAATCAGCTAGTTAGATATATAAGCTGATCATCTCTAATGTAGGCTAGATGAATCATCTAGTTAGATATATCAGCTGTTCATCTGTAATGTAGGCTAGATGGATAAGCTAGTTAGATATATCAGCTGATCATCTCTAATGTAGGCTAGATGTATCAGCTAGTTAGATATATCAGCTGATCATTTCTAATGTAGGCTAGATGAATCAGCTAGTTAGCTATATCAGCTGATCATCTCTAGTGTAGGCTAGATGAATTAGCTATTTAGATATATCAGCTGTTCATCTCTAATGTAGGCTAGATGAATCAGCTAGTTAGTTATATCAGCTGTTCATCTCTAATGTAGGCTAGATGAATCAGCTAGTTAGATATATCAGCTGTTCATCTGTAATGTAGGCTAGATGGATCAGCTAGTTAGATATATCAGCTGATCATCTCTAATGTAGGCTAGAGGAATCAGCAGGTTAGCTATATCTGCTGATCATCTCTAGTGTAGGCTAGATGAATTAGCTAGTTAGATATATCAGCTGATCATCTCTAATGTAGGCTAGATGAATCAGCTAGTTAGCTATATCAGCTGATCATCTCTAGTGTAGGCTAGATGAATTAGCTAGTTAGATATATCAGCTGTTCATCTCTAATGTAGGCTAGATGAATCAGCTAGTTAGTTATATCAGCTGTTCATCTCTAATGTAGGCTAGATGAATCAGCTAGTTAGATATATCAGCTGTTCATCTCTAGTGTAGTCTAGATGAATCAGCTAGTTAGATATATCAGCTGATCATCTCTAATGTAGGCTAGATGAATCAGCTAGTTAGCTATATCAGCTGATCATCTCTAGTGTAGGCTAGATGAATTAGCTAGTTAGATATATCAGCAGTTCATCTCTAATGTAGGCTAGATGAATCAGCTAGTTAGTTATATCAGCTGTTCATCTCTAATGTAGGCTAGATGAATCAGCTAGTTAGATATATCAGCTGTTCATCTCTAGTGTAGTCTAGATGAATCAGCTAGTTAGCTATATCAGCTGTTCATCTCTAATGTAGGCTAGATGAATCAGCTAGTTAGCTATATCAGCTGTTCATCTCGAGTGTAGGGTAGATGAATAAGCTAGTTAGATATATCAGCTGATCATCTCTAATGTAGGCTAGATGAATCAGGTAGTTAGATATATCAGCTGATCATCTCTAATGTAGGCTAGATGAATCAGCTAGTTAGATATATCAGCTGATCATCTCTAATGTAGGCTAGATGAATCAGCTAGTTAGATATATCAGCTGATCATCTCTAATGTAGGCTAGATGAATCAGCTAGTTAGATATATCAGCTGATCATCTCTAATGTAGGCTAGATGAATCAGCTAGTTAGCTATATCAGCTGATCATCTCTAGTGTAGGCTAGATGAATTAGCTAGTTAGATATATCAGCTGTTCATCTCTAATGTAGGCTAGATGAATCAGGTAGTTAGATATATCAGCTGTTCATCTCTAATGTAGGCTAGATGAATCAGCAAGTTAGATATATCAGCTGTTCATCTCTAGTTTAGGCTAGATGAATCAGCTAGTTAGCTATATCAGCTGTTCATCTCTAATGAAGGCTAGATGAATCAGCTTGTTAGATATATCAGCTGTTCATCTCTAATGTTGGCTAGATGAATCAGATAGTTAGATATATCAGCTGATCAACTATAATGTAGGCTAGATGAATGAGGTAGTTAGATATATCAGCTGTTCGTCTCTAATGTAGGCTAGATGTATCAGCTAGTTAGATATATCAGCTGATCATTTCTAATGTAGGCTAGATGAATCAGCTAGTTAGCTATATCAGCTGATCATCTCTAGTGTAGGCTAGATGAATTAGCTATTTAGATATATCAGCTGTTCATCTCTAATGTAGGCTAGATGAATCAGCTAGTTAGTTATATCAGCTGTTCATCTCTAATGTAGGCTACATGAATCAGCTTGTTAGATATATCAGCTGTTCATCTCTAATGTTGGCTAGATGAATCAGATAGTTAGATATATCAGCTGATCATCTATAATGTAGGCTAGATGAATCAGGTAGTTAGATATATCAGTTGTTCATCTCTAATGTAGGCTAGATGCATCAGCTAGTTAGATATATCAGCTGATCATTTCTAATGTAGGCTAGATGAATCAGCTAGTTAGCTATATCAGCTGATCATCTCTAGTGTAGGCTAGATGAATTAGCTAGTTAGATATATCAGCTGTTCATCTCTAATGTAGGCTAGATGAATCAGGTAGTTAGATATATCAGCTGTTCATCTCTAATGTAGGCTAGATGAATCAGCAAGTTAGATATATCAGCTGTTCATCTCTAGTTTAGGCTAGATGAATCAGCTAGTTAGCTATATCAGCTGTTCATCTCTAATGAAGGCTAGATGAATCAGCTTGTTAGATATATCAGCTGTTCATCTCTAATGTTGGCTAGATGAATCAGATAGTTAGATATATCAGCTGATCAACTATAATGTAGGCTAGATGAATGAGGTAGTTAGATATATCAGCTGTTCGTCTCTAATGTAGGCTAGATGTATCAGCTAGTTAGATATATCAGCTGATCATTTCTAATGTAGGCTAGATGAATCAGCTAGTTAGCTATATCAGCTGATCATCTCTAGTGTAGGCTAGATGAATTAGCTATTTAGATATATCAGCTGTTCATCTCTAATGTAGGCTAGATGAATCAGCTAGTTAGTTATATCAGCTGTTCATCTCTAATGTAGGCTAGATGAATCAGCTAGTTAGATATATCAGCTGTTCATCTGTAATGTAGGCTAGATGGATCAGCTAGTTAGATATATCAGCTGATCATCTCTAATGTAGGCTAGAGGAATCAGCGGGTTAGCTATATCTGCTGATCATCTCTAGTGTAGGCTAGATGAATTAGCTAGTTAGATATATCAGCTGATCATCTCTAATGTAGGCTAGATGAATCAGCTAGTTAGCTATATCAGCTGATCATCTCTAGTGTAGGCTAGATGAATTAGCTAGTTAGATATATCAGCTGTTCATCTCTAGTGTAGGCTAGATGAATTAGCTAGTTAGATATATCAGCAGTTCATCTCTAATGTAATCTAGATGAATCAGCTAGTTAGTTATATCAGCTGTTCATCTCTAATGTAGGCTAGATGAATCAGCTAGTTAGATATATCAGCTGTTCATCTCTAGTGTAGTCTAGATGAATCAGCTAGTTAGCTATATCAGCTGTTCATCTCTAATGTAGGCTAGATGAATCAGCTAGTTAGATATATCAGCTCTTCATCTCTAATGTAGGCTAGCTGAATCAGGTAGTTAGATATATCAGCTGATCATCTCTAATGTAGGCTAGATGGATCAGCTAGTTAGATATATCAGCTGATCATCTCTAATGTAGGCTAGATGAATCAGCTAGTAAGATATATCAGCTGTTCATCTCTAATGTAGGCTAGATGAATCAGCTAGTTAGCTATATCAGCTGTTCATCTCGAGTGTAGGGTAGATGAATAAGCTAGTTAGATATATCAGCTGATCATCTCTAATGTAGGCTAGATGAATCAGGTAGTTAGATATATCAGCTGATCATCTCTAATGTAGGCTAGATGAATCAGCTAGTTAGATTAATCAGCTGATCATCTCTAATGTAGGCTAGATGAATCAGCTAGTTAGATATATCAGCTGTTCATCTGTAATGTAGGCTAGATGGATAAGCTAGTTAGATATATCAGCTGATCATCTCTAATGTAGGGAAGAGGAATCAGCAGGTTAGCTATATCTGCTGATCATTTCTAGTGTAGGCTAGATGAATTAGCTAGTTAGATATATCAGCTGTTCATCTCTAATGTAGGCTAGATGAATCAGCTAGTTAGTTATATCTCAGCTGTTCATCTCTAATGTAGGCTAGATGAATCAGCAAGTTAGATATATCAGCTGTTCATCTCCAGTGTAGGCTAGATGAATCAGCTAGTTAGCTATATCAGCTGTTCATCTCTAATGTAGGCTACATGAATCAGCTTGTTAGATATATCAGCTGTTCATCTCTAATGTTGGCTAGATGAATCAGATAGTTAGATATATCAGCTGATCATCTATAATGTAGGCTAGATGAATCAGGTAGTTAGATATATCAGTTGTTCATCTCTAATGTAGGCTAGATGCATCAGCTAGTTAGATATATCAGCTGATCATCTCTAATGTAGGCTAGATGAATCAGCTAGTTAGAAATATCAGCTGTTCATCTCTAATGTAGGCTAGATGGATCAGCTTGTTAGATATATCAGCTGATCATCTCTAATGTAGGCTAGATGAATCAGCTAGTTAGCTATATCAGCTGATCATCTCTAGTGTAGGCTAGATGAATTAGCTAGTTAGATATATCAGCTGTTCATCTCTAATGTAGGCTAGATGAATCAGCTAGTTAGTTATATCAGCTGTTCATCTCTAATGTAGGCTAGATGAATCAGCTAGTTAGATATATCAGCTGTTCATCTCTAGTGTAGGCTAGATGAATACGCTAGTTAGCTATATCAGCTGTTCATCTCTAATGTAGGCTAGATGAATCAGCAAGTTAGATATATCAGCTGTTCATCTCTAATGTAGGCTAGATGAATCACCTAGTTAGATATATCAGCTGACCATCTCTAATGTAGGCTAGATGAATCAGCTAGTTAGCTATATCAGCTGATCATCTCTAGTGTATGCTAGATGAATTAGCTAGTTAGATATATCAGCTGTTCATCTCTAATGTAGGCTAGATGAATCAGCAAGTTAGATATATCAGCTGTTCATCTCTAGTTTAGGCTAGATGAATCAGCTAGTTAGCTATATCAGCTGTTCATCTCTAATGTAGGCTAGATGAATCAGCTTGTTAGATATATCAGCTGTTCATCTCTAATGTTGGCTAGATGAATCAGATAGTTAGATATATCAGCTGATCAACTATAATGTAGGCTAGATGAATGAGGTAGTTAGATATATCAGCTGTTCGTCTCTAATGTAGGCTAGATGAATCAGCTAGTTAGATATATCAGCTGTTCATCTCTAATTTAGGCTAGATGAATCAGCTAGTTAGATATATCAGCTGTTCATCTCTAATGTAGGCTAGATGAATCAGCTAGTTAGATATATCAGCTGTTCATCTCTAATGTAGGCTAGATGAATCAGCTAGTTAGATATATCAGCTGATCATCTCTAATGTAGGCTAGATGAATCAGCTACTTAGATATATCAGCTGTTCATCTGTAATGTAGGCTAGATGGATAAGCTAGTTAGATATATCAGCTGATCATCTCTAATGTAGGGAAGAGGAATCAGCAGGTTAGCTATATCTGCTGATCATTTCTACTGTAGGCTAGATGAATTAGCTAGTTAGATATATCAGCTGTTCATCTCTAATGTAGGCTAGATGAATCAGCTAGTTAGTTATATCTCAGCTGTTCATCTCTAATGTAGGCTAGATGAATCAGCAAGTTAGATATATCAGCTGTTCATCTCCAGTGTAGGCTAGATGAATCAGCTAGTTAGCTATATCAGCTGTTCATCTCTAATGTAGGCTACATGAATCAGCTTGTTAGATATATCAGCTGTTCATCTCTAATGTTGGCTAGATGAATCAGATAGTTAGATATATCAGCTGATCATCTATAATGTAGGCTAGATGAATCAGGTAGTTAGATATATCAGTTGTTCATCTCTAATGTAGGCTAGATGCATCAGCTAGTTAGATATATCAGCTGATCATCTCTAATGTAGGCTAGATGAATCAGCTAGTTAGAAATATCAGCTGTTCATCTCTAATGTAGGCTAGATGGATCAGCTAGTTAGCTATATCAGCTGATCATCTCTAGTGTAGGCTAGATGAATTAGCTAGTTAGATATATCAGCTGTTCATCTCTAATGTAGGCTAGATGAATCAGCTAGTTAGTTATATCAGCTGTTCATCTCTAATGTAGGCTAGATGAATCAGCTAGTTAGATATATCAGCTGTTCATCTCTAGTTTAGGCTAGATGAATCAGCTAGTTAGCTATATCAGCTGTTCATCTCTAATGTAGGCTAGATGAATCAGCTTGTTAGATATATCAGCTGTTCATCTCTAATGTTGGCTAGATGAATCAGATAGTTAGATATATCAGCTGATCAACTATAATGTAGGCTAGATGAATGAGGTAGTTAGATATATCAGCTGTTCGTCTCTAATGTAGGCTAGATGAATCAGCTAGTTAGATATATCAGCTGTTCATCTCTAATTTAGGCTAGATGAATCAGCTAGTTAGATATATCAGCTGTTCATCTCTAATGTAGGCTAGATGAATCAGCTAGTTAGATATATCAGCTGTTCATCTCTAATGTAGGCTAGATGAATCAGCTAGTTAGATATATCAGCTGTTCATCTCTAATGTAGGGTAGATGAATCAGCTAGTTAGATATATCAGCTGTTCATCTCTAATGTAGGCTAGATGAATCAGCTAGTTAGATATATCAGCTGATCATCTCTAATGTAGGCTAGATGAATCATCTAGTTAGATATATCAGCTGTTCATCTGTAATGTAGGCTAGATGGATAAGCTAGTTAGATATATCAGCTGATCAACTCTAATGTAGGGAAGAGGAATCAGCAGGTTAGCTATATCTGCTGATCATTTCTAGTGTAGGCTAGATGAATTAGCTAGTTAGATATATCAGCTGTTCATGTCTAATGTAGGCTAGATGAATCAGCTAGTTAGTTATATCTCAGCTGTTCATCTCTAATGTAGGCTAGATGAATCAGCAAGTTAGATATATCAGCTGTTCATCTCCAGTGTAGGCTAGATGAATCAGCTAGTTAGCTATATCAGCTGTTCATCTCTAATGTAGGCTACATGAATCAGCTTGTTAGATATATCAGCTGTTCATCTCTAATGTTGGCTAGATGAATCAGATAGTTAGATATATCAGCTGATCATCTATAATGTAGGCTAGATGAATAAGGTAGTTAGATATATCAGTTGTTCATCTCTAATGTAGGCTAGATGCATCAGCTAGTTAGATATATCAGCTGATCATCTCTAATGTAGGCTAGATGAATCAGCTAGTTAGAAATATCAGCTGTTCATCTCTAATGTAGGCTAGATGGATCAGCTAGTTAGATATATCAGCTGATCATCTCTAATGTGGCTAGATGAATCAGCTAGTTAGCTATATCAGCTGATCATCTCTAGTGTAGGCTAGATGAATTAGCTAGTTAGATATATCAGCTGTTCATCTCTAATGTAGGCTAGATGAATCAGCTAGTTAGTTATATCAGCTGTTCATCTCTAATGTAGGCTAGATGAATCAGCTAGTTAGATATATCAGCTGTTCATCTCTAGTGTAGGCTAGATGAATACGCTAGTTAGCTATATCAGCTGTTCATCTCTAATGTAGGCTAGATGAATCAGCAAGTTAGATATATCAGCTGTTCATCTCTAATGTAGGCTAGATGAATCACCTAGTTAGATATATCAGCTGACCATCTCTAATGTAGGCTAGATGAATCAGCTAGTTAGCTATATCAGCTGATCATCTCTAGTGTAGGCTAGATGAATTAGCTAGTTAGATATATCAGCTGTTCATCTCTAATGTAGGCTAGATGAATCAGGTAGTTAGATATATCAGCTGTTCATCTCTAATGTAGGCTAGATGAATCAGCAAGTTAGATATATCAGCTGTTCATCTCTAGTTTAGGCTAGATGAATCAGCTAGTTAGCTATATCAGCTGTTCATCTCTAATGTAGGCTAGATGAATCAGCTTGTTAGATATATCAGCTGTTCATCTCTAATGTTGGCTAGATGAATCAGATAGTTAGATATATCAGCTGATCAACTATAATGTAGGCTAGATGAATGAGGTAGTTAGATATATCAGCTGTTCGTCTCTAATGTAGGCTAGATGAATCAGCTAGTTAGATATATCAGCTGTTCATCTCTAATTTAGGCTAGATGAATCAGCTAGTTAGATATATCAGCTGTTCATCTCTAATGTAGGCTAGATGTATCAGCTAGTTAGATATATCAGCTGATCATTTCTAATGTAGGCTAGATGAATCAGCTAGTTAGCTATATCAGCTGATCATCTCTAGTGTAGGCTAGATGAATTAGCTATTTAGATATATCAGCTGTTCATCTCTAATGTAGGCTAGATGAATCAGCTAGTTAGATATATCAGCTGTTCATCTGTAATGTAGGCTAGATGGATAAGCTAGTTAGATATATCAGCTGATCATCTCTAATGTAGGGAAGAGGAATCAGCAGGTTAGCTATATCTGCTGATCATTTCTAGTGTAGGCTAGATGAATTAGCTAGTTAGATATATCAGCTGTTCATCTCTAATGTAGGCTAGATGAATCAGCTAGTTAGTTATATCTCAGCTGTTCATCTCTAATGTAGGCTAGATGAATCAGCAAGTTAGATATATCAGCTGTTCATCTCCAGTGTAGGCTAGATGAATCAGCTAGTTAGCTATATCAGCTGTTCATCTCTAATGTAGGCTACATGAATCAGCTTGTTAGATATATCAGCTGTTCATCTCTAATGTTGGCTAGATGAATCAGATAGTTAGATATATCAGCTGATCATCTATAATGTAGGCTAGATGAATCAGGTAGTTAGATATATCAGTTGTTCATCTCTAATGTAGGCTAGATGCATCAGCTAGTTAGATATATCAGCTGATCATCTCTAATGTAGGCTAGATGAATCAGCTAGTTAGAAATATCAGCTGTTCATCTCTAATGTAGGCTAGATGGATCAGCTAGTTAGCTATATCAGCTGATCATCTCTAGTGTAGGCTAGATGAATTAGCTAGTTAGATATATCAGCTGTTCATCTCTAATGTAGGCTAGATGAATCAGCTAGTTAGTTATATCAGCTGTTCATCTCTAATGTAGGCTAGATGAATCAGCTAGTTAGATATATCAGCTGTTCATCTCTAGTTTAGGCTAGATGAATCAGCTAGTTAGCTATATCAGCTGTTCATCTCTAATGTAGGCTAGATGAATCAGCTTGTTAGATATATCAGCTGTTCATCTCTAATGTTGGCTAGATGAATCAGATAGTTAGATATATCAGCTGATCAACTATAATGTAGGCTAGATGAATGAGGTAGTTAGATATATCAGCTGTTCGTCTCTAATGTAGGCTAGATGAATCAGCTAGTTAGATATATCAGCTGTTCATCTCTAATTTAGGCTAGATGAATCAGCTAGTTAGATATATCAGCTGTTCATCTCTAATGTAGGCTAGATGAATCAGCTAGTTAGATATATCAGCTGTTCATCTCTAATGTAGGCTAGATGAATCAGCTAGTTAGATATATCAGCTGTTCATCTCTAATGTAGGCTAGATGAATCAGCTAGTTAGATATATCAGCTGTTCATCTCTAATGTAGGCTAGATGAATCAGCTAGTTAGATATATCAGCTGTTCATTTCTAATGTAGGCTAGATGAATCAGCTAGTTAGATATATCAGCTGATCATCTCTAATGTAGGCTAGATGAATCATCTAGTTAGATATATCAGCTGTTCATCTGTAATGTAGGCTAGATGGATAAGCTAGTTAGATATATCAGCTGATCAACTCTAATGTAGGGAAGAGGAATCAGCAGGTTAGCTATATCTGCTGATCATTTCTAGTGTAGGCTAGATGAATTAGCTATTTAGATATATCAGCTGTTCATGTCTAATGTAGGCTAGATGAATCAGCTAGTTAGTTATATCTCAGCTGTTCATCTCTAATGTAGGCTAGATGAATCAGCAAGTTAGATATATCAGCTGTTCATCTCCAGTGTAGGCTAGATGAATCAGCTAGTTAGCTATATCAGCTGTTCATCTCTAATGTAGGCTACATGAATCAGCTTGTTAGATATATCAGCTGTTCATCTCTAATGTTGGCTAGATGAATCAGATAGTTAGATATATCAGCTGATCATCTATAATGTAGGCTAGATGAATAAGGTAGTTAGATATATCAGTTGTTCATCTCTAATGTAGGCTAGATGCATCAGCTAGTTAGATATATCAGCTGATCATCTCTAATGTAGGCTAGATGAATCAGCTAGTTAGAAATATCAGCTGTTCATCTCTAATGTAGGCTAGATGGATCAGCTAGTTAGATATATCAGCTGATCATCTCTAATGTAGGCTAGATGAATCAGCTAGTTAGCTATATCAGCTGATCATCTCTAGTGTAGGCTAGATGAATTAGCTAGTTAGATATATCAGCTGTTCATCTCTAATGTAGGCTAGATGAATCAGCTAGTTAGTTATATCAGCTGTTCATCTCTAATGTAGGCTAGATGAATCAGCTAGTTAGATATATCAGCTGTTCATCTCTAGTGTAGGCTAGATGAATACGCTAGTTAGCTATATCAGCTGTTCATCTCTAATGTAGGCTAGATGAATCAGCAAGTTAGATATATCAGCTGTTCATCTCTAATGTAGGCTAGATGAATCACCTAGTTAGATATATCAGCTGACCATCTCTAATGTAGGCTAGATGAATCAGCTAGTTAGCTATATCAGCTGATCATCTCTAGTGTAGGCTAGATGAATTAGCTAGTTAGATATATCAGCTGTTCATCTCTAATGTAGGCTAGATGAATCAGGTAGTTAGATATATCAGCTGTTCATCTCTAATGTAGGCTAGATGAATCAGCAAGTTAGATATATCAGCTGTTCATCTCTAGTTTAGGCTAGATGAATCAGCTAGTTAGCTATATCAGCTGTTCACCTCTAATGTAGGCTAGATGAATCAGCTTGTTAGATATATCAGCTGTTCATCTCTAATGTTGGCTAGATGAATCAGATAGTTAGATATATCAGCTGTTCATCTCTAATGTAGGCTAGATGTATCAGCTAGTTAGATATATCAGCTGATAATTTCTAATGTAGGCTAGATGAATCAGCTAGTTAGCTATATCAGCTGATCATCTCTAGTGTAGGCTAGATGAATTAGCTATTTAGATATATCAGCTGTTCATCTCTAATGTAGGCTAGATGAATCAGCTAGTTAGTTATATCAGCTGTTCATCTCTAATATAGGCTAGATGAATCAGCTAGTTAGATATATCAGCTGTTCATCTGTAATGTAGGCTAGATGGATCAGCTAGTTAGATATATCAGCTGATCATCTCTAATGTAGGCTAGAGGAATCAGCAGGTTAGCTATATCTGCTGATCATCTCTAGTGTAGGCTAGATGAATTAGCTAGTTAGATATATCAGCTGTTCATCTCTAATGTAGGCTAGATGAATCAGCTAGTTAGATATATCAGCTGTTCATCTCTAATGTAGGCTAGATGAATCAGGTAGTTAGATATATCAGCTGATCATCTCTAATGTAGGCTAGATATATCAGCTGTTCATCTGTAATGTAGGCTAGATGGATCAGCTAGTTAGATATATCAGCTGATCATCTCTAATGTAGGCTAGATGAATCAGCTAGTTAGCTATATCAGCTGATCATCTCTAGTGTAGGCTAGATGAATTAGCTAGTTAGATATATCAGCTGTTCATCTCTAATGTAGGCTAGATGAATCAGGTAGTTAGATATATCAGCTGTTCATCTCTAATGTAGGCTAGATGAATCAGCTAGTTAGATATATCAGCTGTTCATCTCTAATGTAGGCTAGATGAATCAGGTAGTTAGATATATCAGCTGTTCATCTCTAGTTTAGGCTAGATGAATCAGCTAGTTAGCTATATCAGCTGTTCATCTCTAATGTAGGCTAGATGAATCAGCTTGTTAGATATATCAGCTGTTCATCTCTAATGTTGGCTAGATGAATCAGATAGTTAGATATATCAGCTGATCAACTATAATGTAGGCTAGATGAATGAGGTAGTTAGATATATCAGCTGTTCGTCTCTAATGTAGGCTAGATGAATCAGCTAGTTAGATATATCAGCTGTTCATCTCTAATTTAGGCTAGATGAATCAGCTAGTTAGATATATCAGCTGTTCATCTCTAATGTAGGCTAGATGTATCAGCTAGTTAGATATATCAGCTGATCATTTCTAATGTAGGCTAGATGAATCAGCTAGTTAGCTATATCAGCTGATCATCTCTAGTGTAGGCTAGATGAATTAGCTATTTAGATATATCAGCTGTTCATCTCTAATGTAGGCTAGATGAATCAGCTAGTTAGATATATCAGCTGTTCATCTGTAATGTAGGCTAGATGGATAAGCTAGTTAGATATATCAGCTGATCATCTCTAATGTAGGGAAGAGGAATCAGCAGGTTAGCTATATCTGCTGATCATTTCTAGTGTAGGCTAGATGAATTAGCTAGTTAGATATATCAGCTGTTCATCTCTAATGTAGGCTAGATGAATCAGCTAGTTAGTTATATCTCAGCTGTTCATCTCTAATGTAGGCTAGATGAATCAGCAAGTTAGATATATCAGCTGTTCATCTCCAGTGTAGGCTAGATGAATCAGCTAGTTAGCTATATCAGCTGTTCATCTCTAATGTAGGCTACATGAATCAGCTTGTTAGATATATCAGCTGTTCATCTCTAATGTTGGCTAGATGAATCAGATAGTTAGATATATCAGCTGATCATCTATAATGTAGGCTAGATGAATCAGGTAGTTAGATATATCAGTTGTTCATCTCTAATGTAGGCTAGATGCATCAGCTAGTTAGATATATCAGCTGATCATCTCTAATGTAGGCTAGATGAATCAGCTAGTTAGAAATATCAGCTGTTCATCTCTAATGTAGGCTAGATGGATCAGCTAGTTAGCTATATCAGCTGATCATCTCTAGTGTAGGCTAGATGAATTAGCTAGTTAGATATATCAGCTGTTCATCTCTAATGTAGGCTAGATGAATCAGCTAGTTAGTTATATCAGCTGTTCATCTCTAATGTAGGCTAGATGAATCAGCTAGTTAGATATATCAGCTGTTCATCTCTAGTTTAGGCTAGATGAATCAGCTAGTTAGCTATATCAGCTGTTCATCTCTAATGTAGGCTAGATGAATCAGCTTGTTAGATATATCAGCTGTTCATCTCTAATGTTGGCTAGATGAATCAGATAGTTAGATATATCAGCTGATCAACTATAATGTAGGCTAGATGAATGAGGTAGTTAGATATATCAGCTGTTCGTCTCTAATGTAGGCTAGATGAATCAGCTAGTTAGATATATCAGCTGTTCATCTCTAATTTAGGCTAGATGAATCAGCTAGTTAGATATATCAGCTGTTCATCTCTAATGTAGGCTAGATGAATCAGCTAGTTAGATATATCAGCTGTTCATCTCTAATGTAGGCTAGATGAATCAGCTAGTTAGATATATCAGCTGTTCATCTCTAATGTAGGCTAGATGAATCAGCTAGTTAGATATATCAGCTGTTCATCTCTAATGTAGGCTAGATGAATCAGCTAGTTAGATATATCAGCTGATCATCTCTAATGTAGGCTAGATGAATCATCTAGTTAGATATATCAGCTGTTCATCTGTAATGTAGGCTAGATGGATAAGCTAGTTAGATATATCAGCTGATCAACTCTAATGTAGGGAAGAGGAATCAGCAGGTTAGCTATATCTGCTGATCATTTCTAGTGTAGGCTAGATGAATTAGCTATTTAGATATATCAGCTGTTCATGTCTAATGTAGGCTAGATGAATCAGCTAGTTAGTTATATCTCAGCTGTTCATCTCTAATGTAGGCTAGATGAATCAGCAAGTTAGATATATCAGCTGTTCATCTCCAGTGTAGGCTAGATGAATCAGCTAGTTAGCTATATCAGCTGTTCATCTCTAATGTAGGCTACATGAATCAGCTTGTTAGATATATCAGCTGTTCATCTCTAATGTTGGCTAGATGAATCAGATAGTTAGATATATCAGCTGATCATCTATAATGTAGGCTAGATGAATAAGGTAGTTAGATATATCAGTTGTTCATCTCTAATGTAGGCTAGATGCATCAGCTAGTTAGATATATCAGCTGATCATCTCTAATGTAGGCTAGATGAATCAGCTAGTTAGAAATATCAGCTGTTCATCTCTAATGTAGGCTAGATGGATCAGCTAGTTAGATATATCAGCTGATCATCTCTAATGTAGGCTAGATGAATCAGCTAGTTAGCTATATCAGCTGATCATCTCTAGTGTAGGCTAGATGAATTAGCTAGTTAGATATATCAGCTGTTCATCTCTAATGTAGGCTAGATGAATCAGCTAGTTAGTTATATCAGCTGTTCATCTCTAATGTAGGCTAGATGAATCAGCTAGTTAGATATATCAGCTGTTCATCTCTAGTGTAGGCTAGATGAATACGCTAGTTAGCTATATCAGCTGTTCATCTCTAATGTAGGCTAGATGAATCAGCAAGTTAGATATATCAGCTGTTCATCTCTAATGTAGGCTAGATGAATCACCTAGTTAGATATATCAGCTGACCATCTCTAATGTAGGCTAGATGAATCAGCTAGTTAGCTATATCAGCTGATCATCTCTAGTGTAGGCTAGATGAATTAGCTAGTTAGATATATCAGCTGTTCATCTCTAATGTAGGCTAGATGAATCAGGTAGTTAGATATATCAGCTGTTCATCTCTAATGTAGGCTAGATGAATCAGCAAGTTAGATATATCAGCTGTTCATCTCTAGTTTAGGCTAGATGAATCAGCTAGTTAGCTATATCAGCTGTTCACCTCTAATGTAGGCTAGATGAATCAGCTTGTTAGATATATCAGCTGTTCATCTCTAATGTTGGCTAGATGAATCAGATAGTTAGATATATCAGCTGATCAACTATAATGTAGGCTAGATGAATGAGGTAGTTAGATATATCAGCTGTTCGTCTCTAATGTAGGCTAGATGAATCAGCTAGTTAGATATATCAGCTGTTCATCTCTAATTTAGGCTAGATGAATCAGCTAGTTAGATATATCAGCTGTTCATCTCTAATGTAGGCTAGATGTATCAGCTAGTTAGATATATCAGCTGATAATTTCTAATGTAGGCTAGATGAATCAGCTAGTTAGCTATATCAGCTGATCATCTCTAGTGTAGGCTAGATGAATTAGCTATTTAGATATATCAGCTGTTCATCTCTAATGTAGGCTAGATGAATCAGCTAGTTAGTTATATCAGCTGTTCATCTCTAATATAGGCTAGATGAATCAGCTAGTTAGATATATCAGCTGTTCATCTGTAATGTAGGCTAGATGGATCAGCTAGTTAGATATATCAGCTGATCATCTCTAATGTAGGCTAGAGGAATCAGCAGGTTAGCTATATCTGCTGATCATCTCTAGTGTAGGCTAGATGAATTAGCTAGTTAGATATATCAGCTGTTCATCTCTAATGTAGGCTAGATGAATCAGCTAGTTAGATATATCAGCTGTTCATCTCTAATGTAGGCTAGATGAATCAGGTAGTTAGATATATCAGCTGATCATCTCTAATGTAGGCTAGATATATCAGCTGTTCATCTGTAATGTAGGCTAGATGGATCAGCTAGTTAGATATATCAGCTGATCATCTCTAATGTAGGCTAGATGAATCAGCTAGTTAGCTATATCAGCTGATCATCTCTAGTGTAGGCTAGATGAATTAGCTAGTTAGATATATCAGCTGTTCATCTCTAATGTAGGCTAGATGAATCAGGTAGTTAGATATATCAGCTGTTCATCTCTAATGTAGGCTAGATGAATCAGCTAGTTAGATATATCAGCTGTTCATCTCTAATGTAGGCTAGATGAATCAGGTAGTTAGATATATCAGCTGATTATCTCTAATGTAGGCTAGATATATCAGCTGTTCATCTGTAATGTAGGCTAGATGGATCAGCTAGTTAGATATATTGGCTGATCATCTCTAATGTAGGCTAGATGAATCAGCTAGTTAGCTATATCAGCTGATCATCTCTAGTGTAGGCTAGATGAATTAGCTAGTTAGATATATCAGCTGTTCATCTCTAATGTAGGCTAGATGAATCAGCTAGTTAGTTATATCAGCTGTTCATCTCTAATGTAGGCTAGATGAATCAGCTAGTTAGATATATCAGCTGTTCATCTCTAGTGTATTCTAGATGAATCAGCTAGTTAGCTATATCAGCTGTTCATCTCTAATGTAGGCTAGATGAATCAGCTAGTTAGATATATCAGCTCTTCATCTCTAATGTAAGCTAGATGAATCAGGTAGTTAGATATATCAGCTGTTCATCTCTAATGTAGGCTAGATGAATCAGCTAGTTAGATATATCAGCTGTTCATCTGTAATGTAGGCTAGATGGATCAGCAAGTTAGATATATCAGCTGATCATCTCTAATGTAGGCTAGATGAATCAGCTAGTTAGCTATATCAGCTGATCATCTCTAATGTAGGCTAGATGAATCAGCTAGTTAGATATATCAGCTGTTCATCTCTAATGTAGGCTAGATGAATCAGCTAGTTAGCTATATCAGCTGTTCATCTCGAGTGTAGGGTAGATGAATCAGCTAGTTAGATATATCAGCTGATCATCTCTAATGTAGGCTAGATGAATCAGGTAGTTAGATATATCAGCTGTTCATCTCTATTGTAGGCTAGATGAATCAGCTAGTTAGATATATCAGCTGATCATCTCTAATGTAGGCTAGATGAATCAGCTAGTTAGATATATCAGCTGTTCATCTGTAATGTAGGCTAGATGGATCAGCTAGTTAGATATATCAGCTGATCATCTCTAATGTAGGCTAGATGAATCAGCTAGTTAGCTATATCAGCTGTTCATCTCGAGTGTAGGGTAGATGAATCAGCTAGTTAGATATATCAGCTGATCATCTCTAATGTAGGCTAGATGAATCAGGTAGTTAGATATATCAGCTGTTCATCTCTATTGTAGGCTAGATGAATGAGCTAGTTAGATATATCAGCTGATCATCTCTAATGTAGGCTAGATGAATCAGCTAGTTAGATATATCAGCTGTTCATCTGTAATGTAGGCTAGATGGATCAGCTAGTTAGATATATCAGCTGATCATCTCTAATGTAGGCTAGAGGAATCAGCAGGTTAGCTATATCTGCTGATCATCTCTAGTGTAGGCTAGATGAATTAGCTAGTTAGATATATCAGCTGATCATCTCTAATGTAGGCTAGATGAATCAGCTAGTTAGCTATATCAGCTGATCATCTTTAGTGTAGGCTAGATGAATTAGCTAGTTAGATATATCAGCTGTTCATCTCTAATGTAGGCTAGATGAATCAGCTAGTTAGTTATATCAGCTGTTCATCTCTAATGTAGGCTAGATGAATCAGCTAGTTAGATATATCAGCTGTTCATCTCTAGTGTAGTCTAGATGAATCAGCTAGTTAGATATATCAGCTGATCATCTCTAATGTAGGCTAGATATATCAGCTGTTCATTTGTAATGTAGGCTAGATGGATCAGCAAGTTAGATATATCAGCTGATCATCTCTAATGTAGGCTAGATGAATCAGCTAGTTAGTTATATCAGCTGTTCATCTCTAATGTAGGCTAGATGAATCAGCTAGTTAGATATATCAGCTGTTCATCTCTAGTGTAGTCTAGATGAATCAGCTAGTTAGCTATATCAGCTGTTCATCTCTAATGTAGGCTAGATGAATCAGCTAGTTAGATATATCAGCTCTTCATCTCTAATGTAGGCTAGCTGAATCAGGTAGTTAGATATATCAGCTGATCATCTCTAATGTAGGCTAGATGGATCAGCTAGTTAGATATATCAGCTGATCATCTCTAATGTAGGCTAGATGAATCAGCTAGTAAGATATATCAGCTGTTCATCTCTAATGTAGGCTAGATGAATCAGCTAGTTAGCTATATCAGCTGTTCATCTCGAGTGTAGGGTAGATGAATCAGCTAGTTAGATATATCAGCTGATCATCTCTAATGTAGGCTAGATTAATCAGGTAGTTAGATATATCAGCTGATCATCTCTAATGTAGTCTAGATGGATCAGCTAGTTAGATATATCAGCTGATCATTTCTAATGTAGGCTAGATGAATCAGCTAGTTAGATATTTCAGCTGTTCATCTGTAATGTAGGCTAGATGAATCAGCTAGTTAGATATATCAGCTGATCATCTCTAATGTAGGCTAGAGGAATCAACAGGTTAGCTATATCTGCTGATCATCTCTAGTGTAGGCTAGATGAATTAGCTAGTTAGATATATCAGCTGATCATCTCTAATGTAGGCTAGATGAATCAGCTAGTTAGCTATATCAGCTGATCATCTCTAGTGTAGGCTAGATGAATTAGCTAGTTAGATATATCAGCTGTTCATCTCTAATGTAGGCTAGATGAATCAGCTAGTTAGTTATATAAGCTGTTCATCTCTAATGTAGGCTAGATGAATCAGCTAGTTAGATATATCAGCTGTTCATCTCTAGTGTAGTCTAGATGAATCAGATAGTTAGATATATCAGCTGATCATCTCTAATGTAGGCTAGATATATCAGCTGTTCATCTGTAATGTAGGCTAGATGGATCAGCAAGTTAGATATATCAGCTGATCATCTCTAATGTAGGCTAGATGAATCAGCTAGTTAGTTATATCAGCTGTTCATCTCTAATGTAGGCTAGATGAATCAGCTAGTTAGATATATCAGCTGTTCATCTCTAGTGTAGTCTAGATGAATCAGCTAGTTAGCTATATCAGCTGTTCATCTCTAATGTAGGCTAGATGAATCAGCTAGTTAGATATATCAGCTCTTCATCTCTAATGTAGGCTAGCTGAATCAGGTAGTTAGATATAACAGCTGATCATCTCTAATGTAGGCTAGATGGATCAGCTAGTTAGATATATCAGCTGATCATCTCTAATGTAGGCTAGATGAATCAGCTAGTAAGATATATCAGCTGTTCATCTCTAATGTAGGCTAGATGAATCAGCTAGTTAGCTATATCAGCTGTTCATCTCGAGTGTAGGGTAGATGAATCAGCTAGTTAGATATATCAGCTGATCATCTCTAATGTAGGCTAGATTAATCAGGTAGTTAGATATATCAGCTGATCATCTCTAATGTAGTCTAGATGGATCAGCTAGTTAGATATATCAGCTGATCATTTCTAATGTAGGCTAGATGAATCAGCTAGTTAGCTATATCAGCTGATCATCTCTAGTGTAGGCTAGATGAATTAGCTATTTAGAAATATCAGCTGTTCATCTCTAATGTAGGCTAGATGAATCAGCTAGTCAGTTATATCAGCTGTTCATCTCTAATGTAGGCTAGATGAATCAGCTAGTTAGATATATCAGCTGTTCATCTCTAGTGTAGTCTAGATGAATCAGCTAGTTAGCTATATCAGCTGTTCATCTCTAATGTAGGCTAGATGAATCAGCTAGTTAGATATATCAGCTCTTCATCTCTAATGTAGGCTAGATGAATCAGGTAGTTAGATATATCAGCTGTTCATCTCTAATGTAGGCTAGATGAATCAGCTAGTTAGATATATCAGCTGTTCATCTCTAGTGTAGTCTAGATGAATCAGCTAGTTAGATATATCAGCTGATCATCTCTAATGTAGGCTAGATATATCAGCTGTTCATCTGTAATGTAGGCTAGATGGAACAGCAAGTTAGATATATCAGCTGATCATCTCTAATGTAGGCTAGATGAATCAGCTAGTTAGCTATATCAGCTGATCATCTCTAGTGTAGGCTAGATGAATTAGCTAGTTAGATATATCAGCTGTTCATCTCTAATGTAGGCTAGATGAATCAGCTAGTTAGTTATATCAGCTGTTCATCTCTAATGTAGGCTAGATGAATCAGCTAGTTAGATATATCAGCTGTTCATCTCTAGTGTAGTCTAGATGAATCAGCTAGTTAGCTATATCAGCTGTTCATCTCTAATGTAGGCTAAATGAATCAGCTAGTTAGATATATCAGCTCTTCATCTCTAATGTAGGCTAGCTGAATCAGGTAGTTAGATATATCAGCTGATCATCTCTAATGTAGGCTAGATGGATTAGCTAGTTAGATATATCAGCTGATCATCTCTAATGTAGGCTAGATGAATCAGCTAGTAAGATATATCAGCTGTTCATCTCTAATGTAGGCTAGATGAATCAGCTAGTTAGCTATATCAGCTGTTCATCTCGAGTGTAGGGTAGATGAATCAGCTAGTTAGATATATCAGCTGATCATCTCTAATGTAGGCTAGATTAATCAGGTAGTTAGATATATCAGCTGATCATCTCTAATGTAGTCTAGATGGATCAGCTAGTTAGATATATCAGCTGATCATTTCTAATGTAGGCTAGATGAATCAGCTAGTTAGCTATATCAGCTGATCATCTCTAGTGTAGGCTAGATGAATTAGCTATTTAGATATATCAGCTGTTCATCTCTAATGTAGGCTAGATGAATCAGCTAGTCAGTTATATCAGCTGTTCATCTCTAATGTAGGCTAGATGAATCAGCTAGTTAGATATATCAGCTGTTCATCTCTAGTGTAGTCTAGATGAATCAGCTAGTTAGCTATATCAGCTGTTCATCTCTAATGTAGGCTAGATGAATCAGCTAGTTAGATATATCAGCTCTTCATCTCTAATGTAGGCTAGATGAATCAGGTAGTTAGATATATCAGCTGATCATCTCTAATGTACGCTAGATGAATCAGCTAGTTAGATATATCAGCTGATCATCTCTAATGTAGGCTAGATGAATCAGCTAGTTAGATATATCAGCTGTTCATCTGTAATGTAGGCTAGATGGATAAGCTAGTTAGATATATCAGCTGATCATCTCTAATGTAGGGAAGAGGAATCAGCAGGTTAGCTATATCTGCTGATCATTTCTAGTGTAGGCTAGATGAATTAGCTAGTTAGATATATCAGCTGTTCATCTCTAATGTAGGCTAGATGAATCAGCTAGTTAGTTATATCTCAGCTGTTCATCTCTAATGTAGGCTAGATGAATCAGCAAGTTAGATATATCAGCAGTTCATCTCCAGTGTAGGCTAGATGAATCAGCTAGTTAGCTATATCAGCTGTTCATCTCTAATGTAGGCTACATGAATCAGCTTGTTAGATATATCAGCTGTTCATCTCTAATGTTGGCTAGATGAATCAGATAGTTAGATATATCAGCTGATCATCTATAATGTAGGCTAGATGAATCAGGTAGTTAGATATATCAGTTGTTCATCTCTAATGTAGGCTAGATGCATCAGCTAGTTAGATATATCAGCTGATCATCTCTAATGTAGGCTAGATGAATCAGATAGTTAGATATATCAGCTGATCATCTATAATGTAGGCTAGATGAATCAGGTAGTTAGATATATCAGTTGTTCATCTCTAATGTAGGCTAGATGCATCAGCTAGTTAGATATATCAGCTGATCATCTCTAATGTAGGCTAGATGAATCAGCTAGTTAGCTATATCAGCTGATCATCTCTAGTGTAGGCTAGATGAATTAGCTAGTTAGATATATCAGCTGTTCATCTCTAATGTAGGCTAGATGAATCAGCTAGTTAGATATATCAGCTGTTCATCTCTAGTGTAGTCTAGATGAATCAGCTAGTTAGCTATATCAGCTGTTCATCTCTAATGTAGGCTAGATGAATCAGCTAGTTAGATATATCAGCTCTTCATCTCTAATGTAGGCTAGCTGAATCAGGTAGTTAGATATATCAGCTGATCATCTCTAATGTAGGCTAGATGGATCAGCTAGTTAGATATATCAGCTGTTCATCTCTAATGTAGGCTAGATGAATCAGCTAGTAAGATATATCAGCTGTTCATCTCTAATGTAGGCTAGATGAATCAGCTAGTTAGCTATATCAGCTGTTCATCTCGAGTGTAGGGTAGATGAATCAGCTAGTTAGATATATCAGCTGATCATCTCTAATGTAGTCTAGATGGATCAGCTAGTTAGATATATCAGCTGATCATTTCTAATGTAGGCTAGATGAATCAGCTAGTTAGCTATATCAGCTGATCATCTCTAGTGTAGGCTAGATGAATTAGCTATTTAGATATATCAGCTGTTCATCTCTAATGTAGGCTAGATGAATCAGCTAGTCAGTTATATCAGCTGTTCATCTCTAATGTAGGCTAGATGAATCAGCTAGTTAGATATATCAGCTGTTCATCTCTAGTGTAGTCTAGATGAATCAGCTAGTTAGCTATATCAGCTGTTCATCTCTAATGTAGGCTAGATGAATCAGCTAGTTAGATATATCAGCTCTTCATCTCTAATGTAGGCTAGATGAATCAGGTAGTTAGATATATCAGCTGTTCATCTCTAATGTAGGCTAGATGAATCAGCTAGTTAGATATATCAGCTGTTCATCTCTAATGTAGGCTAGATGAATCAGGTAGTTAGATATATCAGCTGATCATCTCTAATGTAGGCTAGATATATCAGCTGTTCATCTGTAATGTAGGCTAGATGGATCAGCTAGTTAGATATATCAGCTGATCATCTCTAATGTAGGCTAGATGAATCAGCCAGTTAGCTATATCAGCTGATCATCTCTAGTGTAGGCTAGATGAATTAGCTAGTTAGATATATCAGCTGTTCATCTCTAATGTAGGCTAGATGAATCAGCTAGTTAGTTATATCAGCTGTTCATCTCTAATGTAGGCTAGATGAATCAGCTAGTTAGATATATCAGCTGTTCATCTCTAGTGTAGTCTAGATGAATCAGCTAGTTAGATATATCAGCTGATCATCTCTAATGTAGGCTAGATATATCAGCTGTTCATCTGTAATGTAGGCTAGATGGATCAGCAAGTTAGATATATCAGCTGATCATCTCTAATGTAGGCTAGATGAATCAGCTAGTTAGCTATATCAGCTGATCATCTCTAGTGTAGGCTAGATGAATTAGCTAGTTAGATATATCAGCTGTTCATCTCTAATGTAGGCTAGATGAATCAGCTAGTTAGTTATATCAGCTGTTCATCTCTAATGTAGGCTAGATGAATCAGCTAGTTAGATATATCAGCTGTTCATCTCTAGTGTAGTCTAGATGAATCAGCTAGTTAGCTATATCAGCTGTTCATCTCTAATGTAGGCTAAATGAATCAGCTAGTTAGATATATCAGCTCTTCATCTCTAATGTAGGCTAGCTGAATCAGGTAGTTAGATATATCAGCTGATCATCTCTAATGTAGGCTAGATGGATCAGCTAGTTAGATATATCAGCTGATCATCTCTAGTGTAGGCTAGATGAATTAGCTAGTTAGATATATCAGCTGATCATCTCTAATGTAGGCTAGATGAATCAGCTAGTTAGCTATATCAGCTGATCATCTCTAGTGTAGGCTAGATGAATTAGCTAGTTAGATATATCAGCTGTTCATCTCTAATGTAGGCTAGATGAATCAGCTAGTTAGTTATATCAGCTGTTCATCTCTAATGTAGGCTAGATGAATCAGCTAGTTAGATATATCAGCTGTTCATCTCTAGTGTAGTCTAGATGAATCAGCTAGTTAGATATATCAGCTGATCATCTCTAATGTAGGCTAGATATATCAGCTGTTCATTTGTAATGTAGCCTAGATGGATCAGCAAGTTAGATATATCAGCTGATCATCTCTAATGTAGGCTAGATGAATCAGCTAGTTAGTTATATCAGCTGTTCATCTCTAATGTAGGCTAGATGAATCAGCTAGTTAGATATATCAGCTGTTCATCTCTAGTGTAGTCTAGATGAATCAGCTAGTTAGCTATATCAGCTGTTCATCTCTAATGTAGGCTAGATGAATCAGCTAGTTAGATATATCAGCTCTTCATCTCTAATGTAGGCTAGCTGAATCAGGTAGTTAGATATATCAGCTGATCATCTCTAATGTAGGCTAGATGGATCAGCTAGTTAGATATATCAGCTGTTCATCTCTAATGTAGGCTAGATGAATCAGCTAGTAAGATATATCAGCTGTTCATCTCTAATGTAGGCTAGATGAATCAGCTAGTTAGCTATATCAGCTGTTCATCTCGAGTGTAGGGTAGATGAATCAGCTAGTTAGATATATCAGCTGATCATCTCTAATGTAGTCTAGATGGATCAGCTAGTTAGATATATCAGCTGATCATTTCTAATGTAGGCTAAATGAATCAGCTAGTTAGTTATATCAGCTGATCATCTCTAGTGTAGGCTAGATGAATTAGCTATTTAGATATATCAGCTGTTCATCTCTAATGTAGGCTAGATGAATCAGCTAGTCAGTTATATCAGCTGTTCATCTCTAATGTAGGCTAGATGAATCAGCTAGTTAGATATATCAGCTGTTCATCTCTAGTGTAGTCTAGATGAATCAGCTAGTTAGCTATATCAGCTGTTCATCTCTAATGTAGGCTAGATGAATCAGCTAGTTAGATATATCAGCTCTTCATCTCTAATGTAGGCTAGATGAATCAGGTAGTTAGATATATCAGCTGTTCATCTCTAATGTAGGCTAGATGAATCAGCTAGTTAGATATATCAGCTGTTCATCTCTAATGTAGGCTAGATGAATCAGGTAGTTAGATATATCAGCTGATCATCTCTAATGTAGGCTAGATATATCAGCTGTTCATCTGTAATGTAGGCTAGATGGATCAGCTAGTTAGATATATCAGCTGATCATCTCTAATGTAGGCTAGATGAATCAGCCAGTTAGCTATATCAGCTGATCATCTCTAGTGTAGGCTAGATGAATTAGCTAGTTAGATATATCAGCTGTTCATCTCTAATGTAGGCTAGATGAATCAGCTAGTTAGATATATCAGCTGTTCATCTCTAGTGTAGTCTAGATGAATCAGCTAGTTAGATATATCAGCTGATCATCTCTAATGTAGGCTAGATATATCAGCTGTTCATCTGTAATGTAGGCTAGATGGATCAGCAAGTTAGATATATCAGCTGATCATCTCTAATGTAGGCTAGATGAATCAGCTAGTTAGCTATATCAGCTGATCATCTCTAGTGTAGGCTAGATGAATTAGCTAGTTAGATATATCAGCTGTTCATCTCTAATGTAGGCTAGATGAATCAGCTAGTTAGTAATATCAGCTGTTCATCTCTAATGTAGGCTAGATGAATCAGCTAGTTAGATATATCAGCTGTTCATCTCTAGTGTAGTCTAGATGAATCAGCTAGTTAGATATATCAGCTCTTCATCTCTAATGTAGGCTAGCTGAATCAGGTAGTTAGATATATCAGCTGATCATCTCTAATGTAGGCTAGATGGATCAGCTAGTTAGATATATCAGCTGATCATCTCTAATGTAGGCTAGATGAATCAGCTAGTAAGATATATCAGCTGTTCATCTCTAATGTAGGCTAGATGAATCAGCTAGTTAGCTATATCAGCTGTTCATCTCGAGTGTAGGGTAGATGAATCAGCAAGTTAGATATATCAGCTGATCATCTCTAATGTAGGCTAGATTAATCAGGTAGTTAGATATATCAGCTGATCATCTCTAATGTAGTCTAGATGGATCAGCTAGTTAGATATATCAGCTGATCATTTCTAATGTAGGCTAGATGAATCAGCTAGTTAGCTATATCAGCTGATCATCTCTAGTGTAGGCTAGATGAATTAGCTATTTAGATATATCAGCTGTTCATCTCTAATGTAGGCTAGATGAATCAGCTAGTCAGTTATATCAGCTGTTCATCTCTAATGTAGGCTAGATGAATCAGCTAGTTAGATATATCAGCTGTTCATCTCTAGTGTAGTCTAGATGAATCAGCTAGTTAGCTATATCAGCTGTTCATCTCTAATGTAGGCTAGATGAATCAGCTAGTTAGATATATCAGCTCTTCATCTCTAATGTAGGCTAGATGAATCAGGTAGTTAGATATATCAGCTGTTCATCTCTAATGTAGGCTAGATGAATCAGCTAGTTAGATATATCAGCTGTTCATCTCTAATGTAGGCTAGATGAATCAGGTAGTTAGATATATCAGCTGATCATCTCTAATGTAGGCTAGATATATCAGCTGTTCATCTGTAATGTAGGCTAGATGGATCAGCTAGTTAGATATATCAGCTGATCATCTCTAATGTAGGCTAGATGAATCAGCCAGTTAGCTATATCAGCTGATCATCTCTAGTGTAGGCTAGATGAATTAGCTAGTTAGATATATCAGCTGTTCATCTCTAATGTAGGCTAGATTAATCAGCTAGTTAGTTATATCAGCTGTTCATCTCTAATGTAGGCTAGATGAATCAGCTAGTTAGATATATCAGCTGTTCAAATCTAGTGTAGTCTAGATGAATCAGCTAGTTAGATATATCAGCTGATCATCTCTAGTGTAGGCTAGATGAATTAGCTAGTTAGATATATCAGCTGTTCATCTCTAATGTAGGCCAGATGAATCAGCTAGTTAGTTATATCAGCTGTTCATCTCTAATGTAGGCTAGATGAATCAGCTAGTTAGATATATCAGCTGTTCATCTCTAGTGTAGTCTAGATGAATCAGCTAGTTAGCTATATCAGCTGTTCATCTCTAATGTAGGCTAGATGAATCAGCTAGTTAGATATATCAGCTGTTCATCTCTAATGTAGGCTAGATGAATCAGGTAGTTAGATATATCAGCTGATCATCTCTAATGTAGCTAGATATATCAGCTGTTCATCTGTAATGTAGGCTAGATGGATCAGCTAGTTAGATATATCAGCTGATCATCTCTAATGTAGGCTAGATGAATCAGCCAGTTAGCTATATCAGCTGATCATCTCTAGTGTAGGCTAGATGAATTAGCTAGTTAGATATATCAGCTGTTCATCTCTAATGTAGGCTAGATGAATCAGCTAGTTAGTTATATCAGCTGTTCATCTCTAATGTAGGCAAGATGAATCAGCTAGTTAGATATATCAGCTGTTCATCTCTAGTGTAGTCTAGATGAATCAGCTAGTTAGATATATCAGCTGATCATCTCTAATGTAGGCTAGATATATCAGCTGTTCATCTGTAATGTAGGCTAGATGGATCAGCAAGTTAGATATATCAGCTGATCATCTCTAATGTAGGCTAGATGAATCAGCTAGGTAGCTATATCAGCTGATCATCTCTAGTGTAGGCTAGATGAATTAGCTAGTTAGATATATCAGCTGTTCATCTCTAATGTAGGCTAGATGAATCTGCTAGTTAGTTATATCAGCTGTTCATCTCTAATGTAGGCTAGATGAATCAGCTAGTTAGATATATCAGCTGTTCATCTCTAGTGTAGTCTAGATGAATCAGCTAGTTAGCTATATCAGCTGTTCATCTCTAATGTAGGCTAAATGAATCAGCTAGTTAGATATATCAGCTCTTCATCTCTAATGTAGGCTAGCTGAATCAGGTAGTTAGATATGTCAGCTGATCATCTCTAATGTAGGCTAGATGGATCAGCTAGTTAGATATATCAGCTGATCATCTCTAATGTAGGCTAGATGAATCAGCTAGTAAGATATATCAGCTGTTCATCTCTAATGTAGGCTAGATGAATCAGCTAGTTAGCTATATCAGCTGTTCATCTCGAGTGTAGGGTAGATGAATCAGCTAGTTAGATATATCAGCTGATCATATCTAATGTAGGCTAGATTAATCAGGTAGTTAGATATATCAGCTGATCATCTCTAATGTAGTCTAGATGGATCAGCTAGTTAGATATATCAGCTGATCATTTCTAATGTAGGCTAGATGAATCAGCTAGTTAGCTATATCAGCTGATCATCTCTAGTGTAGGCTAGATGAATTAGCTATTTAGATATATCAGCTGTTCATCTCTAATGTAGGCTAGATGAATCAGCTAGTCAGTTATATCAGCTGTTCATCTCTAATGTAGGCTAGATGAATCAGCTAGTTAGATATATCAGCTGTTCATCTCTAGTGTAGTCTAGATGAATCAGCTAGTTAGCTATATCAGCTGTTCATCTCTAATGTAGGCTAGATGAATCAGCTAGTTAGATATATCAGCTCTTCATCTCTAATGTAGGCTAGATGAATCAGGTAGTTAGATATATCAGCTGTTCATCTCTAATGTAGGCTAGATGAATCAGCTAGTTAGATATATCAGCTGTTCATCTCTAATGTAGGCTAGATGAATCAGGTAGTTAGATATATCAGCTGATCATCTCTAATGTAGGCTAGATATATCAGCTGTTCATCTTTAATGTAGGCTAGATGGATCAGCTAGTTAGATATATCAGCTGATCATCTCTAATGTAGGCTAGATGAATCAGCCAGTTAGCTATATCAGCTGATCATCTCTAGTGTAGGCTAGATGAATTAGCTAGTTAGATATATCAGCTGTTCATCTCTAATGTAGGCTAGATGAATCAGCTAGTTAGTTATATCAGCTGTTCATCTCTAATGTAGGCTAGATGAATCAGCTAGTTAGATATATCAGCTGTTCATCTCTAGTGTAGTCTAGATGAATCAGCTAGTTAGATATATCAGCTGATCATCTCTAATATAGGCTAGATATATCAGCTGTTCATCTGTAATGTAGGCTAGATGGATCAGCAAGTTAGATATATCAGCTGATCATCTCTAATGTAGGCTAGATGAATCAGCTAGTTAGCTATATCAGCTGATCATCTCTAGTGTAGGCTAGATGAATTAGCTAGTTAGATATATCAGCTGTTCATCTCTAATGTAGGCCAGATGAATCAGCTAGTTAGTTATATCAGCTGTTCATCTCTAATGTAGGCTAGATGAATCAGCTAGTTAGATATATCAGCTGTTCATCTCTAGTGTAGTCTAGATGAATCAGCTAGTTAGCTATATCAGCTGTTCATCTCTAATGTAGGCTAGATGAATCAGCTAGTTAGATATATCAGCTGTTCATCTCTAATGTAGGCTAGATGAATCAGGTAGTTAGATATATCAGCTGATCATCTCTAATGTAGGCTAGATATATCAGCTGTTCATCTGTAATGTAGGCTAGATGGATCAGCTAGTTAGATATATCAGCTGATCATCTCTAATGTAGGCTAGATGAATCAGCTAGTTAGATATATCAGCTGTTCATCTCTAGTGTTGTCTAGATGAATCAGCTAGTTAGATATATCAGCTGATCATCTCTAATGTAGGCTAGATATATCAGCTGTTCATCTGTAATGTAGGCTAGATGGATCAGCAAGTTCGATATATCAGCTGATCATCTCTAATGTAGGCTAGATGAATCAGCTAGTTAGCTATATCAGCTGATCATCTCTAGTGTAGGCTAGATGAATTAGCTAGTTAGATATATCAGCTGTTCATCTCTAATGTAGGCTAGATGAATCTGCTAGTTAGTTATATCAGCTGTTCATCTCTAATGTAGGCTAGATGAATCAGCTAGTTAGATATATCAGCTGTTCATCTCTAGTGTAGTCTAGATGAATCAGCTAGTTAGCTATATCAGCTGTTCATCTCTAATGTAGGCTAGATGAATTAGCTAGTTAGATATATCAGCTGTTCATCTCTAATGTAGGCTAGATGAATCTGCTAGTTAGTTATATCAGCTGTTCATCTCTAATGTAGGCTAGATGAATCAGCTAGTTAGATATATCAGCTGTTCATCTCTAGTGTAGTCTAGATGAATCAGCTAGTTAGCTATATCAGCTGTTCATCTCTAATGTAGGCTAAATGAATCAGCTAGTTAGATATATCAGCTGATCATCTCTAATGTAGGCTAGATATATCAGCTGTTCATCTGTAATGTAGGCTAGATGGATCAGCTAGTTAGATATATCAGCTGATCATCTCTAATGTAGGCTAGATGAATCAGCTAGTTAGATATATCAGCTGTTCATCTCTAGTGTTGTCTAGATGAATCAGCTAGTTAGATATATCAGCTGATCATCTCTAATGTAGGCTAGATATATCAGCTGTTCATCTGTAATGTAGGCTAGATGGATCAGCAAGTTCGATATATAAGCTGATCATCTCTAATGTAGGCTAGATGAATCAGCTAGTTAGCTATATCAGCTGATCATCTCTAGTGTAGGCTAGATGAATTAGCTAGTTAGATATATCAGCTGTTCATCTCTAATGTAGGCTAGATGAATCTGCTAGTTAGTTATATCAGCTGTTCATCTCTAATGTAGGCTAGATGAATCAGCTAGTTAGATATATCAGCTGTTCATCTCTAGTGTAGTCTAGATGAATCAGCTAGTTAGCTATATCAGCTGTTCATCTCTAATGTAGGCTAGATGAATTAGCTAGTTAGATATATCAGCTGTTCATCTCTAATGTAGGCTAGATGAATCTGCTAGTTAGTTATATCAGCTGTTCATCTCTAATGTAGGCTAGATGAATCAGCTAGTTAGATATATCAGCTGTTCATCTCTAGTGTAGTCTAGATGAATCAGCTAGTTAGCTATATCAGCTGTTCATCTCTAATGTAGGCTAAATGAATCAGCTAGTTAGATATATCAGCTGATCATCTCTAATGTAGGCTAGATATATCAGCTGTTCATCTGTAATGTAGGCTAGATGGATCAGCTAGTTAGATATATCAGCTGATCATCTCTAATGTAGGCTAGATGAATCAGCCAGTTAGCTATATCAGCTGATCATCTCTAGTGTAGGCTAGATGAATTAGCTAGTTAGATATATCAGCTGTTCATCTCTAATGTAGGCTAGATGAATCAGCTAGTTAGTTATATCAGCTGTTCATCTCTAATGTAGGCTAGATGAATCAGCTAGTTAGATATATCAGCTGTTCATCTCTAGTGTTGTCTAGATGAATCAGCTAGTTAGATATATCAGCTGATCATCTCTAATGTAGGCTAGATATATCAGCTGTTCATCTGTAATGTAGGCTAGATGGATCAGCAAGTTCGATATATCAGCTGATCATCTCTAATGTAGGCTAGATGAATCAGCTAGTTAGCTATATCAGCTGATCATCTCTAGTGTAGGCTAGATGAATTAGCTAGTTAGATATATCAGCTGTTCATCTCTAATGTAGGCTAGATGAATCTGCTAGTTAGTTATATCAGCTGTTCATCTCTAATGTAGGCTAGATGAATCAGCTAGTTAGATATATCAGCTGTTCATCTCTAGTGTAGTCTAGATGAATCAGCTAGTTAGCTATATCAGCTGTTCATCTCTAATGTAGGCTAGATGAATTAGCTAGTTAGATATATCAGCTGTTCATCTCTAATGTAGGCTAGATGAATCTGCTAGTTAGTTATATCAGCTGTTCATCTCTAATGTAGGCTAGATGAATCAGCTAGTTAGATATATCAGCTGTTCATCTCTAGTGTAGTCTAGATGAATCAGCTAGTTAGCTATATCAGCTGTTCATCTCTAATGTAGGCTAAATGAATCAGCTAGTTAGATATATCAGCTCTTCATCTCTAATGTAGGCTAGCTGAATCAGGAAGTTAGATATGTCAGCTGATCATCTCAAATGTAGGCTAGATGGATCAGCTAGTTAGATATATCAGCTGATCATCTCTAATGTAGGCTAGATGAATAAGCTAGTAAGATATATCAGCTGTTCATCTCTAATGTAGGCTAGATGAATCAGCTAGTTAGCTTTATCAGCTGTTCATCTCGAGTGTAGGGTAGATGAATCAGCTAGTTAGATATATCAGCTGATCATCTCTAATGTAGGCTAGATTAATCAGGTAGTTAGATATATCAGCTGATCATCTCTAATGTAGGCTAGATGAATCAGCTAGTTAGATATATCAGCTGTTCATCTCTAGTGTAGTCTAGATGAATCAGCTAGTTAGCTATATCAGCTGTTCATCTCTAATGTAGGCTAGATGAATCAGCTAGTTAGATATATCAGCTCTTCATCTCTAATGTAGGCTAGATGAATCAGGTAGTCAGATATATAAGCTGATCATCTCTAATGTAGGCTAGATATATCAGCTGTTCATCTGTAATGTAGGCTAGATGGATTAGCTAGTTAGATATATCAGCTGATCATCTCTAATGTAGGCTAGATGAATCAGCCAGTTAGCTATATCAGCTGATCATCTCTAGTGTAGGCTAGATGAATTAGCTAGTTAGATATATCAGCTGTTCATCTCTAATGTAGGCTAGATGAATCAGCTAGTTAGTTATATCAGCTGTTCATCTCTAATGTAGACTAGATGAATCAGCTAGTTAGATATATCATCTGTTCATCTCTAGTGTAGTCTAGATGAATCAGCTAGTTAGATATATCAGCTGATCATCTCTAATGTAGGCTAGATATATCAGCTGTTCATCTGTAATGTAGGCTAGATGGATCAGTAAATTAGATATATCAGCTGATCATCTCTAATGTAGGCTGGATGAATCAGCTAGTTAGCTATATCAGCTGATCATCTCTAGTGTAGGCTAGATGAATTAGCTAGTTAGATATATCAGCTGTTCATCTCTAATGTAGGCTAGATGAATCAGCTAGTTAGTTATATCAGCTGTTCATCTCTAATGTAGGCTAGATGAATCAGCTAGTTAGATATATCAGCTGTTCATCTCTAGTGTAGTCTAGATGAATCAGCTAGTTAGCTATATCAGCTGTTCATCTCTAATGTAGGCTAAATGAATCAGCTAGTTAGATATATCAGCTCTTCATCTCTAATGTAGGCTAGCTGAATCAGGAAGTTAGATATGTCAGCTGATCATCTCAAATGTAGGCTAGATGGATCAGCTAGTTAGATATATCAGCTGATCATCTCTAATGTAGGCTAGATGAATAAGCTAGTAAGATATATCAGCTGTTCATCTCTAATGTAGGCTAGATGAATCAGCTAGTTAGCTTTATCAGCTGTTCATCTCGAGTGTAGGGTAGATGAATCAGCTAGTTAGATATATCAGCTGATCATCTCTAATGTAGGCTAGATTAATCAGGTAGTTAGATATATCAGCTGATCATCTCTAATGTAGGCTAGATGAATCAGCTAGTTAGATATATCAGCTGTTCATCTCTAGTGTAGTCTAGATGAATCAGCTAGTTAGCTATATCAGCTGTTCATCTCTAATGTAGGCTAGATGAATCAGCTAGTTAGATATATCAGCTCTTCATCTCTAATGTAGGCTAGATGAATCAGGTAGTCAGATATATAAGCTGATCATCTCTAATGTAGGCTAGATATATCAGCTGTTCATCTGTAATGTAGGCTAGATGGATTAGCTAGTTAGATATATCAGCTGATCATCTCTAATGTAGGCTAGATGAATCAGCCAGTTAGCTATATCAGCTGATCATCTCTAGTGTAGGCTAGATGAATTAGCTAGTTAGATATATCAGCTGTTCATCTCTAATGTAGGCTAGATGAATCAGCTAGTTAGTTATATCAGCTGTTCATCTCTAATGTAGACTAGATGAATCAGCTAGTTAGATATATCATCTGTTCATCTCTAGTGTAGTCTAGATGAATCAGCTAGTTAGATATATCAGCTGATCATCTCTAATGTAGGCTAGATATATCAGCTGTTCATCTGTAATGTAGGCTAGATGGATCAGTAAATTAGATATATCAGCTGATCATCTCTAATGTAGGCTGGATGAATCAGCTAGTTAGCTATATCAGCTGATCATCTCTAGTGTAGGCTAGATGAATTAGCTAGTTAGATATATCAGCTGTTCATCTCTAATGTAGGCTAGATGAATCAGCTAGTTAGTTATATCAGCTGTTCATCTCTAATGTAGGCTAGATGAATCAGCTAGTTAGATATATCAGCTGTTCATCTCTAGTGTAGTCTAGATGAATCAGCTAGTTAGCTATATCAGCTGTTCATCTCTAATGTAGGCTAAATGAATCAGCTAGTTAGATATATCAGCTCTTCATCTCTAATGTAGGCTAGCTGAATCAGGAAGTTAGATATGTCAGCTGATCATCTCAAATGTAGGCTAGATGGATCAGCTAGTTAGATATATCAGCTGATCATCTCTAATGTAGGCTAGATGAATAAGCTAGTAAGATATATCAGCTGTTCATCTCTAATGTAGGCTAGATGAATCAGCTAGTTAGCTTTATCAGCTGTTCATCTCGAGTGTAGGGTAGATGAATCAGCTAGTTAGATATATCAGCTGATCATCTCTAATGTAGGCTAGATTAATCAGGTAGTTAGATATATCAGCTGATCATCTCTAATGTAGGCTAGATGAATCAGCTAGTTAGATATATCAGCTGTTCATCTCTAGTGTAGTCTAGATGAATCAGCTAGTTAGCTATATCAGCTGTTCATCTCTAATGTAGGCTAGATGAATCAGCTAGTTAGATATATCAGCTCTTCATCTCTAATGTAGGCTAGATGAATCAGGTAGTCAGATATATAAGCTGATCATCTCTAATGTAGGCTAGATATATCAGCTGTTCATCTGTAATGTAGGCTAGATGGATTAGCTAGTTAGATATATCAGCTGATCATCTCTAATGTAGGCTAGATGAATCAGCCAGTTAGCTATATCAGCTGATCATCTCTAGTGTAGGCTAGATGAATTAGCTAGTTAGATATATCAGCTGTTCATCTCTAATGTAGGCTAGATGAATCAGCTAGTTAGTTATATCAGCTGTTCATCTCTAATGTAGACTAGATGAATCAGCTAGTTAGATATATCATCTGTTCATCTCTAGTGTAGTCTAGATGAATCAGCTAGTTAGATATATCAGCTGATCATCTCTAATGTAGGCTAGATATATCAGCTGTTCATCTGTAATGTAGGCTAGATGGATCAGTAAGTTAGATATATCAGCTGATCATCTCTAATGTAGGCTGGATGAATCAGCTAGTTAGCTATATCAGCTGATCATCTCTAGTGTAGGCTAGATGAATTAGCTAGTTAGATATATCAGCTGTTCATCTCTAATGTAGGCTAGATGAATCAGCTAGTTAGTTATATCAGCTGTTCATCTCTAATGTAGGCTAGATGAATCAGCTAGTTAGATATATCAGCTGTTCATCTATAGTGTAGTCTAGATGAATCAGCTAGTTAGCTATAACAGCTGTTCATCTCTAATGTAGGCTAGATGAATCAGCTAGTTAGATATATCAGCTCTTCATCTCTAATGTAGGCTAGATGAATCAGCTAGTTTGATATATCAGCTGTTCATCTCTAATGTAGGCTAGATGAATCAGCTAGTTAGCTATATCAGCTGTTCATCTCGAGTGTAGGGTAGATGAATCAGCTAGTTAGATATATCAGCGGATCATCTCTAATGTAGGCTAGATGAATCAGGTAGTTAGATATATCAGCTGTTCATCTCTAATGTAGGCTAGATGAATCAGCTAGTTAGATATATCAGCTGATCATCTCTAATGTAGGCTAGATGAATCAGCTAGTTAGATATATCAGCTGTTCATCTGTAATGTAGGCTAGATGGATCAGCTAGTTAGATTTATCAGCTGATCATCTCTAATGTAGGCTAGAGGAATCAGCAGGTTAGCTATATCTGCTGATCATCTCTAGTGTAGGCTAGATGAATTAGCTAGTTAGATATATCAGCTGATCATCTCTAATGTAGGCTAGATGAATCAGCTAGTTAGCTATATCAGCTGATCATCTCTAGTGTAGGCTAGATGAATTAGCTAGTTAGATATATCAGCTGTTCATCTCTAATGTAGGCTAGATGAATCTGCTAGTTAGTTATATCAGCTGTTCATCTCTAATGTAGGCTAGATGAATCAGCTAGTTAGATATATCAGCTGTTCATCTCTAGTGTAGTCTAGATGAATCAGCTAGTTAGCTATATCAGCTGTTCATCTCTAATGTAGGCTAGATGAATTAGCTAGTTAGTTATATCAGCTGTTCATCTCTAATGTAGGCTAGATGAATCTGCTAGTTAGTTATATCAGCTGTTCATCTCTAATGTAGGCTAGATGAATCAGCTAGTTAGATATATCAGCTGTTCATCTCTAGTGTAGTCTAGATGAATCAGCTAGTTAGCTATATCAGCTGTTCATCTCTAATGTAGGCTAAATGAATCAGCTAGTTAGATATATCAGCTCTTCATCTCTAATGTAGGCTAGCTGAATCAGGAAGTTAGATATGTCAGCTGATCATCTCAAATGTAGGCTAGATGGATCAGCTAGTTAGATATATCAGCTGATCATCTCTAATGTAGGCTAGATGAATAAGCTAGTAAGATATATCAGCTGTTCATCTCTAATGTAGGCTAGATGAATCAGCTAGTTAGCTTTATCAGCTGTTCATCTCGAGTGTAGGGTAGATGAATCAGCTAGTTAGATATATCAGCTGATCATCTCTAATGTAGGCTAGATTAATCAGGTAGTTAGATATATCAGCTGATCATCTCTAATGTAGGCTAGATGAATCAGCTAGTTAGATATATCAGCTGTTCATCTCTAGTGTAGTCTAGATGAATCAGCTAGTTAGCTATATCAGCTGTTCATCTCTAATGTAGGCTAGATGAATCAGCTAGTTAGATATATCAGCTCTTCATCTCTAATGTAGGCTAGATGAATCAGGTAGTCAGATATATAAGCTGATCATCTCTAATGTAGGCTAGATATATCAGCTGTTCATCTGTAATGTAGGCTAGATGGATTAGCTAGTTAGATATATCAGCTGATCATCTCTAATGTAGGCTAGATGAATCAGCCAGTTAGCTATATCAGCTGATCATCTCTAGTGTAGGCTAGATGAATTAGCTAGTTAGATATATCAGCTGTTCATCTCTAATGTAGGCTAGATGAATCAGCTAGTTAGTTATATCAGCTGTTCATCTCTAATGTAGGCTAGATGAATCAGCTAGTTAGATATATCATCTGTTCATCTCTAGTGTAGTCTAGATGAATCAGCTAGTTAGATATATCAGCTGATCATCTCTAATGTAGGCTAGATATATCAGCTGTTCATCTGTAATGTAGGCTAGATGGATCAGTAAGTTAGATATATCAGCTGATCATCTCTAATATAGGCTGGATGAATCAGCTAGTTAGCTATATCAGCTGATCATCTCTAGTGTAGGCTAGATGAATTAGCTAGTTAGATATATCAGCTGTTCATCTCTAATGTAGGCTAGATGAATCAGCTAGTTAGATATATCAGCTGTTCATCTATAGTGTAGTCTAGATGAATCAGCTAGTTAGCTATAACAGCTGTTCATCTCTAATGTAGGCTAGATGAATCAGCTAGTTAGATATATCAGCTCTTCATCTCTAATGTAGGCTAGATGAATCAGGTAGTTAGATATATCAGCTGTTCATCTCTAATGTAGGCTAGATGAATCAGCTAGTTTGATATATCAGCTGTTCATCTCTAATGTAGGCTAGATGAATCAGCTAGTTAGCTATATCAGCTGTTCATCTCGAGTGTAGGGTAGATGAATCAGCTAGTTAGATATATCAGCGGATCATCTCTAATGTAGGCTAGATGAATCAGGTAGTTAGATATATCAGCTGTTCATCTCTAATGTAGGCTAGATGAATCAGCTAGTTAGATATATCAGCTGATCATCTCTAATGTAGGCTAGATGAATCAGCTAGTTAGATATATCAGCTGTTCATCTGTAATGTAGGCTAGATGGATCAGCTAGTTAGATTTATCAGCTGATCATCTCTAATGTAGGCTAGAGGAATCAGCAGGTTAGCTATATCTGCTGATCATCTCTAGTGTAGGCTAGATGAATTAGCTAGTTAGATATATCAGCTGATCATCTCTAATGTAGGCTAGATGAATCAGCTAGTTAGCTATATCAGCTGATCATCTCTAGTGTAGGCTAGATGAATTAGCTAGTTAGATATATCAGCTGTTCATCTCTAATGTAGGCTAGATGAATCAGCTAGTTAGTTATATCAGCTGTTCATCTCTAATGTAGGCTAGATGAATCAGCTAGTTAGATATATCAGCTGTTCATCTCTAGTGTAGTCTAGATGAATCAGCTAGTTAGCTATATCAGCTGTTCATCTCTAATGTAGGCTAGATGAATCAGCTAGTTAGATATATCAGCTCTTCATCTCTAATGTATGCTAGCTGAATCAGGTAGTTAGATATATCAGCTGATCATCTCTAATGTAGGCTAGATGGATCAGCTAGTTAGATATATCAGCTGATGATCTCTAATGTAGGCTAGATGAATCAGCTAGTAAGATATATCAGCTGTTCATCTCTAATGTAGGCTAGATGAATCAGCTAGTTAGCTATATCAGCTGTTCATCTCGAGTGTAGGGTAGATGAATCAGCTAGTTAGATATATCAGCTGATCATCTCTAATGTAGGCTAGATGAATCAGGTAGTTAGATATATCAGCTGATCATCTCTAATGTAGGCTAGATGAATCAGCTAGTTAGATATATCAGCTGATCATCTCTAATGTAGGCTAGATGAATCAGCTAGTTAGATATATCAGCTGTTCATCTGTAATGTAGGCTAGATGGATCAGCTAGTTAGATATATCAGCTGATCATCTCTAATGTAGGCTAGAGGAATCAGCATGTTAGCTATATCTGCTGATCATCTCTAGTGTAGGCTAGATGAATTAGCTAGTTAGATATATCAGCTGATCATCTCTAATGTAGGCTAGATGAATCAGCTAGTTAGCTATATCAGCTGATCATCTCTAGTGTAGGCTAGATGAATTAGCTAGTTAGATATATCAGCTGTTCATCTCTAATGTAGGCTAGATGAATCAGCTAGTTAGTTATATCAGCTGTTCATCTCTAATGTAGGCTAGATGAATCAGCTAGTTAGATATATCAGCTGTTCATCTCTAGTGTAGTCTAGATGAATCAGCTAGTTAGCTATATCAGCTGTTCATCTCTAATGTAGGCTAGATGAATCAGCTAGTTAGATATATCAGCTCTTCATCTCTAATGTATGCTAGCTGAATCAGGTAGTTAGATATATCAGCTGATCATCTCTAATGTAGGCTAGATGGATCAGCTAGTTAGATATATCAGCTGATGATCTCTAATGTAGGCTAGATGAATCAGCTAGTAAGATATATCAGCTGTTCATCTCTAATGTAGGCTAGATGAATCAGCTAGTTAGCTATATCAGCTGTTCATCTCGAGTGTAGGGTAGATGAATCAGCTAGTTAGATATATCAGCTGATCATCTCTAATGTAGGCTAGATGAATCAGGTAGTTAGATATATCAGCTGATCATCTCTAATGTAGGCTAGATGAATCAGCTAGTTAGATATATCAGCTGATCATCTCTAATGTAGGCTAGATGAATCAGCTAGTTAGATATATCAGCTGTTCATCTGTAATGTAGGCTAGATGGATCAGCTAGTTAGATATATCAGCTGATCATCTCTAATGTAGGCTAGAGGAATCAGCATGTTAGCTATATCTGCTGATCATCTCTAGTGTAGGCTAGATGAATTAGCTAGTTAGATATATCAGCTGATCATCTCTAATGTAGGCTAGATGAATCAGCTAGTTAGCTATATCAGCTGATCATCTCTAGTGTAGGCTAGATGAATTAGCTAGTTAGATATATCAGCTGTTCATCTCTAATGTAGGCTAGATGAATCAGCTAGTTAGTTATATCAGCTGTTCATCTCTAATGTAGGCTAGATGAATCAGCTAGTTAGATATATCAGCTGTTCATCTCTTGTGTAGTCTAGATGAATCAGCTAGTTAGATATATCAGCTGATCATCTCTAATGTAGGCACGATATATCAGCTGTTCATCTGTAATGTAGGCTAGATGGATCAGCAAGTTAGATATATCAGCTGATCATCTCTAATGTAGGCTAGTTGAATCAGCTAGTTAGCTATATCAGCTGATCATCTCTAATGTAGGCTAGATGAATCAGCTAGTTAGATATATCAGCTGTTCATCTCTAATGTAGGCTAGATGAATCAGCTAGTTAGCTATATCAGCTGTTCATCTCGAGTGTAGAGTAGATGAATCAGCTAGTTAGATATATCAGCTGATCATCTCTAATGTAGGCTAGATGAATCAGGTAGTTAGATATATCAGCTGTTCATCTCTAATGTAGGCTAGATGAATCAGCTAGTTAGATATATCACCTGATCATCTCTAATGTAGGCTAGATGAATCAGATAGTTAGATATATCAGCTGATGATCTATAATGTAGGCTAGATGAATCAGGTAGTTAGATATATCAGCTGTTCATCTCTAATGTGGGCTAGATATATCAGCTGTTCATCTGTAATGTAGGCTAGATGGATCAGCTAGTTAGATATATTGGCTGATCATCTCTAATGTAGGCTAGATGAATCAGCTAGTTAGCTATATCAGCTGATCATCTCTAATGTAGGCTAGATGAATCAGCTAGTTAGCTATATCAGCTGATCATCTCTAGTGTAGGCTAGATGAATTAGCTAGTTAGATATATCAGCTGTTCATCTCTAATGTAGGCTAGATGAATCAGCTAGTTAGTTATATCAGCTGTTCATCTCTAATGTAGGCTAGATGAATCAGCTAGTTAGATATATCAGCTGTTCATCTCTAGTGTAGTCTAGATGAATCAGCTAGTTAGATATATCAGCTGATCATCTCTAATATAGGCTAGATATATCAGCTGTTCATCTGTAATGTAGGCTAGATGGATCAGCAAGTTAGATATATCAGCTGATCATCTCTAATGTAGGCTAGATGAATCAGCTACTTAGCTATATCAGCTGATCATCTCTAGTGTAGGCTAGATGAATTAGCTAGTTAGATATATCAGCTGTTCATCTCTAATGTAGGCCAGATGAATCAGCTAGTTAGTTATATCAGCTGTTCATCTCTAATGTAGGCTAGATGAATCAGCTAGTTAGATATATCAGCTGTTCATCTCTAGTGTAGTCTAGATGAATCAGCTAGTTAGCTATATCAGCTGTTCATCTCTAATGTAGGCTAGATGAATCAGCTAGTTAGATATATCAGCTGTTCATCTCTAATGTAGGCTAGATGAATCAGGTAGTTAGATATATCAGCTGATCATCTCTAATGTAGGCTAGATATATCAGCTGTTCATCTGTAATGTAGGCTAGATGGATCAGCTAGTTAGATATATCAGCTGATCATCTCTAATGTAGGCTAGATTAATCAGCCAGTTAGCTATATCAGCTGATCATCTCTAGTGTAGGCTAGATGAATTAGCTAGTTAGATATATCAGCTGTTCATCTCTAATGTAGGCTAGATGAATCAGCTAGTTAGTTATATCAGCTGTTCATCTCTAATGTAGGCTAGATGAATCAGCTAGTTAGATATATCAGCTGTTCATCTCTAGTGTTGTCTAGATGAATCAGCTAGTTAGATATATCAGCTGATCATCTCTAATGTAGGCTAGATATATCAGCTGTTCATCTGTAATGTAGGCTAGATGGATCAGCAAGTTCGATATATCAGCTGATCATCTCTAATGTAGGCTAGATGAATCAGCTAGTTAGCTATATCAGCTGATCATCTCTAGTGTAGGCTAGATGAATTAGCTAGTTAGATATATCAGCTGTTCATCTCTAATGTAGGCTAGATGAATCTGCTAGTTAGTTATATCAGCTGTTCATCTCTAATGTAGGCTAGATGAATCAGCTAGTTAGATATATCAGCTGTTCATCTCTAGTGTAGTCTAGATGAATCAGCTAGTTAGCTATATCAGCTGTTCATCTCTAATGTAGGCTAAATGAATCAGCTAGTTAGATATATCAGCTCTTCATCTCTAATGTAGGCTAGCTGAATCAGGAAGTTAGATATGTCAGCTGATCATCTCAAATGTAGGCTAGATGGATCAGCTAGTTAGATATATCAGCTGATCATCTCTAATGTAGGCTAGATGAATAAGCTAGTAAGATATATCAGCTGTTCATCTCTAATGTAGGCTAGATGAATCAGCTAGTTAGCTTTATCAGCTGTTCATCTCGAGTGTAGGGTAGATGAATCAGCTAGTTAGATATATCAGCTGATCATCTCTAATGTAGGCTAGATTAATCAGGTAGTTAGATATATCAGCTGATCATCTCTAATGTAGGCTAGATGAATCAGCTAGTTAGATATATCAGCTGTTCATCTCTAGTGTAGTCTAGATGAATCAGCTAGTTAGCTATATCAGCTGTTCATCTCTAATGTAGGCTAGATGAATCAGCTAGTTAGATATATCAGCTCTTCATCTCTAATGTAGGCTAGATGAATCAGGTAGTTAGATATATCAGCTGTTCATCTCTAATGTAGGCTAGATGAATCAGCTAGTTAGATATATCAGCTGTTCATCTCTAATGTAGGCTAGATGAATCAGGTAGTTAGATATATCAGCTGATCATCTCTAATGTAGGCTAGATATATCAGCTGTTCATCTGTAATGTAGGCTAGATGGATCAGCTAGTTAGATATATCAGCTGATCATCTCTAATGTAGGCTAGATGAATCAGCCAGTTAGCTATATCAGCTGATCATCTCTAGTGTAGGCTAGATGAATTAGCTAGTTAGATATATCAGCTGTTCATCTCTAATGTAGGCTAGATGAATCAGCTAGTTAGTTATATCAGCTGTTCATCTCTAATGTAGGCTAGATGAATCAGCTAGTTAGATATATCAGCTGTTCATCTATAGTGTAGTCTAGATGAATCAGCTAGTTAGCTATAACAGCTGTTCATCTCTAATGTAGGCTAGATGAATCAGCTAGTTAGATATATCAGGTCTTCATCTCTAATGTAGGCTAGATGAATCAGGTAGTTAGATATATCAGCTGTTCATCTCTAATGTAGGCTAGATGAATCAGCTAGTTAGATATATCAGCTGTTCATGTCTAATGTAGGCTAGATGAATCAGCTAGTTAGCTATATCAGCTGTTCATCTCGAGTGTAGGGTAGATGAATCAGCTAGTTAGATATATCAGCTGTTCATCTCTAGTGTAGTCTAGATGAATCAGCTAGTTAGCTATATCAGCTGTTCATCTCTAATGTAGGCTAGATGAATCAGCTAGTTAGATATATCAGCTCTTCATCTCTAATGTAGGCTAGATGGATCAGCTAGTTAGATATATCAGCTGATCATCTCTAATGTAGGCTAGATGAATCAGCTAGTAAGATATATCAGCTGTTCATCTCTAATGTAGGCTAGATGAATCAGCTAGTTAGCTATATCAGCTGTTCATCTCGAGTGTAGGGTAGATGAATCAGCTAGTTAGATATATCAGCTGATCATCTCTAATGTAGGCTAGATTAATCAGGTAGTTAGATATATCAGCTGTTCATCTCTAATGTAGGCTAGATGAATCAGGTAGTTAGATATATCAATTGATCATCTCTAATGTAGGCTAGATATATCAGCTGTTCATCTGTAATGTAGGCTAGATGGATCAGCTAGTTAGATATATCAGCTGATCATCTCTAATGTAGGCTAGATGAATCAGCCAGTTAGCTATATCAGCTGATCATCTCTAGTGTAGGCTAGATGAATTAGCTAGTTAGATATATCAGCTGTTCATCTCTAATGTAGGCTAGATGAATCAGCTAGTTAGTTATATCAGCTGTTCATCTCTAATGTAGGCTAGATGAATCAGCTAGTTAGATATATCAGCTGTTCATCTATAGTGTAGTCTAGATGAATCAGCTAGTTAGCTATAACAGCTGTTCATCTCTAATGTAGGCTAGATGAATCAGCTAGTTAGATATATCAGCTCTTCATCTCTAATGTAGGCTAGATGAATCAGGTAGTTAGATATATCAGCTGTTCATCTCTAATGTAGGCTAGATGAATCAGCTAGTTTGATATATCAGCTGTTCATCTCTAATGTAGGCTAGATGAATCAGCTAGTTAGCTATATCAGCTGTTCATCTCGAGTGTAGGGTAGATGAATCAGCTAGTTAGATATATCAATGGATCATCTCTAATGTAGGCTAGATGAATCAGGTAGTTAGATATATCAGCTGTTCATCTCTAATGTAGGCTAGATGAATCAGCTAGTTAGATATATCAGCTGATCATCTCTAATGTAGGCTAGATGAATCAGCTAGTTAGATATATCAGCTGTTCATCTGTAATGTAGGCTAGATGGATCTGCTAGTTAGATATATCAGCTGATCATCTCTAATGTAGGCTAGAGGAATCAGCAGGTTAGCTATATCTGCTGATCATCTCTAGTGTAGGCTAGATGAATTAGCTAGTTAGATATATCAGCTGATCATCTCTAATGTAGGCTAGATGAATCAGCTAGTTAGCTATATCAGCTGATCATCTCTAGTGTAGGCTAGATGAATTAGCTAGTTAGATATATCAGCTGTTCATCTCTAATGTAGGCTAGATGAATCAGCTAGTTAGTTATATCAGCTGTTCATCTCTAATGTAGGCTAGATGAATCAGCTAGTTAGATATATCAGCTGTTCATCTCTAGTGTAGTCTAGATGAATCAGCTAGTTAGCTATATCAGCTGTTCATCTCTAATGTAGGCTAGATGAATCAGCTAGTTAGATATATCAGCTCTTCATCTCTAATGTATGCTAGCTGAATCAGGTAGTTAGATATATCAGCTGATCATCTCTAATGTAGGCTAGATGGATCAGCTAGTTAGATATATCAGCTGATCATCTCTAATGTAGGCTAGATGAATCAGCTAGTAAGATATATCAGCTGTTCATCTCTAATGTAGGCTAGATGAATCAGCTAGTTAGCTATATCAGCTGTTCATCTCGAGTGTAGGGTAGATGAATCAGCTAGTTAGATATATCAGCTGATCATCTCTAATGTAGGCTAGATGAATCAGGTAGTTAGATATATCAGCTGATCATCTCTAATGTAGGCTAGATGAATCAGCTAGTTAGATATATCAGCTGATCATCTCTAATGTAGGCTAGATGAATCAGCTAGTTAGATATATCAGCTGTTCATCTGTAATGTAGGCTAGATGGATCAGCTAGTTAGATATATCAGCTGATCATCTCTAATGTAGGCTAGAGGAATCAGCATGTTAGCTATATCTGCTGATCATCTCTAGTGTAGGCTAGATGAATTAGCTAGTTAGATATATCAGCTGATCATCTCTAATGTAGGCTAGATGAATCAGCTAGTTAGCTATATCAGCTGATCATCTCTAGTGTAGGCTAGATGAATTAGCTAGTTAGATATATCAGCTGTTCATCTCTAATGTAGGCTAGATGAATCAGCTAGTTAGTTATATCAGCTGTTCATCTCTAATGTAGGCTAGATGAATCAGCTAGTTAGATATATCAGCTGTTCATCTCTTGTGTAGTCTAGATGAATCAGCTAGTTAGATATATCAGCTGATCATCTCTAATGTAGGCTAGATATATCAGCTGTTCATCTGTAATGTAGGCTAGATGGATCAGCAAGTTAGATATATCAGCTGATCATCTCTAATGTAGGCTAGTTGAATCAGCTAGTTAGCTATATCAGCTGATCATCTCTAATGTAGGCTAGATGAATCAGCTAGTTAGATATATCAGCTGTTCATCTCTAATGTAGGCTAGATGAATCAGCTAGTTAGCTATATCAGCTGTTCATCTCGAGTGTAGGGTAGATGAATCAGCTAGTTAGATATATCAGCTGATCATCTCTAATGTAGGCTAGATGAATCAGGTAGTTAGATATATCAGCTGTTCATCTCTAATGTAGGCTAGATGAATCAGCTAGTTAGATATATCACCTGATCATCTCTAATGTAGGCTAGATGAATCAGATAGTTAGATATATCAGCTGATGATCTATAATGTAGGCTAGATGAATCAGGTAGTTAGATATATCAGCTGTTCATCTCTAATGTAGGCTAGATATATCAGCTGTTCATCTGTAATGTAGGCTAGATGGATCAGCTAGTTAGATATATTGGCTGATCATCTCTAATGTAGGCTAGATGAATCAGCTAGTTAGCTATATCAGCTGATCATCTCTAATGTAGGCTAGATGAATCAGCTAGTTAGCTATATCAGCTGATCATCTCTAGTGTAGGCTAGATGAATTAGCTAGTTAGATATATCAGCTGTTCATCTCTAATGTAGGCTAGATGAATCAGCTAGTTAGATATATCAGCTGTTCATCTCTAGTGTAGTCTAGATGAATCAGCTAGTTAGCTATATCAGCTGTTCATCTCTAATGTAGGCTAGATGAATCAGCTAGTTAGATATATCAGCTCTTCATCTCTAATGTATGCTAGCTGAATCAGGTAGTTAGATATATCAGCTGATCATCTCTAATGTAGGCTAGATGGATCAGCTAGTTAGATATATCAGCTGATCATCTCTAATGTAGGCTAGATGAATCAGCTAGTAAGATATATCAGCTGTTCATCTCTAATGTAGGCTAGATGAATCAGCTAGTTAGCTATATCAGCTGTTCATCTCGAGTGTAGGGTAGATGAATCAGCTAGTTAGATATATCAGCTGATCATCTCTAATGTAGACTAGATGAATCAGGTAGTTAGATATATCAGCTGATCATCTCTAATGTAGGCTAGATGAATCAGCTAGTTAGATATATCAGCTGATCATCTCTAATGTAGGCTAGATGAATCAGCTAGTTAGATATATCAGCTGTTCATCTGTAATGTAGGCTAGATGGATCAGCTAGTTAGATATATCAGCTGATCATCTCTAATGTAGGCTAGAGGAATCAGCATGTTAGCTATATCTGCTGATCATCTCTAGTGTAGGCTAGATGAATTAGCTAGTTAGATATATCAGCTGATCATCTCTAATGTAGGCTAGATGAATCAGCTAGTTAGCTATATCAGCTGATCATCTCTAGTGTAGGCTAGTTGAATTAGCTAGTTAGATATATCAGCTGTTCATCTCTAATGTAGGCTAGATGAATCAGCTAGTTAGTTATATCAGCTGTTCATCTCTAATGTAGGCTAGATGAATCAGCTAGTTAGATATATCAGCTGTTCATCTCTTGTGTAGTCTAGATGAATCAGCTAGTTAGATATATCAGCTGATCATCTCTAATGTAGGCTAGATATATCAGCTGTTCATCTGTAATGTAGGCTAGATGGATCAGCAAGTTAGATATATCAGCTGATCATCTCTAATGTAGGCTAGTTGAATCAGCTAGTTAGCTATATCAGCTGATCATCTCTAATGTAGGCTAGATGAATCAGCTAGTTAGATATATCAGCTGTTCATCTCTAATGTAGGCTAGATGAATCAGCTAGTTAGCTATATCAGCTGTTCATCTCGAGTGTAGGGTAGATGAATCAGCTAGTTAGATATATCAGCTGATCATCTCTAATGTAGGCTAGATGAATCAGGTAGTTAGATATATCAGCTGTTCATCTCTAATGTAGGCTAGATGAATCAGCTAGTTAGATATATCACCTGATCATCTCTAATGTAGGCTAGATGAATCAGATAGTTAGATATATCAGCTGATGATCTATAATGTAGGCTAGATGAATCAGGTAGTTAGATATATCAGCTGTTCATCTCTAATGTAGGCTAGATATATCAGCTGTTCATCTGTAATGTAGGCTAGATGGATCAGCTAGTTAGATATATTGGCTGATCATCTCTAATGTAGGCTAGATGAATCAGCTAGTTAGCTATATCAGCTGATCATCTCTAATGTAGGCTAGATGAATCAGCTAGTTAGCTATATCAGCTGATCATCTCTAGTGTAGGCTAGATGAATTAGCTAGTTAGATATATCAGCTGTTCATCTCTAATGTAGGCTAGATGAATCAGCTAGTTAGTTATATCAGCTGTTCATCTCTAATGTAGGCTAGATGAATCAGATAGTTAGATATATCAGCTGTTCATCTCTTGTGTAGTCTAGATGAATCAGCTAGTTAGATATATCAGCTGATCATCTCTAATGTAGGCTAGATATATCAGCTGTTCATCTGTAATGTAGGCTAGATGGATCAGCAAGTTAGATATATCAGCTGATCATCTCTAATGTAGGCTAGATGAATCAGCTAGTTAGCTATATCAGCTGATCATCTCTAATGTAGGCTAGATGAATCAGCTAGTTAGATATATCAGCTTATCATCTATAATGTAGGCTAGATGAATCAGCTAGTTAGATATATCAGCTGTTCATCTCTAATGTAGGCTAGCTGAATCAGGTAGTTAGATATATCAGCTGATCATCTCTAATGTAGGCTAGATGGATCAGCTAGTTAGATATATCAGCTGATCATCTCTAATGTAGGCTAGATGAATCAGCTAGTTAGATATATCAGCTGTTCATCTCTAATGTAGGCTAGATGAATCAGCTAGTTAGCTATATCAGCTGTTCATCTCGAGTGTAGGGTAGATGAATCAGCTAGTTAGATATATCAGCTGATCATCTCTAATGTAGGCCAGATGAATCAGCTAGTTAGATATATCAGCTGTTCATCTGTAATGTAGGCTAGATGGATCAGCTAGTTAGATATATCAGCTGATCATCTCTAATGTAGGCTAGAGGAATCAGCAGGTTAGCTATATCTGCTGATCATCTCTAGTGTAGGCTAGATGAATTAGCTAGTTAGATATATCAGCTGATCATCTCTAATGTAGGCTAGATGAATCAGCTAGTTAGCTATATCAGCTGATCATCTCTAGTGTAGGCTAGATGAATTAGCTAGTTAGATATATCAGCTGTTCATCTCTAATGTAGGCTAGATGAATCAGCTAGTTAGTTATATCAGCTGTTCATCTCTAATGTAGGCTAGATGAATCAGATAGTTAGATATATCAGCTGTTCATCTCTTGTGTAGTCTAGATGAATCAGCTAGTTAGATATATCAGCTGATCATCTCTAATGTAGGCTAGATATATCAGCTGTTCATCTGTAATGTAGGCTAGATGGATCAGCAAGTTAGATATATCAGCTGATCATCTCTAATGTAGGCTAGATGAATCAGCTAGTTAGCTATATCAGCTGATCATCTCTAATGTAGGCTAGATGAATCAGCTAGTTAGATATATCAGCTGATCATCTCTAATGTAGGCTAGATGAATCAGCTAGTTAGCTATATCAGCTGATCATCTCTAGTGTAGGCTAGATGAATTAGCTAGTTAGATATATCAGCTGTTCATCTCTAATGTAGGCTAGATGAATCAGCTAGTTAGTTATATCAGCTGTTCATCTCTAATGTAGGCTAGATGAATCAGATAGTTAGATATATCAGCTGATCATCTCTAATGTAGGCTAGATGAATCAGATAGTTAGATATATCAGCTGATGATCTATAATGTAGGCTAGATGAATCAGGTAGTTAGATATATCAGCTGTTCATCTCTAATGTAGGCTAGATATATCAGCTGTTCATCTGTAATGTAGGCTAGATGGATCAGCTAGTTAGATATATTGGCTGATCATCTCTAATGGAGGCTAGATGAATCAGCTAGTTAGCTATATCAGCTGATCATCTCTAGTGTAGGCTAGATGAATTAGCTAGTTAGATATATCAGCTGTTCATCTCTAATGTAGGCTAGATGAATCAGCTAGTTAGATATATCAGCTGTTCATCTCTAATGTAGGCTAGATGGATCAGCTAGTTAGATATATCAGCTGATCATCTCTAATGTAGGCTAGAGGAATCAGCAGGTTAGCTATATCTGCTGATCATCTCTAGTGTAGGCTAGATGAATTTGCTAGTTAGATATATCAGCTGATCATCTCTAGTGTAGGCTAGATGAATCAGCTCGTTAGCTATATCAGCTGATCATCTCTAATGTAGGCTAGATATATCAGCTGTTCATCTGTAATGTAGGCTAGATGGATCAGCAAGTTAGATATATCAGCTGATCATCTCTAATGTAGGCTAGATGAATCAGCTAGTTAGCTATATCAGCTGATCATCTCTAGTGTAGGCTAGATGAATTAGCTAGTTAGATATATCAGCTGTTCATCTCTAATGTATGCTAGATGAATCAGCTAGTTAGTTATATCAGCTGTTCATCTCTAATGTAGGCTAGATGAATCAGCTAGTTAGATATATCAGCTGTTCATCTCTAGTGTAGTCTAGATGAATCAGCTAGTTAGCTATATCAGCTGTTCATCTCTAATGTAGGCTAGATGAATCAGCTAGTTAGATATATCAGCTCTTCATCTCTAATGTAGGCTAGCTGAATCAGGTAGTTAGATATATCAGCTGATCATCTCTAATGTAGGCTAGATGGATCAGCTAGTTAGATATATCAGCTGATCATCTCTAATGTAGGCTAGATGAATCAGCTAGTAAGATATATCAGCTGTTCATCTCTAATGTAGGCTAGATGAATCAGCTAGTTAGCTATATCAGCTGTTCATCTCGAATGTAGGGTAGATGAATCAGCTAGTTAGATATATCAGCTGATCATCTCTAATGTAGGCTAGATTAATCAGGTAGTTAGATATATCAGCTGATCATCTCTAATGTAGTCTAGATGGATCAGCTAGTTAGATATATCAGCTGATCATTTCTAATGTAGGCTAGATGAATCAGCTAGTTAGCTATATCAGCTGATCATCTCTAGTGTAGGCTAGATGAATTAGCTATTTAGATATATCAGCTGTTCATCTCTAATGTAGGCTAGATGAATCAGCTAGTTAGATATATCAGCTCTTCATCTCTAATGTAGGCTAGATGAATCAGGTAGTTAGATATATCAGCTGTTCATCTCTAATGTAGGCTAGATGAATCAGCTAGTTAGATATATCAGCTGTTCATCTCTAATGTAGCCTAGATGAATCAGGTAGTTAGATATATCAGCTGATCATCTCTAATGTAGGCTAGATATATCAGCTGTTCATCTGTAATGTAGGCTAGATGGATCAGCTAGTTAGATATATCAGCTGATCATCTCTAATGTAGGCTAGATGAATCAGCCAGTTAGCTATATCAGCTGATCATCTCTAGTGTAGGCTAGATGAATTAGCTAGTTAGATATATCAGCTGTTCATCTCTAATGTAGGCTAGATGAATCAGCTAGTTAGTTATATCAGCTGTTCATCTCTAATGTAGGCTAGATGAATCAGCTAGTTAGATATATCAGCTGTTCATCTATAGTGTAGTCTAGATGAATCAGCTAGTTAGCTATAACAGCTGTTCATCTCTAATGTAGGCTAGATGAATCAGCTAGTTAGATATATCAGCTCTTCATCTCTAATGTAGGCTAGATGAATCAGCTAGTTAGATATATCAGCTGTTCATCTCTAATGTAGGCTAGCTGAATCAGGTAGTTAGATATATCAGCTGATCATCTCTAATGTAGGCTAGATGGATCAGCTAGTTAGATATATCAGCTGATCATCTCTAATGTAGGCTAGATGAATCAGCTAGTTAGATATATCAGCTGTTCATCTCTAATGTAGGCTAGATGAATCAGCTAGTTAGCTATATCAGCTGTTCATCTCGAGTGTAGGGTAGATGAATCAGCTAGTTAGATATATCAGCTGATCATCTCTAATGTAGGCTAGATGAATCAGGTAGTTAGATATATCAGCTGTTCATCTCTAATGTAGGCTAGATGAATCAGCTAGTTAGATATATCAGCTGATCATCTCTAATGTAGGCTAGATGAATCAGCTAGTTAGATATATCAGCTGTTCATCTGTAATGTAGGCTAGATGGATCAGCTAGTTAGATATATCAGCTGATCATCTCTAATGTAGGCTAGAGGAATCAGCAGGTTAGCTATATCTGCTGATCATCTCTAGTGTAGGCTAGATGAATTAGCTAGTTAGATATATCAGCTGATCATCTCTAATGTAGGCTAGATGAATCAACTAGTTAGCTATATCAGCTGATCATCTCTAGTGTAGGCTAGATGAATTAGCTAGTTAGATATATCAGCTGTTCATCTCTAATGTAGGCTAGATGAATCAGCTAGTTAGTTATATCAGCTGTTCATCTCTAATGTAGGCTAGATGAATCAGCTAGTTAGATATATCAGCTGTTCATCTCTAGTGTAGTCTAGATGAATCAGCTAGTTAGATATATCAGCTGATCATCTCTAATGTAGGCTAGATATATCAGCTGGTCATCTGTAATGTAGGCTAGATGGATCAGCAAGTTAGATATATCAGCTGATCATCTCTAATGTAGGCTAGATGAATCAGCTAGTTAGCTATATCAGCTGATCATCTCTAGTGTAGGCTAGATGAATTAGCTAGTTAGATATATCAGCTGTTCATCTCTAATGTAGGCTAGATGAATCAGCTAGTTAGTTATATCAGCTGTTCATCTCTAATGTAGGCTAGATGAATCAGCTAGTTAGATATATCAGCTGTTCATCTCTAGTGTAGTCTAGATGAATCAGCTAGTTAGCTATATCAGCTGTTCATCTCTAATGTAGGCTAGATGAATCAGCTAGTTAGATATATCAGCTCTTCATCTCTAATGTAGGCTAGCTGAATCAGGTAGTTAGATATATCAGCTGATCATCTCTAATGTAGGCTAGATGGATCAGCTAGTTAGATATATCAGCTGATCATCTCTAATGTAGGCTAGATGAATCAGCTAGTAAGATATATCAGCTGTTCATCTCTAATGTAGGCTAGATGAATCAGCTAGTTAGCTATATCAGCTGTTCATCTCGTGTGTAGGGTAGATGAATCAGCTAGTTAGATATATCAGCTGATCATCTCTAATGTAGGCTAGATGAATCAGGTAGTTAGATATATAGCTGATCATCTCTAATGTAGGCTAGATGAATCAGCAAGTTAGATATATCAGCTGATCATCTCTAATGTAGGCTAGATGGATCAGCTAGTTAGATATATCAGCTGATCATCTCTAATGTAGGCTAGATGAATCAGCTAGTTAGCTATATCAGCTGTTCATCTCGAGTGTAGGGTAGATGAATCAGCTAGTTAGTTATATCTCAGCTGTTCATCTCTAATGTAGGCTAGATGAATCAGCAAGTTAGATATATCAGCTGTTCATCTCCAGTGTAGGCTAGATGAATCAGCTAGTTAGCTATATCATCTGTTCATCTCTAATGTAGGCTACATGAATCAGCTTGTTAGATATATCAGCTGTTCATCTCTAATGTTGGCTAGATGAATCAGATAGTTAGATATATCAGCTGATCATCTATAATGTAGGCTAGATGAATCAGCTAGTTAGATATATCAGCTGTTCATCTCTAATGTAGGCTAGCTGAATCAGGTAGTTAGATATATCAGCTGATCATCTCTAATGTAGGCTAGATGGATCAGCTAGTTAGATATATCAGCTGATCATCTCTAATGTAGGCTAGATGAATCAGCTAGTTAGATATATCAGCTGTTCATCTCTAATGTAGGCTAGATGAATCAGCTAGTTAGCTATATCAGCTGTTCATCTCGAGTGTAGGGTAGATGAATCAGCTAGTTAGATATATCAGCTGATCATCTCTAATGTAGGCTAGATGAATCAGGTAGTTAGATATATCAGCTGTTCATCTCTAATGTAGGCTAGATGAATCAGCTAGTTAGATATATCAGCTGATCATCTCTAATGTAGGCTAGATGAATCAGCTAGTTAGATATATCAGCTGTTCATCTGTAATGTAGGCTAGATGGATCAGCTAGTTAGATATATCAGCTGATCATCTCTAATGTAGGCTAGAGGAATCAGCAGGTTAGCTATATCTGCTGATCATCTCTAGTGTAGGCTAGATGAATTAGCTAGTTAGATATATCAGCTGATCATCTCTAATGTAGGCTAGATGAATCAGCTAGTTAGCTATATCAGCTGATCATCTCTAGTGTAGGCTAGATGAATTAGCTAGTTAGATATATCAGCTGTTCATCTCTAATGTAGGCTAGATGAATCAGCTAGTTAGTTATATCAGCTGTTCATCTCTAATGTAGGCTAGATGAATCAGCTAGTTAGATATATCAGCTGTTCATCTCTAGTGTAGTCTAGATGAATCAGCTAGTTAGATATATCAGCTGATCATCTCTAATGTAGGCTAGATATATCAGCTGTTCATCTGTAATGTAGGCTAGATGGATCAGCAAGTTAGATATATCAGCTGATCATCTCTAATGTAGGCTAGATGAATCAGCTAGTTAGCTATATCAGCTGTTCATCTCGAGTGTAGGGTAGATGAATCAGCTAGTTAGATATATCAGCTGATCATCTCTAATGTAGGCTAGATGAATCAGGTAGTTAGATATATCAGCTGATCATCTCTAATGTAGGCTAGATGAATAAGCTAGTTAGATATATCAGCTGATCATCTCTAATGTAGGCTAGATGAATCAGCTAGTTAGATATATCAGCTGTTCATCTGTAATGTAGGCTAGATGGATAAGCTAGTTAGATATATCAGCTGATCATCTCTAATGTAGGCTAGAGGAATCAGCAGGTTAGCTATATCTGCTGATCATTTCTAGTGTAGGCTAGATGAATTAGCTAGTTAGATATATCAGCTGTTCATCTCTAATGTAGGCTAGATGAATCAGCTAGTTAGTTATATCTCAGCTGTTCATCTCTAATGTAGGCTAGATGAATCAGCAAGTTAGATATATCAGCTGATCATCTCTAATGTAGGCTAGAGGAATCAGCAGGTTAGATATATCAGCTGTTCATCTGTAATGTAGGCTAGATGGATCAGCTAGTTAGATATATCAGCTGATCATCTCTAATGTAGCCTAGAGGAATCAGCAGGTTAGCTATATCTGCTGATCATCTCTAGTGTAGGCTAGATGAATTAGCTAGTTAGATATATCAGCTGATCATCTCTAATGTAGGCTAGATGAATCAGCTAGTTAGCTATATCAGCTGATCATCTCTAGTGTAGGCTAGATGAGTTAGCTAGTTAGATATATCAGCTGTTCATCTCTAATGTAGGCTAGATGAATCAGCTAGTTAGTTATATCAGCTGTTCATCTCTAATGTAGGCTAGATGAATCAGCTAGTTAGATATATCAGCTGTTCATCTCTAGTGTAGTCTAGATGAATCAGCTAGTTAGATATATCAGCTGATCATCTCTAATGTAGGCTAGATATATCAGCTGTTCATCTGTAATGTAGGCTAGATGGATCAGCAAGTTAGATATATCAGCTGATCATCTCTAATGTAGGCTAGATGAATCAGCTAGTTAGCTATATCAGCTGTTCATCTCTAATGTAGGCTAGATGAATCAGCTAGTTAGATATATCAGCTCTTCATGTCTAATGTAGGCTAGCTGAATCAGGTAGTTAGATATATAAGCTGATCATCTCTAATGTAGGCTAGATGGATCAGCTAGTTAGATATATCAGCTGATCATCTCTAATGTAGGCTAGATGAATCAGCTAGTAAGATATATCAGCTGTTCATCTCTAATGTAGGCTAGATGAATCAGCTAGTTAGCTATATCAGCTGTTCATCTCGAGTGTAGGGTAGATGAATCAGCTAGTTAGATATATCAGCTGATCATCTCTAATGTAGGCTAGATGAATCAGGTAGTTAGATATATCAGCTGATCATCTCTAATGTAGGCTAGATGAATCAGCTAGTTAGATATATCAGCTGATCATCTCTAATGTAGGCTAGATGAATCAGCTAGTTAGATATATCAGCTGTTCATCTGTAATGTAGGCTAGATGGATAAGCTAGTTAGATATATCAGCTGATCATCTCTAATGTAGGCTAGAGGAATCAGCAGGTTAGCTATATCTGCTGATCATTTCTAGTGTAGGCTAGATGAATTAGCTAGTTAGATATATCAGCTGTTCATCTCTAATGTAGGCTAGATGAATCAGCAAGTTAGATATATCAGCTGTTCATCTCCAGTGTAGGCTAGATGAATCAGCTAGTTAGCTATATCAGCTATTCATCTCTAATGTAGGCTACATGAATCAGCTTGTTAGATATATCAGCTGTTCATCTCTAATGTTGGCTAGATGAATCAGATAGTTAGATATATCAGCTGATCATCTATAATGTAGGCTAGATGAATCAGCTAGTTAGATATATCAGCTGTTCATCTCTAATGTAGGCTAGCTGAATCAGGTAGTTAGATATATCAGCTGATCATCTCTAATGTAGGCTAGATGGATCAGCTAGTTAGAGATATCAGCTGATCATCTCTAATGTAGGCTAGATGAATCAGCTAGTTAGATATATCAGCTGTTCATCTCTAATGTAGGCTAGATGAATCAGCTAGTTAGCTATATCAGCTGTTCATCTCGAGTGTAGGGTAGATGAATCAGCTAGTTAGATATATCAGCTGATCATCTCTAATGTAGGCTAGATGAATCAGGTAGTTATATATATCAGCTGTTCATCTCTAATGTAGGCTAGATGAATCAGCTAGTTAGATATATCAGCTGATCATCTCGAATGTAGGCTAGATGAATCAGCTAGTTAGATATATCAGCTGTTCATCTGTAATGTAGGCTAGAGGGATCAGCTAGTTAGATATATCAGCTGATCATCTCTAATGTAGGCTAGAGGAATCAGCAGGTTAGCTATATCTGCTGATCATCTCTAGTGTAGGCTAGATGAATTAGCTAGTTAGATATATCAGCTGATCATCTCTAATGTAGGCTAGATGAATCAGCTAGTTAGCTATATCAGCTGATCATCTCTAGTGTAGGCTAGATGAATTAGCTAGTTAGATATATCAGCTGTTCATCTCTAATGTAGGCCAGATGAATCAGCTAGTTAGTTATATCAGCTGTTCATCTCTAATGTAGGCTAGATGAATCAGATAGTTAGATATATCAGCTGTTCATCTCTTGTGTAGTCTAGATGAATCAGCTAGTTAGATATATCAGCTGATCATCTCTAATGTAGGCTAGATATATCAGCTGTTCATCTGTAATGTAGGCTAGATGGATCAGCAAGTTAGATATATCAGCTGATCATCTCTAATGTAGGCTAGATGAATCAGCTAGTTAGCTATATCAGCTCTTCATCTCTAATGTAGGCTAGCTGAATCAGGTAGTTAGATATATAAGCTGATCATCTCTAATGTAGGCTAGATGGATCAGCTAGTTAGATATATCAGCTGATCATCTCTAATGTAGGCTAGATGAATCAGCTAGTAAGATATATCAGCTGTTCATCTCTAATGTAGGCTAGATGAATCAGCTAGTTAGCTATATCAGCTGTTCATCTCGAGTGTAGGGTAGATGAATCAGCTAGTTAGATATATCAGCTGATCATCTCTAATGTAGGCTAGATGGATAAGCTAGTTAGATATATCAGCTGATCATCTCTAATGTAGGCTAGATGAATCAGCTAGTAAGATATATCAGCTGTTCATCTCTAATGTAGGCTAGATGAATCAGCTAGTTAGCTATATCAGCTGTTCATCTCGAGTGTAGGGTAGATGAATCAGCTAGTTAGATATATCAGCTGATCATCTCTAATGTAGGCTAGATGAATCAGGTAGTTAGATATATCAGCTGATCATCTCTAATGTAGGCTAGATATATCAGCTGTTCATCTGTAATGTAGGCTAGATGGATCAGCTAGTTAGATATATTGGCTGATCATCTCTAATGTAGGCTAGATGAATCAGCTAGTTAGCTATATCAGCTGATCATCTCTAGTGTAGGCTAGATGAATTAGCTAGTTAGATATATCAGCTGTTCATCTCTAATGTAGGCTAGATGAATCAGCTAGTTAGTTATATCAGCTGTTCATCTCTAATGTAGGCTAGATGAATCAGCTAGTTAGATATATCAGCTGTTCATCTCTAGTGTAGTCTAGATGAATCAGCTAGTTAGCTATATCAGCTGTTCATCTCTAATGTAGGGTAGATGAATCAGCTAGTTAGATATATCAGCTCTTCATCTCTAATGTAAGCTAGATGAATCAGGTAGTTAGATATATCAGCTGTTCATCTCTAATGTAGGCTAGATGAATCAGCTAGTTAGATATATCAGCTGTTCATCTCTAATGTAGGCTAGCTGAATCAGGTAGTTAGATATATCAGCTGATCATCTCTAATGTAGGCTAGATGGATCAGCTAGTTAGATATATCAGCTGATCATCTCTAATGTAGGCTAGATGAATCAGCTAGTTAGATATATCAGCTGTTCATCTCTAATATAGGCTAGATGAATCAGCTAGTTAGCTATATCAGCTGTTCATCTCGAGTGTAGGGTAGATGAATCAGCTAGTTAGATATATCAGCTGATCATCTCTTATTTAGGCTAGATGAATCAGGTAGTTAGATATATCAGCTGTTCATCTCTAATGTAGGCTAGATGAATCAGCTAGTTAGATATATCAGCTGATCATCTCTAATGTAGGCTAGATGAATCAGCTAGTTAGATATATCAGCTGTTCATATGTAATGTAGGCTAGATGGATCAGCTAGTTAGATATATCAGCTGATCATCTCTAATGTAGGCTAGAGGAATCAGCAGGTTAGCTATATCTGCTGATCATCTCTAGTGTAGGCTAGATGAATTAGCTAGTTAGATATATCAGCTGATCATCTCTAATGTAGGCTAGATGAATCAGCTAGTTAGCTATATCAGCTGATCATCTCTAGTGTAGGCTAGATGAATTAGCTAGTTAGATATATCAGCTGTTCATCTCTAATGTAGGCTAGATGAATCAGCTAGTTAGTTATATCAGCTGTTCATCTCTAATGTAGGCTAGATGAATCAGCTAGTTAGATATATCAGCTGTTCATCTCTAGTGTAGTCTAGATGAATCAGCTAGTTAGATATATCAGCTGATCATCTCTAATGTAGGCTAGATATATCAGCTGTTCATCTCTAATGTAGGCTAGATGGATCAGCAAGTTAGATATATCAGCTGATCATCTCTAATGTAGGCTAGATGAATTAGCTAGTTAGATATATCAGCTGTTCATCTCTAATGTAGGCTAGATGAATCAGCTAGTTAGTTATATCAGCTGTTCATCTCTAATGTAGGCTAGATGAATCAGCTAGTTAGATATATCAGCTGTTCATCTCTAGTGTAGTCTAGATGAATCAGCTAGTTAGCTATATCAGCTGTTCATCTCTAATGTAGGCTAGATGAATCAGCTAGTTAGATATATCAGCTCTTCATCTCTAATGTAAGCTAGATGAATCAGGTAGTTAGATATATCAGCTGTTCATCTCTAATGTAGGCTAGATGAATCAGCTAGTTAGATATATCAGCTGTTCATCTCTAATGTAGGCTAGCTGAATCAGGTAGTTAGATATATCAGCTGATCATCTCTAATGTAGGCTAGATGGATCAGCTAGTTAGATATATCAGCTGATCATCTCTAATGTAGGCTAGATGAATCAGCTAGTTAGATATATCAGCTGTTCATCTCTAATATAGGCTAGATGAATCAGCTAGTTAGCTATATCAGCTGTTCATCTCGAGTGTAGGGTAGATGAATCAGCTAGTTAGATATATCAGCTGATCATCTCTTATTTAGGCTAGATGAATCAGGTAGTTAGATATATCAGCTGTTCATCTCTAATGTAGGCTAGATGAATCAGCTAGTTAGATATATCAGCTGATCATCTCTAATGTAGGCTAGATGAATCAGCTAGTTAGATATATCAGCTGTTCATATGTAATGTAGGCTAGATGGATCAGCTAGTTAGATATATCAGCTGATCATCTCTAATGTAGGCTAGAGGAATCAGCAGGTTAGCTATATCTGCTGATCATCTCTAGTGTAGGCTAGATGAATTAGCTAGTTAGATATATCAGCTGATCATCTCTAATGTAGGCTAGATGAATCAGCTAGTTAGCTATATCAGCTGATCATCTCTAGTGTAGGCTAGATGAATTAGCTAGTTAGATATATCAGCTGTTCATCTCTAATGTAGGCTAGATGAATCAGCTAGTTAGTTATATCAGCTGTTCATCTCTAATGTAGGCTAGATGAATCAGCTAGTTAGATATATCAGCTGTTCATCTCTAGTGTAGTCTAGATGAATCAGCTAGTTAGATATATCAGCTGATCATCTCTAATGTAGGCTAGATATATCAGCTGTTCATCTCTAATGTAGGCTAGATGGATCAGCAAGTTAGATATATCAGCTGATCATCTCTAATGTAGGCTAGATGAATCAGCTAGTTAGCTATATCAGCTGATCATCTCTTGTGTAGGCTAGATGAATTAGCTAGTTAGATATATCAGCTGTTCATCTCTAATGTAGGCTAGATGAATCAGCTAGTTAGTTATATCAGCTATTTCATCTCTAATGTAGGCTAGATGAATCAGCTAGTTAGATATATCAGCTGTTCATCTCTAGTGTAGTCTAGATGAATACGCTAGTTAGCTATATCAGCTGTTCATCTCTAATGTAGGCTAGATGAATCAGCTTGTTAGATATATCAGCTCTTCATCTCTAATGTAGGCTAGCTGAATCAGGTAGTTAGATATATCAGCTGATCATCTCTAATGTAGGCTAGATGGATCAGCTAGTTAGATATATCAGCTGATCATCTCTAATGTAGGCTAGATGAATCAGCTAGTAAGATATATCAGCTGTTCATCTCTAATGTAGGCTAGATGAATCAGCTAGTTAGCTATATCAGCTGTTCATCTCGAGTGTAGGGTACATGAATCAGCTAGTTAGATATATCAGCTGATCATCTCTAATGTAGGCTAGATGAATCAGGTAGTTAGATATATCAGCTGATCATCTCTAATGTAGGCTAGATGGATCAGCTAGTTAGATATATCAGCTGATCATTTCTAATGTAGGCTAGATGAATCAGCTAGTTAGCTATATCAGCTGATCATCTCTAGTGTAGGCTAGATGAATTAGCTATTTAGATATACCAGCTATTCATCTCTAATGTAGGCTAGATGAATCAGCTAGTTAGTTATATCAGCTGTTCATCTCTAATGTAGGCTAGATGAATCAGCTAGTTAGATATATCAGCTGTTCATCTGTAATGTAGGCTAGATGGATCAGCTAGTTAGATATATCAGCTGATCATCTCTAATGTAGGCTAGAGGAATCAGCAGGTTAGCTATATCTGCTGATCATCTCTAGTGTAGGCTAGATGAATTAGCTAGGTAGATATATCAGCTGTTCATCTCTAATGTAGGCTAGATGAATCAGCTAGTTAGATATATCAGCTGTTCATCTCTAATGTAGGCTAGATGAATCAGGTAGTTAGATATATCAGCTGATCATCTCTAATGTAGGCTAGATATATCAGCTGTTCATCTGTAATGTAGGCTAGATGGATCAGCTAGTTAGATATATTGGCTGATCATCTCTAATGTAGGCTAGATGAATCAGCTAGTTAGCTATATCAGCTGATCATCTCTAGTGTAGGCTAGATGAATTAGCTAGTTAGATATATCAGCTGTTCATCTCTAATGTAGGCTAGATGAATCAGCTAGTTAGTTATATCAGCTGTTCATCTCTAATGTAGGCTAGATGAATCAGCTAGTTAGATATATCAGCTGATCATCTCTAGTGTAGTCTAGATGAATCAGCTAGTTAGCTATATCAGCTGTTCATCTCTAATGTAGGCTAGATGAATCAGCTAGTTAGATATATCAGCTCTTCATCTCTAATGTAAGCTAGATGAATCAGGTAGTTAGATATATCAGCTGTTCATCTCTAATGTAGGCTAGATGAATCAGCTAGTTAGATATATCAGCTGTTCATCTCTAATGTAGGCTAGCTGAATCAGGTAGTTAGATATATCAGCTGATCATCTCTAATGTAGGCTAGATGGATCAGCTAGTTAGATATATCAGCTGATCATCTCTAATGTAGGCTAGATGAATCAGCTAGTTAGATATATCAGCTGTTCATCTCTAATATAGGCTAGATGAATCAGCTAGTTAGCTATATCAGCTGTTCATCTCGAGTGTAGGGTAGATGAATCAGCTAGTTAGATATATCAGCTGATCATCTCTTATTTAGGCTAGATGAATCAGGTAGTTAGATATATCAGCTGTTCATCTCTAATGTAGGCTAGATGAATCAGCTAGTTAGATATATCAGCTGATCATCTCTAATGTAGGCTAGATGAATCAGCTAGTTAGATATATCAGCTGTTCATATGTAATGTAGGCTAGATGGATCAGCTAGTTAGATATATCAGCTGATCATCTCTAATGTAGGCTAGAGGAATCAGCAGGTTAGCTATATCTGCTGATCATCTCTAGTGTAGGCTAGATGAATTAGCTAGTTAGATATATCAGCTGATCATCTCTAATGTAGGCTAGATGAATCAGCTAGTTAGCTATATCAGCTGATCATCTCTAGTGTAGGCTAGATGAATTAGCTAGTTAGATATATCAGCTGTTCATCTCTAATGTAGGCTAGATGAATCAGCTAGTTAGTTATATCAGCTGTTCATCTCTAATGTAGGCTAGATGAATCAGCTAGTTAGATATATCAGCTGTTCATCTCTAGTGTAGTCTAGATGAATCAGCTAGTTAGATATATCAGCTGATCATCTCTAATGTAGGCTAGATATATCAGCTGTTCATCTCTAATGTAGGCTAGATGGATCAGCAAGTTAGATATATCAGCTGATCATCTCTAATGTAGGCTAGATGAATCAGCTAGTTAGCTATATCAGCTGATCATCTCTAGTGTAGGCTAGATGAATTAGCTAGTTAGATATATCAGCTGTTCATCTCTAATGTAGGCTAGATGAATCAGCTAGTTAGTTATATCAGCTATTTCATCTCTAATGTAGGCTAGATGAATCAGCTAGTTAGATATATCAGCTGTTCATCTCTAGTGTAGTCTAGATGAATACGCTAGTTAGCTATATCAGCTGTTCATCTCTAATGTAGGCTAGATGAATCAGCTTGTTAGATATATCAGCTCTTCATCTCTAATGTAGGCTAGCTGAATCAGGTAGTTAGATATATCAGCTGATCATCTCTAATGTAGGCTAGATGGATCAGCTAGTTAGATATATCAGCTGATCATCTCTAATGTAGGCTAGATGAATCAGCTAGTAAGATATATCAGCTGTTCATCTCTAATGTAGGCTAGATGAATCAGCTAGTTAGCTATATCAGCTGTTCATCTCGAGTGTAGGGTAGATGAATCAGCTAGTTAGATATATCAGCTGATCATCTCTAATGTAGGCTAGATGAATCAGGTAGTTAGATATATCAGCTGATCATCTCTAATGTAGGCTAGATGGATCAGCTAGTTAGATATATCAGCTGATCATTTCTAATGTAGACTAGATGAATCAGCTAGTTAGCTATATCAGCTGATCATCTCTAGTGTAGCAGAGATGAATTAGCTATTTAGATATATCAGCTGTTCATCTCTAATGTAGGCTAGATGAATCAGCTAGTTAGTTATATCAGCTGTTCATCTCTAATGTAGGCTAGATGAATCAGCTAGTTAGATATATCAGCTGTTCATCTGTAATGTAGGCTAGATGGATCAGCTAGTTAGATATATCAGCTGATCATCTCTAATGTAGGCTAGAGGAATCAGCAGGTTAGCTTTATCTGCTGATCATCTCTAGTGTAGGCTAGATGAATTAGCTAGTTAGATATATCAGCTGTTCATCTCTAATGTAGGCTAGATGAATCAGCTAGTTAGATATATCAGCTGTTCATCTCTAATGTAGGCTAGATGAATCAGGTAGTTAGATATATCAGCTGATCATCTCTAATGTAGGCTAGATATATCAGCTGTTCATCTGTCATGTAGGCTAGATGGATCAGCTAGTTAGATATATCAGCTGATCATCTCTAATGTAGGCTAGATGAATCAGCTAGTTAGCTATATCAGCTGATCATATCTAGTGTAGGCTAGATGAATTAGCTAGTTAGATATATAAGCTGTTCATCTCTAATGTAGGCTAGATGAATCAGGTAGTTAGATATATCAGCTGTTCATCTCTAATGTAGGCTAGATGAATCAGCTAGTTAGATATATCAGCTGTTCATCTCTAATGTAGGCTAGATGAATCAGGTAGTTAGATATATTGGCTGATCATCTCTAATGTAGGCTAGATGAATCAGCTAGTTAGCTATATCAGCTGATCATCTCTAATGTAGGCTAGATATATCAGCTGTTCATCTGTAATGTAGGCTAGATGGATCAGCTAGTTATATATATTGGCTGATCATCTCTAATGTAGGCTAGATGAATCAGCTAGTTAGCTATATCAGCTGATCATCTCTAGTGTAGGCTAGATGAATTAGCTAGTTAGATATATCAGCTGTTCATCTCTAATGTAGGCTAGATGAATCAGCTAGTTAGTTATATCAGCTGTTCATCTCTAATGTAGGCTAGATGAATCAGCTAGTTAGATATATCAGCTGTTCATCTCTAGTGTAGTCTAGATGAATCAGCTAGTTAGATATATCAGCTCTTCATCTCTAATGTAAGCTAGATGAATCAGGTAGTTAGATATATCAGCTGTTCATCTCTAATGTAGGCTAGATGAATCAGCTAGTTAGATATATCAGCTGTTCATCTCTAATGTAGGCTAGCTGAATCAGGTAGTTAGATATATCAGCTGATCATCTCTAATGTAGGCTAGATGGATCAGCTAGTTAGATATATCAGCTGATCATCTGTAATGTAGGCTAGATGAATCAGCTAGTTAGATATATCAGCTGTTCATCTCTAATGTAGGCTAGATGAATCAGCTAGTTAGCTATATCAGCTGTTCATCTCGAGTGTAGGGTAGATGAATCAGCTAGTTAGATATATCAGCTGATCATCTCTAATGTAGGCTAGATGAATCAGGTAGTTAGATATATCAGCTGTTCATCTCTAATGTAGGCTAGATGAATCAGCTAGTTAGATATATCAGCTGATCATCTCTAATGTAGGCTAGATGGATCAGCTAGTTAGATATATCAGCTGATCATCTCTAATGTATGCTAGAGGAATCAGCAGGTTAGCTATATCTGCTGATCATCTCTAGTGTAGGCTAGATGAATTAGCTAGTTAGATATATCAGCTGATCATCTCTAATGTAGGCTAGATGAATCAGCTAGTTAGCTATATCAGCTGATCATCTCTAGTGTAGGCTAGATGAATTAGCTAGTTAGATATATCAGCTGTTCATCTCTAATGTAGGCTAGTTGAATCAGCTAGTTAGTTATATCAGCTGTTCATCTCTAATGTAGGCTAGATGAATCAGCTAGTTAGATATATCAGCTGTTCATCTCTAGTGTAGTCTAGATGAATCAGCTAGTTAGCTATATCAGCTGTTCATCTCTAATGTAGGCTAGATGAATCAGCTAGTTAGATATATCAGCTCTTCATCTCTAATGTAGGCTAGCTGAATCACGTAGTTGATATATCAGCTGATCATCTCTAATGTAGGCTAGATGGATCAGCTAGTTAGATATATCAGCTGATCATCTCTAATGTAGGCTAGATGAATCATCTAGTAAGATATATCAGCTGTTCATCTCTAATGTAGGCTAGATGAATCAGCTAGTTAGATATATCAGCTGTTCATCTGTAATGTAGGCTAGATGGATCAGCTAGTTAGATATATCAGCTGTTCATCTCGAGTGTAGGGTAGATGAATCAGCTAGTTAGATATATCAGCTGATAATCTCTAATGTAGGCTAGATGAATCAGGTAGTTAGATATATCAGCTGATCATCTCTAATGTAGGCTAGATGGATCAGCTAGTTAGATATATCAGCTGATCATTTCTAATGTAGGCTAGATGAATCAGCTAGTTAGCTATATCAGCTGATCATCTCTAATGTAGGCTAGATGAATCAGCTAGTTAGATATATCAGCTGTTCATCTGTAATGTAGGCTAGATGGATCAGCTAGTTAGATATATTACAGCTGATCATCTCTAATGTAGGCTAGAGGAATCAGCAGGTTAGCTATTTCTGCTGATCATCTCTAGTGTAGGCTAGATGAATTAGCTAGTTAGATATATCAGCTGTTCATCTCTAATGTAGGCTAGATGAATCAGGTAGTTAGATATATCAGCTGTTCATCTCTAATGTAGGCTAGATGAATCAGCTAGTTAGATATATCAGCTGTTCATCTCTAATGTAGGCTAGATGAATCATCTAGTAAGATATATCAGCTGTTCATCTCTAATGTAGGCTAGATGAATCAGCTAGTTAGATATATCAGCTGTTCATCTGTAATGTAGGCTAGATGGATCAGTTAGTTAGATATATCAGCTGTTCATCTCGAGTGTAGGGTAGATGAATCAGCTAGTTAGATATATCAGCTGATCATCTCTAATGTAGGCTAGATGAATCAGGTAGTTAGATATATCAGCTGATCATCTCTAATGTAGGCTAGATGGATCAGCTAGTTAGATATATCAGCTGATCATTTCTAATGTAGGCTAGATGAATCAGCTAGTTAGCTATATCAGCTGATCATCTCTAGTGTCGGCTAGATGAATTAGCTATTTATATATATCAGCTGTTCATCTCTAATGTAGGCTAGATGAATCAGCTAGTTAGTTATATCAGCTGTTCATCTCTAATGTAGGCTAGATGAATCAGCTAGTTAGATATATCAGCTGTTCATCTGTAATGTAGGCTAGATGGATCAGCTAGTTAGATATATTACAGCTGATCATCTCTAATGTAGGCTAGAGGAATCAGCAGGTTAGCTATTTCTGCTGATCATCTCTAGTGTAGGCTAGATGAATTAGCTAGTTAGATATATCAGCTGTTCATCTCTAATGTAGGCTAGATGAATCAGGTAGTTAGATATATCAGCTGTTCATCTCTAATGTAGGCTAGATGAATCAGCTAGTTAGATATATCAGCTGTTCATCTCTAATGTAGGCTAGATGAATCAGGTAGTTAGATATATCAGCTGATCATCTTTAATGTAGGCTAGATATATCAGCTGTTCATCTGTAATGTAGGCTAGATGGATCAGCTAGTTAGATATATTGGCTGATCATCTCTAATGTAGGCTAGATGAATCAGCTAGTTAGCTATATCAGCTGTTCATCTCTAATGTAGGCTAGATGAATCAGCTAGTTAGATATATCAGCTGTTCATCTCTAGTGTAGTCTAGATGAATCAGCTAGTTAGATATATCAGCTCTTCATCTCTAATGTAAGCTAGATGAATCAGGTAGTTAGATATATCAGCTGTTCATCTCTAATGTAGGCTAGATGAATCAGCTAGTTAGATATATCAGCTGTTCATCTCTAATGTAGGCTAGCTGAATCAGGTAGTTAGATATATCAGCTGATCATCTGTAATGTAGGCTAGATGGATCAGCTAGTTAGATATATCAGCTGATCATCTCTAATGTAGGCTAGAGGAATCAGCAGGTTAGCTATATCTGCTGATCATCTCTAGTGTAGGCTATTAGAATTAGCTAGTTAGCTATATCAGCTGATCATCTCTAATGTAGGCTAGATGAATCAGCTAGTTAGCTATATCAGCTGATCATCTCTAGTGTAGGCTAGATTAATTAGCTAGTTAGATATATCAGTTGTTCATCTCTAATGTAGGCTAGTTGAATCAGCTAGTTAGTTATATCAGCTGTTCATCTCTAATGTAGGCTAGATGAATCAGCTAGTTAGATATATCAGCTGTTCATCTCTAATGTAGGCTAGATGAATCAGCTAGTTAGATATATCAGCTGTTCATCTCTAGTGTAGTCTAGATGAATCAGCTAGTTAGCTATATCAGCTGTTCATCTCTAATGTAGGCTAGATGAATCAGCTAGTTAGATATATCAGCTCTTCATCTCTAATGTAGGCTAGCTGAATCAGGTAGTTGATATATCAGCTGATCATCTCTAATGTAGGCTAGATGGATCAGCTAGTTAGATATATCAGCTGATCATCTCTAATGTAGGCTAGATGAATCATCTAGTAAGATATATCAGCTGTTCATCTCTAATGTAGGCTAGATGAATCAGCTAGTTAGATATATCAGCTGTTCATCTGTAATGTAGGCTAGATGGATCAGCTAGTTAGATATATCAGCTGTTCATCTCGAGTGTAGGGTAGATGAATCAGCTAGTTAGATATATCAGCTGATCATCTCTAATGTAGGCTAGATGAATGAGGTAGTTAGATATATCAGCTGATCATCTCTAATGTAGGCTAGATGGATCAGCTACTTAGATATATCAGCTGATCATTTCTAATGTAGGCTAGATGAATCAGCTAGTTAGCTATATCAGCTGATCATCTCTAGTGTAGGCTAGATGAATGAGCTATTTAGATATATCAGCTGTTCATCTCTAATGTAGGCTAGATGAATCAGCTAGTTAGTTATATCAGCTGTTCATCTCTAATGTAGGCTAGATGAATCAGCTAGTTAGATATATCAGCTGTTCATCTGTAATGTAGGCTAGATGGATCAGCTAGTTAGATATATTACAGCTGATCATCTCTAATGTAGGCTAGAGGAATCAGCAGGTTAGCTATTTCTGCTGATCATCTCTAGTGTAGGCTAGATGAATTAGCTAGTTAGATATATCAGCTGTTCATCTCTAATGTAGGCTAGATGAATCAGGTAGTTAGATATATCAGCTGTTCATCTCTAATGTAGGCTAGATGAATCAGCTAGTTAGATATATCAGCTGTTCATCTCTAATGTAGGCTAGATGAATCATCTAGTAAGATATATCAGCTGTTCATCTCTAATGTAGGCTAGATGAATCAGCTAGTTAGATATATCAACTGTTCATCTGTAATGTAGGCTAGATGGATCAGTTAGTTAGATATATCAGCTGTTCATCTCGAGTGTAGGGTAGATGAATCAGCTAGTTAGATATATCAGCTGATCATCTCTAATGTAGGCTAGATGAATCAGGTAGTTAGATATATCAGCTGATCATCTCTAATGTAGGCTAGATGGATCAGCTAGTTAGATATATCAGCTGATCATTTCTAATGTAGGCTAGATGAATCAGCTAGTTAGCTATATCAGCTGATCATCTCTAGTGTAGGCTAGATGAATTAGCTATTTATATATATCAGCTGTTCATCTCTAATGTAGGCTAGATGAATCAGCTAGTTAGTTATATCAGCTGTTCATCTCTAATGTAGGCTAGATGAATCAGCTAGTTAGATATATCAGCTGTTCATCTGTAATGTAGGCTAGATGGATCAGCTAGTTAGATATATTACAGCTGATCATCTCTAATGTAGGCTAGAGGAATCAGCAGGTTAGCTATTTCTGCTGATCATCTCTAGTGTAGGCTAGATGAATTAGCTAGTTAGATATATCAGCTGTTCATCTCTAATGTAGACTAGATGAATCAGGTAGTTAGATATATCAGCTGTTCATCTCTAATGTAGGCTAGATGAATCAGCTAGTTAGATATATCAGCTGTTCATCTCTAATGTAGGCTAGATGAATCAGGTAGTTAGATATATCAGCTGATCATCTTTAATGTAGGCTAGATATATCAGCTGTTCATCTGTAATGTAGGCTAGATGGATCAGCTAGTTAGATATATTGGCTGATCATCTCTAATGTAGGCTAGATGAATCAGCTAGTTAGCTATATCAGCTGATCATCTCTAGTGTAGGCTAGATGAATTAGCTAGTTAGATATATCAGCTGTTCATCTCTAATGTAGGCTAGATGAATCAGCTAGTTAGTTATATCAGCTGTTCATCTCTAATGTAGGCTAGATGAATCAGCTAGTTAGATATATCAGCTGTTCATCTCTAGTGTAGTCTAGATGAATCAGCTAGTTAGATATATCAGCTCTTCATCTCTAATGTAAGCTAGATGAATCAGGTAGTTAGATATATCAGCTGTTCATCTCTAATGTAGGCTAGATGAATCAGCTAGTTAGATATATCAGCTGTTCATCTCTAATGTAGGCTAGCTGAATCAGGTAGTTAGATATATCAGCTGATCATCTGTAATGTAGGCTAGATGGATCAGCTAGTTAGATATATCAGCTGATCATCTCTAATGTAGGCTAGAGGAATCAGCAGGTTAGCTATATCTGCTGATCATCTCTAGTGTAGGCTATTAGAATTAGCTAGTTAGCTATATCAGCTGATCATCTCTAATGTAGGCTAGATGAATCAGCTAGTTAGCTATATCAGCTGATCATCTCTAGTGTAGGCTAGATTAATTAGCTAGTTAGATATATCAGCTGTTCATCTCTAATGTAGGCTAGTTGAATCAGCTAGTTAGTTATATCAGCTGTTCATCTCTAATGTAGGCTAGATGAATCAGCTAGTTAGATATATCAGCTGTTCATCTCTAGTGTAGTCTAGATGAATCAGCTAGTTAGATATATAAGCTGATCATCTCTAATGTAGGCTAGATATATCAGCTGTTCATATGTAATGTAGGCTAGATGGATCAGCAAGTTAGATATATCAGCTGATCATCTCTAATGTAGGCTAGATGAATCAGCTAGTTAGCTATATCAGCTGATCATCTCTAGTGTAGGCTAGATGAATTAGCTAGTTAGATATATCAGCTGTTCATCTCTAATGTAGGCTAGATGAATCAGCTAGTTAGTTATATCAGCTGTTCATCTCTAATGTAGGCTAGATGAATCAGCTAGTTAGATATATCAGCTGTTCATCTCTAGTGTAGTCTAGATGAATCAGCTAGTTAGCTATATCAGCTGTTCATCTCTAATGTAGGCTAGATGAATCAGCTAGTTAGATATATCAGCTCTTCATCTCTAATGTAGGCTAGCTGAAACAGGTAGTTAGATATATCAGCTGATCATCTCTAATGTAGGCTAGATGGATCAGCTAGTTAGATATATCAGCTGATCATCTCTAATGTAGGCTAGATGAATCAGCTAGTAAGATATATCAGCTGTTCATCTCTAATGTAGGCTAGATGAATCAGCTAGTTAGATATATCAGCTGTTCATCTGTAATGTAGGCTAGATGGATCAGCTAGTTAGATATATCAGCTGTTCATCTCGAGTGTAGGCTAGATTAATTAGCTAGTTAGATATATCAGCTGTTCATCTCTAATGTAGGCTAGATGAATCAGCTAGTTAGATATATCAACTGTTCATCTGTAATGTAGGCTAGATGGATCAGTTAGTTAGATATATCAGCTGTTCATCTCGAGTGTAGGGTAGATGAATCAGCTAGTTAGATATATCAGCTGATCATCTCTAATGTAGGCTAGATGAATCAGGTAGTTAGATATATCAGCTGATCATCTCTAATGTAGGCTAGATGGATCAGCTAGTTAGATATATCAGCTGATCATTTCTAATGTAGGCTAGATGAATCAGCTAGTTAGCTATATCAGCTGATCATCTCTAGTGTAGGCTAGATGAATTAGCTATTTATATATATCAGCTGTTCATCTCTAATGTAGGCTAGATGAATCAGCTAGTTAGTTATATCAGCTGTTCATCTCTAATGTAGGCTAGATGAATCAGCTAGTTAGATATATCAGCTGTTCATCTGTAATGTAGGCTAGATGGATCAGCTAGTTAGATATATTACAGCTGATCATCTCTAATGTAGGCTAGAGGAATCAGCAGGTTAGCTATTTCTGCTGATCATCTCTAGTGTAGGCTAGATGAATTAGCTAGTTAGATATATCAGCTGTTCATCTCTAATGTAGACTAGATGAATCAGGTAGTTAGATATATCAGCTGTTCATCTCTAATGTAGGCTAGATGAATCAGCTAGTTAGATATATCAGCTGTTCATCTTTAATGTAGGCTAGATATATCAGCTGTTCATCTGTAATGTAGGCTAGATGGATCAGCTAGTTAGATATATTGGCTGATCATCTCTAATGTAGGCTAGATGAATCAGCTAGTTAGCTATATCAGCTGATCATCTCTAGTGTAGGCTAGATTAATTAGCTAGTTAGATATATCAGCTGTTCATCTCTAATGTAGGCTAGATGAATCAGCTAGTTAGTTATATCAGCTGTTCATCTCTAATGTAGGCTAGATGAATCAGCTAGTTAGATATATCAGCTGTTCATCTCTAGTGTAGTCTAGATGAATCAGCTAGTTAGATATATCAGCTCTTCATCTCTAATGTAAGCTAGATGAATCAGGTAGTTAGATATATCAGCTGTTCATCTCTAATGTAGGCTAGCTGAATCAGGTAGTTAGATATATCAGCTGATCATCTGTAATGTAGGCTAGATGGATCAGCTAGTTAGATATATCAGCTGATCATCTCTAATGTAGGCTAGAGGAATCAGCAGGTTAGCTATATCTGCTGATCATCTCTAGTGTAGGCTATTAGAATTAGCTAGTTAGCTATATCAGCTGATCATCTCTAATGTAGGCTAGATGAATCAGCTAGTTAGCTATATCAGCTGATCATCTCTAGTGTAGGCTAGATTAATTAGCTAGTTAGATATATCAGCTGTTCATCTCTAATGTAGGCTAGTTGAATCAGCTAGTTAGTTATATCAGCTGTTCATCTCTAATGTAGGCTAGATGAATCAGCTAGTTAGATATATCAGCTGTTCATCTCTAGTGTAGTCTAGATGAATCAGCTAGTTAGATATATAAGCTGATCATCTCTAATGTAGGCTAGATATATCAGCTGTTCATATGTAATGTAGGCTAGATGGATCAGCAAGTTAGATATATCAGCTGATCATCTCTAATGTAGGCTAGATGAATCAGCTAGTTAGCTATATCAGCTGATCATCTCTAGTGTAGGCTAGATGAATTAGCTAGTTAGATATATCAGCTGTTCATCTCTAATGTAGGCTAGATGAATCAGCTAGTTAGTTATATCAGCTGTTCATCTCTAATGTAGGCTAGATGAATCAGCTAGTTAGATATATCAGCTGTTCATCTCTAGTGTAGTCTAGATGAATCAGCTAGTTAGCTATATCAGCTGTTCATCTCTAATGTAGGCTAGATGAATCAGCTAGTTAGATATATCAGCTCTTCATCTCTAATGTAGGCTAGCTGAAACAGGTAGTTAGATATATCAGCTGATCATCTCTAATGTAGGCTAGATGGATCAGCTAGTTAGATATATCAGCTGATCATCTCTAATGTAGGCTAGATGAATCAGCTAGTAAGATATATCAGCTGTTCATCTCTAATGTAGGCTAGATGAATCAGCTAGTTAGATATATCAGCTGTTCATCTGTAATGTAGGCTAGATGGATCAGCTAGTTAGATATATCAGCTGTTCATCTCGAGTGTAGGGTAGATGAATCAGCTAGTTAGATATATCAGCTGATCATCTCTAATGTAGGCTAGATGAATCAGCTAGTTAGATATATCAGCTGATGATCTCTAATGTAGGCTAGATGAATCAGGTAGTTAGATATATCAGCTGATCATCTCTAATGTAGGCTAGATGGATCAGCTAGTTAGATATATCAGCTGATCATTTCTAATGTAGGCTAGATGAATCAGCTAGTTAGCTATATCAGCTGATCATCTCTAGTGTAGGCTAGATGAATTAGCTATTTATATATATCAGCTGTTCATCTCTAATGTAGGCTAGATGAATCAGCTAGTTAGTTATATCAGCTGTTCATCTCTAATGTAGGCTAGATGAATCAGCTAGTTAGATATATCAGCTGTTCATCTGTAATGTAGGCTAGATGGATCAGCTAGTTAGATATATTACAGCTGATCATCTCTAATGTAGGCTAGAGGAATCAGCAGGTTAGCTATTTCTGCTGATCATCTCTAGTGTAGGCTAGATGAATTAGCTAGTTAGATATATCAGCTGTTCATCTCTAATGTAGGCTAGATGAATCAGGTAGTTAGATATATCAGCTGTTCATCTCTAATGTAGGCTAGATGAATCAGCTAGTTAGATATATCAGCTGTTCATCTCTAATGTAGGCTAGATGAATCAGGTAGTTAGATATATCAGCTGATCATCTTTAATGTAGGCTAGATATATCAGCTGTTCATCTGTAATGTAGGCTAGATGGATCAGCTAGTTAGATATATTGGCTGATCATCTCTAATGTAGGCTAGATGAATCAGCTAGTTAGCTATATCAGCTGATCATCTCTAGTGTAGACTAGATGAATTAGCTAGTTAGATATATCAGCTGTTCATCTCTAATGTAGGCTAGATGAATCAGCTAGTTAGTTATATCAGCTGTTCATTTCTAATGTAGGCTAGATGAATCAGCTAGTTAGATATATCAGCTGTTCATCTCTAGTGTAGTCTAGATGAATCAGCTAGTTAGATATATCAGCTCTTCATCTCTAATGTAAGCTAGATGAATCAGGTAGTTAGATATATCAGCTGTTCATCTCTAATGTAGGCTAGATGAATCAGCTAGTTAGATATATCAGCTGTTCATCTCTAATGTAGGCTAGCTGAATCAGGTAGTTAGATATATCAGCTGATCATCTGTAATGTAGGCTAGATGGATCAGCTAGTTAGATATATCAGCTGATCATCTCTAATGTAGGCTAGAGGAATCAGCAGGTTAGCTATATCTGCTGATCATCTCTAGTGTAGGCTAGATGAATTAGCTAGTTAGATATATCAGCTGATCATCTCTAATGTAGGCTAGATGAATCAGCTAGTTAGCTATATCAGCTGATCATCTCTAGTGTAGGCTAGATTAATTAGCTAGTTAGATATATCAGCTGTTCATCTCTAATGTAGGCTAGTTGAATCAGCTAGTTAGTTATATCAGCTGTTCATCTCTAATGTAGGCTAGATGAATCAGCTAGTTAGATATATCAGCTGTTCATCTCTAGTGTAGTCTAGATGAATCAGCTAGTTAGATATATAAGCTGATCATCTCTAATGTAGGCTAGATATATCAGCTGTTCATATGTAATGTAGGCTAGATGGATCAGCAAGTTAGATATATCAGCTGATCATCTCTAATGTAGGCTAGATGAATCAGCTAGTTAGCTATATCAGCTGATCATCTCTAGTGTAGGCTAGATGAATTAGCTAGTTAGATATATCAGCTGTTCATCTCTAATGTAGGCTAGATGAGTCAGCTGGTTAGTTATATCAGCTGTTCATCTCTAATGTAGGCTAGATGAATCAGCTAGTTAGATATATCAGCTGTTCATCTCTAGTGTAGTCTAGATGAATCAGCTAGTTAGCTATATCAGCTGTTCATCTCTAATGTAGGCTAGATGAATCAGCTAGTTAGATATATCAGCTCTTCATCTCTAATGTAGGCTAGCTGAAACAGGTAGTTAGATATATCAGCTGATCATCTCTAATGTAGGCTAGATGGATCAGCTAGTTAGATATATCAGCTGATCATCTCTAATGTAGGCTAGATGAATCAGCTAGTAAGATATATCAGCTGTTCATCTCTAATGTAGGCTAGATGAATCAGCTAGTTAGATATATCAGCTGTTCATCTGTAATGTAGGCTAGATGGATCAGCTAGTTAGATATATCAGCTGTTCATCTCGAGTGTAGGGTAGATGAATCAGCTAGTTAGATATATCAGCTGATCATCTCTAATGTAGGCTAGATGAATCAGCTAGTTAGCTATATCAGCTGATCATCGATAATGTAGGCTAGATGGATCAGCTAGTTAGATATATCAGCTGATCATTTCTAATGTAGGCTAGATGAATCAGCTAGTTAGCTATATCAGCTGATCATCTCTAGTGTAGGGTAGATGAATTAGCTATTTAGATATATCAGCTGTTCATCTCTAATGTAGGCTAGATGAATCAGCTAGTTAGTTATATCAGCTGTTCATCTCTAATGTAGGCTAGATGAATCAGCTAGTTAGATATATCAGCTGTTCATCTGTAATGTAGGCTAGATGGATCAGCTAGTTAGATATATTACAGCTGATCATCTCTAATGTAGGCTAGAGGAATCAGCAGGTTAGCTATATCTGCTGATCATCTCTAGTGTAGGCTAGATGAATTAGCTAGTTAGATATATCAGCTGTTCATCTCTAATGTAGGCTAGATGAATCAGCTAGTTAGATATATCAGCTGATCATCTCTAATGTAGGCTAGATGAATCAGCTAGTTAGCTATATCAGCTGATCATCTCTAGTGTAGGCTAGATGAATTAGCTAGTTAGATATATCAGCTGTTCATCTCTAATGTAGGCTAGATGAATCAGCAAGTTAGTTATATCAGCTGTTCATCTCTAATGTAGGCTAGATGAATCAGCTAGTTATATATATCAGCTGTTCATCTCTAGTGTAGGCTAGATGAATACGCTAGTTAGCTATATCAGCTGTTCATCTCTAATGTAGGCTAGATGAATCAGCTAGTTAGATATATCAGCTGTTCATCTCTAATGTAGGCTAGATGAATCACCTAGTTAGATATATCAGCTGACCATCTCTAATGTAGGCTAGATGAATCAGCTAGTTAGCTATATCAGCTGATCATCTCTAGTGTAGGCTAGATGAATTAGCTAGTTAGATATATCAGCTGTTCATCTCTAATGTAGGCTAGATGAATCAGGTAGTTAGATATATCAGCTGTTCATCTCTAATGTAGGCTAGATGAATCAGCAAGTTAGATATATCAGCTATTCATCTCTAGTGTAGGCTAGATGAATCAGCTAGTTAGCTATATCAGCTGTTCATCTCTAATGTAGGCTAGATGAATCAGCTTGTTAGATATATCAGCTGTTCATCTCTAATGTTGGCTAGATGAATCAGATAGTTAGATATATCAGCTGATCAACTATAATGTAGGCTAGATGAATCAGGTAGTTAGATATATCAGCTGTTCATCTCTAATGTAGGCTAGATGAATCAGCTAGTTAGATATATCAGCTGATCATCTCTAATGTAGGCTAGATGAATCAGCTAGTTAGATATATCAGCTGTTCATCTCTAATGTAGGCTAGATGGATCAGCTAGTTAGATATATCAGCTGATCATTTCTAATGTAGGCTAGATGAATCAGCTAGTTAGCTATATCAGCTTATCATCTCTAGTGTAGGCTAGATTAATTAGCTATTTAGATATATCAGCTGTTCATCTCTAATGTAGGCTAGATGAATCAGCTAGTTAGTTATATCAGCTGTTCATCTCTAATGTAGGCTAGATGAATCAGCTAGTTAGATATATCAGCTGTTCATCTGTAATGTAGGCTAGATGGATCAGCTAGTTAGATATATCAGCTGATCATCTCTAATGTAGGCTAGAGGAATCAGCAGGTTAGCTATATCTGCTGATCATCTCTAGTGTAGGCTAGATGAATTAGCTAGTTAGATATATCAGCTGTTCATCTCTAATGTAGGATAGATGAATCAGCTAGTTAGTTATATCTCAGCTGTTCATCTCTAATGTAGGCTAGATGAATCAGCAAGTTAGATATATCAGCTGTTCATCTCCAGTGTAGGCTAGATGAATTAGCTATTTAGATATATCAGCTGTTCATCTCTAATGTAGGCTATATGAATCAGCTAGTTAGTTATATCAGCTGTTCATCTCTAATGTAGGCTAGATGAATCAGCTAGTTAGATATATCAGCTGTTCATCTGTAATGTAGGCTAGATGGATCAGCTAGTTAGATATATTACAGCTGATCATCTCTAATGTAGGCTAGAGGAATCAGCAGGTTAGCTATTTCTGCTGATCATCTCTAGTGTAGGCTAGATGAATTAGCTAGTTAGATATATCAGCTGTTCATCTCTAATGTAGGCTAGATGAATCAGGTAGTTAGATATATCAGCTGTTCATCTCTAATGTAGGCTAGATGAATCAGCTAGTTAGATATATCAGCTGTTCATCTCTAATGTAGGCTAGATGAATCAGGTAGTTAGATATATCAGCTGATCATCTCTAATGTAGGCTAAATATATCAGCTGTTCATCTCTAATGTAGGCTAGATGGATCAGCTAGTTAGATATATTGGCTGATCATCTCTAATGTAGGCTAGATGAATCAGCTAGTTAGCTATATCAGCTGATCATCTCTAGTGTAGGCTAGATGAATTAGCTAGTTAGATATATCAGCTGTTCATCTCTAATGTAGGCTAGATGAATCAGCTAGTTAGTTATATCAGCTGTTCATCTCTAATGTAGGCTAGATGAATCAGCTAGTTAGATATATCAGCTGTTCATCTCTAGTGTAGTCTAGATGAATCAGCTAGTTAGATATATCAGCTCTTCATCTCTAATGTAAGCTAGATGAATCAGGTAGTTAGATATATCAGCTGTTCATCTCTAATGTAGGCTAGATGAATCAGCTAGTTAGATATATCAGCTGTTCATCTCTAATGTAGGCTAGCTGAATCAGGTAGTTAGATATATCAGCTGATCATCTGTAATGTAGGCTAGATGGATCAGCTAGTTAGATATATCAGCTGATCATCTCTAATGTAGGCTAGAGGAATCAGCAGGTTAGCTATATCTGCTGATCATCTCTAGTGTAGGCTAGATGAATTAGCTAGTTAGATATATCAGCTGATCATCTCTAATGTAGGCTAGATGAATCAGCTAGTTAGCTATATCAGCTGTTCATCTCTAATGTAGGCTAGATGAATCAGCTTGTTAGATATATTTGCTGTTCATCTCTAATGTTGGCTAGATGAATCAGATAGTTAGATATATCAGCTGATCAACTATAATGTAGGCTAGATGAATCAGGTAGTTAGATATATCAGCTGTTCATCTCTAATGTAGGCTAGATGAATCAGCTAGTTAGATATATCAGCTGATCATCTCTAATGTAGGCTAGATGAATCAGCTAGTTAGATATATCAGCTGTTCATCTCTAATGTAGGCTAGATGGATCAGCTAGTTAGATATATCAGCTGATCATTTCTAATGTAGGCTAGATGAATCAGCTAGTTAGCTATATCAGCTGATCATCTCTAGTGTAGGCTAGATTAATTAGCTATTTAGATATATCAGCTGTTCATCTCTAATGTAGGCTAGATGAATCAGCTAGTTAGTTATATCAGCTGTTCATCTCTAATGTAGGCTAGATGAATCAGCTAGTTAGATATATCAGCTGTTCATCTGTAATGTAGGCTAGATGGATCAGCTAGTTAGATATATCAGCTGATCATCTCTAATGTAGGCTAGAGGAATCAGCAGGTTAGCTATATCTGCTGATCATCTCTAGTGTAGGCTAGATGAATTAGCTAGTTAGATATATCAGCTGTTCATCTCTAATGTAGGATAGATGAATCAGCTAGTTAGTTATATCTCAGCTGTTCATCTCTAATGTAGGCTAGATGAATCAGCAAGTTAGATATATCAGCTGTTCATCTCCAGTGTAGGCTAGATGAATTAGCTATTTAGATATATCAGCTGTTCATCTCTAATGTAGGCTAGATGAATCAGCTAGTTAGTTATATCAGCTGTTCATCTCTAATGTAGGCTAGATGAATCAGCTAGTTAGATATAACAGCTGTTCATCTGTAATGTAGGCTAGATGGATCAGCTAGTTAGATATATTACAGCTGATCATCTCTAATGTAGGCTAGAGGAATCAGCAGGTTAGCTATTTCTGCTGATCATCTCTAGTGTAGGCTAGATGAATTAGCTAGTTAGATATATCAGCTGTTCATCTCTAATGTAGGCTAGATGAATCAGGTAGTTAGATATATCAGCTGTTCATCTCTAATGTAGGCTAGATGAATCAGCTAGTTAGATATATCAGCTGTTCATCTCTAATGTAGGCTAGATGAATCAGGTAGTTAGATATATCAGCTGATCATCTCTAATGTAGGCTAGATGAATCAGCTAGTTAGATATATCAGCTGATCATCGATAATGTAGGCTAGATGGATCAGCTAGTTAGATATATCAGCTGATCATTTCTAATGTAGGCTAGATGAATCAGCTAGTTAGCTATATCAGCTGATCATCTCTAGTGTAGGCTAGATGAATTAGCTATTTAGATATATCAGCTGTTCATCTCTAATGTAGGCTAGATGAATCAGCTAGTTAGTTATATCAGCTGTTCATCTCTAATGTAGGCTAGATGAATCAGCTAGTTAGATATATCAGCTGTTCATCTGTAATGTAGGCTAGATGAATTAGCTAGTTAGATATATCAGCTGTTCATCTCTAATGTAGGCTAGATGAATCAGCTAGTTAGATATATCAGCTGATCATCTCTAATGTAGGCTAGATGAATCAGCTAGTTAGCTATATCAGCTGATCATCTCTAGTGTAGGCTAGATGAATTAGCTAGTTAGATATATCAGCTGTTCATCTCTAATGTAGGCTAGATGAATCAGCTAGTTAGTTATATCAGCTGTTCATCTCTAATGTAGGCTAGATGAATCAGCTAGTTATATATATCAGCTGTTCATCTCTAGTGTAGGCTAGATGAATACGCTAGTTAGCTATATCAGCTGTTCATCTCTAATGTAGGCTAGATGAATCAGCTAGTTAGATATATCAGCTGTTCATCTCTAATGTAGGCTAGATGAATCACCTAGTTAGATATATCAGCTGACCATCTCTAATGTAGGCTAGATGAATCAGCTAGTTAGCTATATCAGCTGATCATCTCTAGTGTAGGCTAGATGAATTAGCTAGTTAGATATATCAGCTGTTCATCTCTAATGTAGGCTAGATGAATCAGGTAGTTAGATATATCAGCTGTTCATCTCTAATGTAGGCTAGATGAATCAGCAAGTTAGATATATCAGCTATTCATCTTTAGTGTAGGCTAGATGAATCAGCTAGTTAGCTATATCAGCTGTTCATCTCTAATGTAGGCTAGATGAATCAGCTTGTTAGATATATCAGCTGTTCATCTCTAATGTTGGCTAGATGAATCAGATAGTTAGATATATCAGCTGATCAACTATAATGTAGGCTAGATGAATCAGGTAGTTAGATATATCAGCTGTTCATCTCTAATGTAGGCTAGATGAATCAGCTAGTTAGATATATCAGCATATCATCTCTAATGTAGGCTAGATGAATCAGCTAGTTAGATATATCAGCTGTTCATCTCTAATGTAGGCTAGATGGATCAGCTAGTTAGATATATCAGCTGATCATTTCTAATGTAGGCTAGATGAATCAGCTAGTTAGCTATATCAGCTGATCATCTCTAGTGTAGGCTAGATGAATTAGCTATTTAGATATATCAGCTGTTCATCTCTAATGTAGGCTAGATGAATCAGCTAGTTAGTTATATCAGCTGTTCATCTCTAATGTAGGCTAGATGAATCAGCTAGTTAGATATATCAGCTGTTCATCTGTAATGTAGGCTAGATGGATCAGCTAGTTAGATATATCAGCTGATCATCTCTAATGTAGGCTAGAGGAATCAGCAGGTTAGCTATATCTGCTGATCATCTCTAGTGTAGGCTAGATGAATTAGCTAGTTAGATATATCAGCTGTTTATCTCTAATGTAGGATAGATGAATCAGCTAGTTAGTTATATCTCAGCTGTTCATCTCTAATGTAGGCTAGATGAATCAGCAAGTTAGATATATCAGCTGTTCATCTCCAGTGTAGACTAGATGAATCAACTAGTTAGCTATATCAGCTGTTCATCTCTAATGTAGGCTACATGAATCAGCTTGTTAGATATATCAGCTGTTCATCTCTAATGTTGGCTAGATGAATCAGATAGTTAGATATATCAGCTGATCATCTATAATGTAGGCTAGATGAATCAGGTAGTTAGATATATCAGCTGTTCATCTCTAATGTAGGCTAGATATATCAGCTGTTCATCTGTAATGTAGGCTAGATGGATCAGCTAGTTAGATATATCAGCTGATCATCTCTAATGTAGGCTAGATGAATCAGCTAGTTAGCTATATCAGCTGATCATCTCTAGTGTAGGCTAGATGAATTAGCTAGTTAGATATATCAGCTGTTCATCTCTAATGTAGGCTAGATGAATCAGGTAGTTAGATATATCAGCTGTTCATCTCTAATGTAGGCTAGATGAATCAGCTAGTTAGATATATCAGCTGTTAATCTCTAATGTAGGCTAGATGAATCAGGTAGTTAGATATATCAGCTGATCATCTCTAATGTAGGCTAGATATATCAGCTGTTCATCTGTAATGTAGGCTAGATGGATCAGCTAGTTAGATATATTGGCTGATCATCTCTAATGTAGGCTAGATGAATCAGCTAGTTAGCTATATCAGCTGATCATCTCTAGTGTAGGCTAGATGAATTAGCTAGTTAGATATATCAGCTGTTCATCTCTAATGTAGGCTATATGAATCAGCTAGTTAGTTATATCAGCTGTTCATCTCTAATGTAGGCTAGATGAATCAGCTAGTTAGATATATCAGCTGTTCATCTCTAGTGTAGTCTAGATGAATCAGCTAGTTAGCTATATCAGCTGTTCATCTCTAATGTAGGCTAGATGAATCAGCTAGTTAGATATATCAGCTCTTCATCTCTAATGTAAGCTAGATGAATCAGGTAGTTAGATATATCAGCTGTTCATCTCTAATGTAGGCTAGATGAATCAGCTAGTTAGATATATCAGCTGTTCATCTCTAATGTAGGCTAGCTGAATCAGGTAGTTAGATATATCAGCTGATCATCTCTAATGTAGGCTAGATGGATCAGCTAGTTAGATATATCAGCTGATCATCTCTAATGTAGGCTAGATGAATCAGCTAGTTAGATATATCAGCTGTTCATCTCTAATGTAGGCTAGATGAATCAGCTAGTTAGCTATATCAGCTGTTCATCTCGAGTGTAGGGTAGATGAATCAGCTAGTTAGATATATCAGCTGATCATCTCTAATGTAGGCTAGATGAATCAGTTAGTTAGATATATCAGCTGTTCATCTCTAATGTAGGCTAGATGAATCAGCTAGTTAGATATATCAGCTGATCATCTCTAATGTAGGCTAGATGAATCAGCTAGTTATATATATCAGCTGTTCATCTGTAATGTAGGCTAGATGGATCAGCTAGTTAGATATATCAGCTGATCATCTCTAATGTAGGCTAGAGGAATCAGCAGGTTAGCTATATCTGCTGATCATCTCTAGTGTAGGCTAGATGAATTAGCTAGTTAGATATATCAGCTGATCATCTCTAATGTAGGCTAGATGAATCAGCTAGTTAGCTATATCAGCTGATCATCTCTAGTGTAGGCTAGATGAATTAGCTAGTTAGATATATCAGCTGTTCATCTCTAATGTAGGCTAGATGAATCAGCTAGTTAGTTATATCAGCTGTTCATCTCTAATGTAGGCTAGATGAATCAGCTAGTTAGATATATCAGCTGTTCATCTCTAGTGTAGTCTAGATGAATCAGCTAGTTAGATATATCATCTGATCATCTCTAATGTATGCTAGATATATCAGCTGTTCATCTGTAATGTAGGCTAGATGGATCAGCAAGTTAGATATATCAGCTGATCATCTCTAATGTAGGCTAGATGAATCAGCTAGTTAGCTATATCAGCTGATCATCTCTAGTGTAGGCTAGATGAATTAGCTAGTTAGATATATCAGCTGTTCATCTCTAATGTAGGCTAGATGAATCAGGTAGTTAGATATATCAGCTGTTCATCTCTAATGTAGGCTAGATGAATCAGCAAGTTAGATATATCAGCTATTCATCTTTAGTGTAGGCTAGATGAATCAGCTAGTTAGCTATATCAGCTGTTCATCTCTAATGTAGGCTAGATGAATCAGCTTGTTAGATATATCAGCTGATCATCTCTAATGTAGGCTAGATGAATCAGCTAGTTAGATATATCAGCTGTTCATCTCTAATGTAGGCTAGATGGATCAGCTAGTTAGATATATCAGCTGATCATTTCTAATGTAGGCTAGATGAATCAGCTAGTTAGCTATATCAGCTGATCATCTCTAGTGTAGGCTAGATTAATTAGCTATTTAGATATATCAGCTGTTCATCTCTAATGTAGGCTAGATGAATCAGCTAGTTAGTTATATCAGCTGTTCATCTCTAATGTAGGCTAGATGAATCAGCTAGTTAGATATATCAGCTGTTCATCTGTAATGTAGGCTAGATGGATCAGCTAGTTAGATATATCAGCTGATCATCTCTAATGTAGGCTAGAGGAATCAGCAGGTTAGCTATATCTGCTGATCATCTCTAGTGTAGGCTAGATGAATTAGCTAGTTAGATATATCAGCTGTTCATCTCTAATGTAGGATAGATGAATCAGCTAGTTAGTTATATCTCAGCTGTTCATCTCTAATGTAGGCTAGATGAATCAGCAAGTTAGATATATCAGCTGTTCATCTCCAGTGTAGGCTAGATGAATTAGCTATTTAGATATATCAGCTGTTCATCTCTAATGTAGGCTAGATGAATCAGCTAGTTAGTTATATCAGCTGTTCATCTCTAATGTAGGCTAGATGAATCAGCTAGTTAGATATAACAGCTGTTCATCTGTAATGTAGGCTAGATGGATCAGCTAGTTAGATATATTACAGCTGATCATCTCTAATGTAGGCTAGAGGAATCAGCAGGTTAGCTATTTCTGCTGATCATCTCTAGTGTAGGCTAGATGAATTAGCTAGTTAGATATATCAGCTGTTCATCTCTAATGTAGGCTAGATGAATCAGGTAGTTAGATATATCAGCTGTTCATCTCTAATGTAGGCTAGATGAATCAGCTAGTTAGATATATCAGCTGTTCATCTCTAATGTAGGCTAGATGAATCAGGTAGTTAGATATATCAGCTGATCATCTCTAATGTAGGCTAGATGAATCAGCTAGTTAGATATATCAGCTGATCATCGATAATGTAGGCTAGATGGATCAGCTAGTTAGATATATCAGCTGATCATTTCTAATGTAGGCTAGATGAATCAGCTAGTTAGCTATATCAGCTGATCATCTCTAGTGTAGGCTAGATGAATTAGCTATTTAGATATATCAGCTGTTCATCTCTAATGTAGGCTAGATGAATCAGCTAGTTAGTTATATCAGCTGTTCATCTCTAATGTAGGCTAGATGAATCAGCTAGTTAGATATATCAGCTGTTCATCTGTAATGTAGGCTAGATGAATTAGCTAGTTAGATATATCAGCTGTTCATCTCTAATGTAGGCTAGATGAATCAGCTAGTTAGATATATCAGCTGATCATCTCTAATGTAGGCTAGATGAATCAGCTAGTTAGCTATATCAGCTGATCATCTCTAGTGTAGGCTAGATGAATTAGCTAGTTAGATATATCAGCTGTTCATCTCTAATGTAGGCTAGATGAATCAGCTAGTTAGTTATATCAGCTGTTCATCTCTAATGTAGGCTAGATGAATCAGCTAGTTATATATATCAGCTGTTCATCTCTAGTGTAGGCTAGATGAATACGCTAGTTAGCTATATCAGCTGTTCATCTCTAATGTAGGCTAGATGAATCAGCTAGTTAGATATATCAGCTGTTCATCTCTAATGTAGGCTAGATGAATCACCTAGTTAGATATATCAGCTGACCATCTCTAATGTAGGCTAGATGAATCAGCTAGTTAGCTATATCAGCTGATCATCTCTAGTGTAGGCTAGATGAATTAGCTAGTTAGATATATCAGCTGTTCATCTCTAATGTAGGCTAGATGAATCAGGTAGTTAGATATATCAGCTGTTCATCTCTAATGTAGGCTAGATGAATCAGCAAGTTAGATATATCAGCTATTCATCTTTAGTGTAGGCTAGATGAATCAGCTAGTTAGCTATATCAGCTGTTCATCTCTAATGTAGGCTAGATGAATCAGCTTGTTAGATATATCAGCTGTTCATCTCTAATGTTGGCTAGATGAATCAGATAGTTAGATATATCAGCTGATCAACTATAATGTAGGCTAGATGAATCAGGTAGTTAGATATATCAGCTGTTCATCTCTAATGTAGGCTAGATGAATCAGCTAGTTAGATATATCAGCTGATCATCTCTAATGTAGGCTAGATGAATCAGCTAGTTAGATATATCAGCTGTTCATCTCTAATGTAGGCTAGATGGATCAGCTAGTTAGATATATCAGCTGATCATTTCTAATGTAGGCTAGATGAATCAGCTAGTTAGCTATATCAGCTGATCATCTCTAGTGTAGGCTAGATGAATTAGCTATTTAGATATATCAGCTGTTCATCTCTAATGTAGGCTAGATGAATCAGCTAGTTAGTTATATCAGCTGTTCATCTCTAATGTAGGCTAGATGAATCAGCTAGTTAGATATATCAGCTGTTCATCTGTAATGTAGGCTAGATGGATCAGCTAGTTAGATATATCAGCTGATCATCTCTAATGTAGGCTAGAGGAATCAGCAGGTTAGCTATATCTGCTGATCATCTCTAGTGTAGGCTAGATGAATTAGCTAGTTAGATATATCAGCTGTTTATCTCTAATGTAGGATAGATGAATCAGCTAGTTAGTTATATCTCAGCTGTTCATCTCTAATGTAGGCTAGATGAATCAGCAAGTTAGATATATCAGCTGTTCATCTCCAGTGTAGACTAGATGAATCAACTAGTTAGCTATATCAGCTGTTCATCTCTAATGTAGGCTACATGAATCAGCTTGTTAGATATATCAGCTGTTCATCTCTAATGTTGGCTAGATGAATCAGATAGTTAGATATATCAGCTGATCATCTATAATGTAGGCTAGATGAATCAGGTAGTTAGATATATCAGCTGTTCATCTCTAATGTAGGCTAGATATATCAGCTGTTCATCTGTAATGTAGGCTAGATGGATCAGCTAGTTAGATATATCAGCTGATCATCTCTAATGTAGGCTAGATGAATCAGCTAGTTAGCTATATCAGCTGATCATCTCTAGTGTAGGCTAGATGAATTAGCTAGTTAGATATATCAGCTGTTCATCTCTAATGTAGGCTAGATGAATCAGGTAGTTAGATATATCAGCTGTTCATCTCTAATGTAGGCTAGATGAATCAGCTAGTTAGATATATCAGCTGTTAATCTCTAATGTAGGCTAGATGAATCAGGTAGTTAGATATATCAGCTGATCATCTCTAATGTAGGCTAGATATATCAGCTGTTCATCTGTAATGTAGGCTAGATGGATCAGCTAGTTAGATATATTGGCTGATCATCTCTAATGTAGGCTAGATGAATCAGCTAGTTAGCTATATCAGCTGATCATCTCTAGTGTAGGCTAGATGAATTAGCTAGTTAGATATATCAGCTGTTCATCTCTAATGTAGGCTATATGAATCAGCTAGTTAGTTATATCAGCTGTTCATCTCTAATGTAGGCTAGATGAATCAGCTAGTTAGATATATCAGCTGTTCATCTCTAGTGTAGTCTAGATGAATCAGCTAGTTAGCTATATCAGCTGTTCATCTCTAATGTAGGCTAGATGAATCAGCTAGTTAGATATATCAGCTCTTCATCTCTAATGTAAGCTAGATGAATCAGGTAGTTAGATATATCAGCTGTTCATCTCTAATGTAGGCTAGATGAATCAGCTAGTTAGATATATCAGCTGTTCATCTCTAATGTAGGCTAGCTGAATCAGGTAGTTAGATATATCAGCTGATCATCTCTAATGTAGGCTAGATGGATCAGCTAGTTAGATATATCAGCTGATCATCTCTAATGTAGGCTAGATGAATCAGCTAGTTAGATATATCAGCTGTTCATCTCTAATGTAGGCTAGATGAATCAGCTAGTTAGCTATATCAGCTGTTCATCTCGAGTGTAGGGTAGATGAATCAGCTAGTTAGATATATCAGCTGATCATCTCTAATGTAGGCTAGATGAATCAGTTAGTTAGATATATCAGCTGTTCATCTCTAATGTAGGCTAGATGAATCAGCTAGTTAGATATATCAGCTGATCATCTCTAATGTAGGCTAGATGAATCAGCTAGTTATATATATCAGCTGTTCATCTGTAATGTAGGCTAGATGGATCAGCTAGTTAGATATATCAGCTGATCATCTCTAATGTAGGCTAGAGGAATCAGCAGGTTAGCTATATCTGCTGATCATCTCTAGTGTAGGCTAGATGAATTAGCTAGTTAGATATATCAGCTGATCATCTCTAATGTAGGCTAGATGAATCAGCTAGTTAGCTATATCAGCTGATCATCTCTAGTGTAGGCTAGATGAATTAGCTAGTTAGATATATCAGCTGTTCATCTCTAATGTAGGCTAGATGAATCAGCTAGTTAGTTATATCAGCTGTTCATCTCTAATGTAGGCTAGATGAATCAGCTAGTTAGATATATCAGCTGTTCATCTCTAGTGTAGTCTAGATGAATCAGCTAGTTAGATATGTCATCTGATCATCTCTAATGTATGCTAGATATATCAGCTGTTCATCTGTAATGTAGGCTAGATGGATCAGCAAGTTAGATATATCAGCTGATCATCTCTAATGTAGGCTAGATGAATCAGCTAGTTAGCTATATCAGCTGATCATCTCTAGTGTAGGCTAGATGAATTAGCTAGTTAGATATATCAGCTGTTCATCTCTAATGTAGGCTAGATGAATCAGGTAGTTAGATATATCAGCTGTTCATCTCTAATGTAGGCTAGATGAATCAGCAAGTTAGATATATCAGCTATTCATCTTTAGTGTAGGCTAGATGAATCAGCTAGTTAGCTATATCAGCTGTTCATCTCTAATGTAGGCTAGATGAATCAGCTTGTTAGATATATCAGCTGTTCATCTCTAATGTTGGCTAGATGAATCAGATAGTTAGATATATCAGCTGATCAACTATAATGTAGGCTAGATGAATCAGGTAGTTAGATATATCAGCTGTTCATCTCTAATGTAGGCTAGATGAATCAGCTAGTTAGATATATCAGCTGATCATCTCTAATGTAGGCTAGATGAATCAGCTAGTTAGCTATATCAGCTGATCATCTCTAGTGTAGGCTAGATGAATTAGCTATTTAGATATATCAGCTGTTCATCTCTAATGTAGGCTAGATGAATCAGCTAGTTAGTTATATCAGCTGTTCATCTCTAATGTAGGCTAGATGAATCAGCTAGTTAGATATATCAGCTGTTCATCTGTAATGTAGGCTAGATGGATCAGCTAGTTAGATATATCAGCTGATCATCTCTAATGTAGGCTAGAGGAATCAGCAGGTTAGCTATATCTGCTGATCATCTCTAGTGTAGGCTAGATGAATACGCTAGTTAGCTATATCAGCTGTTCATCTCTAATGTAGGCTAGATGAATCAGCTAGTTAGATATATCAGCTGTTCATCTCCAGTGTAGACTAGATGAATCAACTAGTTAGCTATATCAGCTGTTCATCTCTAATGTAGGCTACATGAATCAGCTTGTTAGATATATCAGCTGTTCATCTCTAATGTTGGCTAGATGAATCAGATAGTTAGATATATCAGCTGATCATCTATAATGTAGGCTAGATGAATCAGGTAGTTAGATATATCAGCTGTTCATCTCTAATGTAGGCTAGATATATCAGCTGTTCATCTGTAATGTAGGCTAGATGGATCAGCTAGTTAGATATATCAGCTGATCATCTCTAATGTAGGCTAGATGAATCAGCTAGTTAGCTATATCAGCTGATCATCTCTAGTGTAGGCTAGATGAATTAGCTAGTTAGATATATCAGCTGTTCATCTCTAATGTAGGCTAGATGAATCAGGTAGTTAGATATATCAGCTGTTCATCTCTAATGTAGGCTAGATGAATCAGCTAGTTAGATATATCAGCTGTTAATCTCTAATGTAGGCTAGATGAATCAGGTAGTTAGATATATCAGCTGATCATCTCTAATGTAGGCTAGATATATCAGCTGTTCATCTGTAATGTAGGCTAGATGGATCAGCTAGTTAGATATATTGGCTGATCATCTCTAATGTAGGCTAGATGAATCAGCTAGTTAGCTATATCAGCTGATCATCTCTAGTGTAGGCTAGATGAATTAGCTAGTTAGATATATCAGCTGTTCATCTCTAATGTAGGCTATATGAATCAGCTAGTTAGTTATATCAGCTGTTCATCTCTAATGTAGGCTAGATGAATCAGCTAGTTAGATATATCAGCTGTTCATCTCTAGTGTAGTCTAGATGAATCAGCTAGTTAGCTATATCAGCTGTTCATCTCTAATGTAGGCTAGATGAATCAGCTAGTTAGATATATCAGCTCTTCATCTCTAATGTAAGCTAGATGAATCAGGTAGTTAGATATATCAGCTGTTCATCTCTAATGTAGGCTAGATGAATCAGCTAGTTAGATATATCAGCTGTTCATCTCTAATGTAGGCTAGCTGAATCAGGTAGTTAGATATATCAGCTGATCATCTCTAATGTAGGCTAGATGGATCAGCTAGTTAGATATATCAGCTGATCATCTCTAATGTAGGCTAGATGAATCAGCTAGTTAGATATATCAGCTGTTCATCTCTAATGTAGGCTAGATGAATCAGCTAGTTAGCTATATCAGCTGTTCATCTCGAGTGTAGGGTAAATGAATCAGCTAGTTAGATATATCAGCTGATCATCTCTAATGTAGGCTAGATGAATCAGTTAGTTAGATATATCAGCTGTTCATCTCTAATGTAGGCTAGATGAATCAGCTAGTTAGATATATCAGCTGATCATCTCTAATGTAGGCTAGATGAATCAGCTAGTTATATATATCAGCTGTTCATCTGTAATGTAGGCTAGATGGATCAGCTAGTTAGATATATCAGCTGATCATCTCTAATGTAGGCTAGAGGAATCAGCAGGTTAGCTATATCTGCTGATCATCTCTAGTGTAGGCTAGATGAATTAGCTAGTTAGATATATCAGCTGATCATCTCTAATGTAGGCTAGATGAATCAGCTAGTTAGCTATATCAGCTGATCATCTCTAGTGTAGGCTAGATGAATTAGCTAGTTAGATATATCAGCTGTTCATCTCTAATGTAGGCTAGATGAATCAGCTAGTTAGTTATATCAGCTGTTCATCTCTAATGTAGGCTAGATGAATCAGCTAGTTAGATATATCAGCTGTTCATCTCTAGTGTAGTCTAGATGAATCAGCTAGTTAGATATATCAGCTGATCATCTCTAATGTAGGCTAGATATATCAGCTGTTCATCTCTAATGTAGGCTAGATGAATCAGCTAGTTAGTTATATCAGCTGTTCATCTCTAATGTAGGCTAGATGAATCAGCTAGTTAGATATATCAGCTGTTCATCTGTAATGTAGGCTAGATGGATCAGCTAGTTAGATATATCAGCTGATCATCTCTAATGTAGGCTAGAGGAATCAGCAGGTTAGCTATATCTGCTGATCATCTCTAGTGTAGGCTAGATGAATACGCTAGTTAGCTATATCAGCTGTTCATCTCTAATGTAGGCTAGATGAATCAGCTAGTTAGATATATCAGCTGTTCATCTCCAGTGTAGACTAGATGAATCAACTAGTTAGCTATATCAGCTGTTCATCTCTAATGTAGGCTACATGAATCAGCTTGTTAGATATATCAGCTGTTCATCTCTAATGTTGGCTAGATGAATCAGATAGTTAGATATATCAGCTGATCATCTATAATGTAGGCTAGATGAATCAGGTAGTTAGATATATCAGCTGTTCATCTCTAATGTAGGCTAGATATATCAGCTGTTCATCTGTAATGTAGGCTAGATGGATCAGCTAGTTAGATATATCAGCTGATCATCTCTAATGTAGGCTAGATGAATCAGCTAGTTAGCTATATCAGCTGATCATCTCTAGTGTAGGCTAGATGAATTAGCTAGTTAGATATATCAGCTGTTCATCTCTAATGTAGGCTAGATGAATCAGGTAGTTAGATATATCAGCTGTTCATCTCTAATGTAGGCTAGATGAATCAGCTAGTTAGATATATCAGCTGTTAATCTCTAATGTAGGCTAGATGAATCAGGTAGTTAGATATATCAGCTGATCATCTCTAATGTAGGCTAGATATATCAGCTGTTCATCTGTAATGTAGGCTAGATGGATCAGCTAGTTAGATATATTGGCTGATCATCTCTAATGTAGGCTAGATGAATCAGCTAGTTAGCTATATCAGCTGATCATCTCTAGTGTAGGCTAGATGAATTAGCTAGTTAGATATATCAGCTGTTCATCTCTAATGTAGGCTATATGAATCAGCTAGTTAGTTATATCAGCTGTTCATCTCTAATGTAGGCTAGATGAATCAGCTAGTTAGATATATCAGCTGTTCATCTCTAGTGTAGTCTAGATGAATCAGCTAGTTAGCTATATCAGCTGTTCATCTCTAATGTAGGCTAGATGAATCAGCTAGTTAGATATATCAGCTCTTCATCTCTAATGTAAGCTAGATGAATCAGGTAGTTAGATATATCAGCTGTTCATCTCTAATGTAGGCTAGATGAATCAGCTAGTTAGATATATCAGCTGTTCATCTCTAATGTAGGCTAGCTGAATCAGGTAGTTAGATATATCAGCTGATCATCTCTAATGTAGGCTAGATGGATCAGCTAGTTAGATATATCAGCTGATCATCTCTAATGTAGGCTAGATGAATCAGCTAGTTAGATATATCAGCTGTTCATCTCTAATGTAGGCTAGATGAATCAGCTAGTTAGCTATATCAGCTGTTCATCTCGAGTGTAGGGTAGATGAATCAGCTAGTTAGATATATCAGCTGATCATCTCTAATGTAGGCTAGATGAATCAGTTAGTTAGATATATCAGCTGTTCATCTCTAATGTAGGCTAGATGAATCAGCTAGTTAGATATATCAGCTGATCATCTCTAATGTAGGCTAGATGAATCAGCTAGTTATATATATCAGCTGTTCATCTGTAATGTAGGCTAGATGGATCAGCTAGTTAGATATATCAGCTGATCATCTCTAATGTAGGCTAGAGGAATCAGCAGGTTAGCTATATCTGCTGATCATCTCTAGTGTAGGCTAGATGAATTAGCTAGTTAGATATATCAGCTGATCATCTCTAATGTAGGCTAGATGAATCAGCTAGTTAGCTATATCAGCTGATCATCTCTAGTGTAGGCTAGATGAATTAGCTAGTTAGATATATCAGCTGTTCATCTCTAATGTAGGCTAGATGAATCAGCTAGTTAGTTATATCAGCTGTTCATCTCTAATGTAGGCTAGATGAATCAGCTAGTTAGATATATCAGCTGTTCATCTCTAGTGTAGTCTAGATGAATCAGCTAGTTAGATATATCAGCTGATCATCTCTAATGTAGGCTAGATATATCAGCTGTTCATCTGTAATGTAGGCTAGATGGATCAGCAAGTTAGATATATCAGCTGATCATCTCTAATGTAGGCTAGATGAATCAGCTAGTTAGCTATATCAGCTGATCATCTCTAGTGTAGGCTAGATGAATTAGCTAGTTAGATATATCAGCTGTTCATCTCTAATGTAGGCTAGATGAATCAGCTAGTTAGTTATATCAGCTGTTCATCTCTAGTGTAGTCTAGATGAATCAGCTAGTTAGCTATATCAGCTGTTCATCTCTAATGTAGGCTAGATTAATCAGCTAGTTAGATATAACAGCTCTTCATCTCTAATGTAGGCTAGCTGAATCAGGTAGTTAGATATATCAGCTGATCATCTCTAATGTAGGCTAGATGGATCAGCTAGTTAGATATATCAGCTGATCATCTCTAATGTAGGCTAGATGAATCAGGTAGTTAGATATATCAGCTGATCATCTCTAATGTAGGCTAGATGAATCAGCTAGTTAGATATATCAGCTGATCATCTCTAGTGTAGGCTAGATGAATTAGCTAGTTAGATATATCAGCTGTTCATCTCTAATGTAGGCTAGATTAATCAGCTAGTTAGTTATATCAGCTGTTCATCTCTAATGTAGGCTAGATGAATCAGCTAGTTAGATATATCAGCTGTTCAACTCTAGTGTAGTCTAGATGAATCAGCTAGTTAGATATATCAGCTGATCATCTCTAATGTAGGCTAGATATATCAGCTGTTCATCTCTAATGTAGGCTAGATGGATCAGCAAGTTAGATATATCAGCTGATCATCTCTAATGTAGGCTAGATGAATCAGCTAGTTAGCTATATCAGCTGATCATCTCTAGTGTAGGCTAGATGAATTAGCTAGTTAGATATATCAGCTGTTCATCTCTAATGTAGGCTAGATGAATCAGCTAGTTAGTTATATCAGCTGTTCATCTCTAATGTAGGCTAGATGAATCAGCTAGTTAGATATAACAGCTGTTCATCTCTAGTGTAGTCTAGATGAATACGCTAGTTAGCTATATCAGCTGTTCATCTCTAATGTAGGCTAGATGAATCACCTTGTTAGATATATCAGCTCTTCATCTCTAATGTAGGCTAGCTGAATCAGGTAGTTAGATATATCAGCTGATCATCTCTAATGTAGGCTAGATGGATCAGCTAGTTAGATATATCAGCTGATCATCTCTAATGTAGGCTAGATGAATCAGCTAGTAAGATATATCAGCTGTTCATCTCTAATGTAGGCTAGATAAATCAGCTAGTTAGCTATATCAGCTGTTCATCTCGAGTGTAGGGTAGATGAATCAGCTAGTTAGATATATCAGCTGATCATCTCTAATGTAGGCTAGATGAATCAGGTAGTTAGATATATCAGCTGATCATCTCTAATGTAGGCTAGATGGATCAGCTAGTTAGATATATCAGCTGATCATTTCTAATGTAGGCTAGATGAATCAGCTAGTTAGCTATATCAGCTGATCATCTCTAGTGTAGGCTAGATGAATTAGCTATTTAGATATATCAGCTGTTCATCTCTAATGTAGGCTAGATGAATCAGCTAGTTAGTTATATCAGCTGTTCATCTCTAATGTAGGCTAGATGAATCAGCTAGTTAGATATATCAGCTGTTCATCTGTAATGTAGGCTAGATGGATCAGCTAGTTAGATATATCAGCTGATCATCTCTAATGTAGGCTAGAGGAATCAGCAGGTTAGCTATATCTGCTGATCATCTCTAGTGTAGGCTAGATGAATTAGCTAGTTAGATATATCAGCTGATCATCTCTAATGTAGGCTAGATGAATCAGCTAGTTAGCTATATCAGCTGATCATCTCTAGTGTAGGCTAGATGAATTAGCTAGTTAGATATATCAGCTGTTCATCTCTAATGTAGGCTACATGAATCAGCTTGTTAGATATATCAGCTGTTCATCTCTAATGTTGGCTAGATGAATCAGATAGTTAGATATATCAGCTGATCATCTATAATGTAGGCTAGATGAATCAGGTAGTTAGATATATCATTTGTTCATCTCTAATGTAGGCTACATATATCAGCTGTTCATCTGTAATGTAGGCTAGATGGATCAGCTAGTTAGATATATCAGCTGATCATCTCTAATGTAGGCTAGATGAATCAGCTAGTTAGCTATATCAGCTGATCATCTCTAGTGTAGGCTAGATGAATTAGCTAGTTAGATATATCAGCTGTTCATCTCTAATGTAGGCTAGATGAATCAGGTAGTTAGATATATCAGCTGTTCATCTCTAATGTAGGCTAGATGAATCAGCTAGTTAGATATATCAGCTGTTAATCTCTAATGTAGGCTAGATGAATCAGGTAGTTAGATATATCAGCTGATCATCTCTAATGTAGGCTAGATATATCAGCTGTTCATCTGTAATGTAGGCTAGATGGATCAGCTAGTTAGATATATTGGCTGATCATCTCTAATGTAGGCTAGATGAATCAGCTAGTTAGCTATATCAGCTGATCATCTCTAGTGTAGGCTAGATGAATCAGCTAGTTAGATATATCAGCTGTTCATCTCTAATGTAGGCTAGATGAATCAGCTAGTTAGTTATATCAGCTGTTCATCTCTAATGTAGGCTAGATGAATCAGCTAGTTAGATATATCAGCTGTTCATCTCTAGTGTAGTCTAGATGAATCAGCTAGTTAGCTATATCAGCTGTTCATCTCTAATGTAGGCTAGATGAATCAGCTAGTTAGATATATCAGCTCTTCATCTCTAATGTAAGCTAGATGAATCAGGTAGTTAGATATATCAGCTGTTCATCTCTAATGTAGGCTAGATGAATCAGCTAGTTAGATATATCAGCTGTTCATCTCTAATGTAGGCTAGCTGAATCAGGTAGTTAGATATATCAGCTGATCATCTCTAATGTAGGCTAGATGGATCAGCTAGTTAGATATATCAGCTGATCATCTCTAATGTAGGCTAGATGAATCAGCTAGTTAGATATATCAGCTGTTCATCTCTAATGTAGGCTAGATGAATCAGCTAGTTAGCTATATCAGCTGTTCATCTCGAGTGTAGGGTAGATGAATCAGCTAGTTAGATATATCAGCTGATCATCTCTAATGTAGGCTAGATGAATCAGTTAGTTAGATATATCAGCTGTTCATCTCTAATGTAGGCTAGATGAATCAGCTAGTTAGATATATCAGCTGATCATCTCTAATGTAGGCTAGATGAATCAGCTAGTTATATATATCAGCTGTTCATCTGTAATATAGGCTAGATGGATCAGCTAGTTAGATATATCAGCTGATCATCTCTAATGTAGGCTAGAGGAATCAGCAGGTTAGCTATATCTGCTGATCATCTCTAGTGTAGGCTAGATGAATTAGCTAGTTAGATATATCAGCTGATCATCTCTAATGTAGGCTAGATGAATCAACTAGTTAGCTATATCAGCTGATCATCTCTAGTGTAGGCTAGATGAATTAGCTAGTTAGATATATCAGCTGTTCATCTCTAATGTAGGCTAGATGAATCAGCTAGTTAGTTATATCAGCTGTTCATCTCTAATGTAGGCTAGATGAATCAGCTAGTTAGATATATCAGCTGTTCATCTCTAGTGTAGTCTAGATGAATCAGCTAGTTAGATATATCAGCTGATCATCTCTAATGTAGGCTAGATATATCAGCTGTTCATCTGTAATGTAGGCTAGATGGATCAGCAAGTTAGATATATCAGCTGATCATCTCTAATGTAGGCTAGATGAATCAGCTAGTTAGCTATATCAGCTGATCATCTCTAGTGTAGGCTAGATGAATTAGCTAGTTAGATATATCAGCTGTTCATCTCTAATGTAGGCTAGATGAATCAGCTAGTTAGTTATATCAGCTGTTCATCTCTAGTGTAGTCTAGATGAATCAGCTAGTTAGCTATATCAGCTGTTCATCTCTAATGTAGGCTAGATTAATCAGCTAGTTAGATATAACAGCTCTTCATCTCTAATGTAGGCTAGCTGAATCAGGTAGTTAGATATATCAGCTGATCATCTCTAATGTAGGCTAGATGGATCAGCTAGTTAGATATATCAGCTGATCATCTCTAATGTAGGCTAGATGAATCAGCTAGTAAGATATATCAGCTGTTCATCTCTAATGTAGGCTAGATGAATCAGCTAGTAAGATATATCAGCTGTTCATCTCTAATGTAGGCTAGATAAATCAGCTAGTTAGCTATATCAGCTGTTCATCTCGAGTGTAGGGTAGATGAATCAGCTAGTTAGATATATCAGCTGATCATCTCTAATGTAGGCTAGATGAATCAGGTAGTTAGATATATCAGCTGATCATCTCTAATGTAGGCTAGATGGATCAGCTAGTTAGATATATCAGCTGATCATTTCTAATGTAGGCTAGATGAATCAGCTAGTTAGCTATATCAGCTGATCATCTCTAGTGTAGGCTAGATGAATTAGCTATTTAGATATATCAGCTGTTCATCTCTAATGTAGGCTAGATGAATCAGCTAGTTAGTTATATCAGCTGTTCATCTCTAATGTAGGCTAGATGAATCAGCTAGTTAGATATATCAGCTGTTCATCTGTAATGTAGGCTAGATGGATCAGCTAGTTAGATATATCAGCTGATCATCTCTAATGTAGGCTAGAGGAATCAGCAGGTTAGCTATATCTGCTGATCATCTCTAGTGTAGGCTAGATGAATTAGCTAGTTAGATATATCAGCTGTTCATCTCTAATGTAGGCTAGATGAATCAGCTAGTTAGATATATCAGCTGTTCATCTCTAATGTAGGCTAGATGAATCAGCTAGTTAGATATATCAGCTGATCATCTCTAATGTAGGCTAGATGAATCAGCTAGTTAGATATATCAGCTGTTCATCTGTAATGTAGGGTAGATGGATCAGCTAGTTAGATATATCAGCTGATCATCTCTAATGTAGGCTAGAGGAATCAGCAGGTTAGCTATATCTGCTGATCATCTCTAGTGTAGGCTAGATGAATTAGCTAGTTAGATATATCAGCTGATCATCTCTAATGTAGGCTAGATGAATCAGCTAGTTAGCTATATCAGCTGATCATCTCTAGTGTAGGCTAGATGAATTAGCTAGTTAGATATATCAGCTGTTCATCTCTAATGTAGGCTAGTTGAATCAGCTAGTTAGTTATATCAGCTGTTCATCTCTAATGTAGGCTAGATGAATCAGCTAGTTAGATATATCAGCTGTTCATCTCTAGTGTAGTCTAGATGAATCAGCTAGTTAGATATATAAGCTGATCATCTCTAATGTAGGCTAGATATATCAGCTGTTCATATGTAATGTAGGCTAGATGGATCAGCTAGTTAGATATATCAGCTGATCATCTCTAATGTAGGCTAGATGAATCAGCTAGTTAGCTATATCAGCTGATCATCTCTAGTGTAGGCTAGATGAATTAGCTAGTTAGATATATCAGCTGTTCATCTCTAATGTAGGCTAGATGAATCAGGTAGTTAGATATATCAGCTGTTCATCTCTAATGTAGGCTAGATGAATCAGCTAGTTAGATATATCAGCTGTTAATCTCTAATGTAGGCTAGATGAATCAGGTAGTTAGATATATCAGCTGATCATCTCTAATGTAGGCTAGATATATCAGCTGTTCATCTGTAATGTAGGCTAGATGGATCAGCTAGTTAGATATATTGGCTGATCATCTCTAATGTAGGCTAGATGAATCAGCTAGTTAGCTATATCAGCTGATCATCTCTAGTGTAGGCTAGATGAATTAGCTAGTTAGATATATCAGCTGTTCATCTCTAATGTAGGCTAGATGAATCAGCTAGTTAGTTATATCAGCTGTTCATCTCTAATGTAGGCTAGATGAATCAGCTAGTTAGATATATCAGCTGTTCATCTCTAGTGTAGTCTAGATGAATCAGCTAGTTAGCTATATCAGCTGTTCATCTCTAATGTAGGCTAGATGAATCAGCTAGTTAGATATATCAGCTCTTCATCTCTAATGTAAGCTAGATGAATCAGGTAGTTAGATATATCAGCTGTTCATCTCTAATGTAGGCTAGATGAATCAGCTAGTTAGATATATCAGCTGTTCATCTCTAATGTAGGCTAGCTGAATCAGGTAGTTAGATATATCAGCTGATCATCTCTAATGTAGGCTAGATGGATCAGCTAGTTAGATATATCAGCTGATCATCTCTAATGTAGGCTAGATGAATCAGCTAGTTAGATATATCAGCTGTTCATCTCTAATGTAGGCTAGATGAATCAGCTAGTTAGCTATATCAGCTGTTCATCTCGAGTGTAGGGTAGATGAATCAGCTAGTTAGATATATCAGCTGATCATCTCTAATGTAGGCTAGATGAATCAGTTAGTTAGATATATCAGCTGTTCATCTCTAATGTAGGCTAGATGAATCAGCTAGTTAGATATATCAGCTGATCATCTCTAATGTAGGCTAGATGAATCAGCTAGTTAGATATATCAGCTGTTCATCTGTAATGTAGGCTAGATGGATCAGCTAGTTAGATATATCAGCTGATCATCTCTAATGTAGGCTAGAGGAATCAGCAGGTTAGCTATATCTGCTGATCATCTCTAGTGTAGGCTAGATGAATTAGCTAGTTAGCTATATCAGCTGTTCATCTCTAATGTAGGCTAGATGAATCAGCTAGTTAGATATATCAGCTCTTCATCTCTAATGTAAGCTAGATGAATCAGGTAGTTAGATATATCAGCTGTTCATCTCTAATGTAGGCTAGATGAATCAGCTAGTTAGATATATCAGCTGTTCATCTCTAATGTAGGCTAGCTGAATCAGGTAGTTAGATATATCAGCTGATCATCTCTAATGTAGGCTAGATGGATCAGCTAGTTAGATATATCAGCTGATCATCTCTAATGTAGGCTAGATGAATCAGCTAGTTAGATATATCAGCTGTTCATCTCTAATGTAGGCTAGATGAATCAGCTAGTTAGCTATATCAGCTGTTCATCTCGAGTGTAGGGTAGATGAATCAGCTAGTTAGATATATCAGCTGATCATCTCTAATGTAGGCTAGATGAATCAGTTAGTTAGATATATCAGCTGTTCATCTCTAATGTAGGCTAGATGAATCAGCTAGTTAGATATATCAGCTGATCATCTCTAATGTAGGCTAGATGAATCAGCTAGTTAGATATATCAGCTGTTCATCTGTAATGTAGGCTAGATGGATCAGCTAGTTAGATATATCAGCTGATCATCTCTAATGTAGGCTAGAGGAATCAGCAGGTTAGCTATATCTGCTGATCATCTCTAGTGTAGGCTAGATGAATTAGCTAGTTAGATATATCAGCTGATCATCTCTAATGTAGGCTAGATGAATCAGCTAGTTAGCTATATCAGCTGATCATCTCTAGTGTAGGCTAGATGAATTAGCTAGTTAGATATATCAGCTGTTCATCTCTAATGTAGGCTAGATGAATCAGCTAGTTAGTTATATCAGCTGTTCATCTCTAATGTAGGCTAGATGAATCAGCTAGTTAGATATATCAGCTGTTCATCTCTAGTGTAGTCTAGATGAATCAGCTAGTTAGATATATCAGCTGATCATCTCTAATGTAGGCTAGATATATCAGCTGTTCATCTGTAATGTAGGCTAGATGGATCAGCAAGTTAGATATATCAGCTGATCATCTCTAATGTAGGCTAGATGAATAAGCTAGTTAGCTATATCAGCTGATCATCTCTAGTGTAGGCTAGATGAATTAGCTAGTTAGATATATCAGCTGTTCATCTCTAATGTAGGCTAGATGAATCAGCTAGTTAGTTATATCAGCTGTTCATCTCTAATGTAGGCTAGCTGAATCAGGTAGTTAGATATATCAGCTGATCATCTCTAATGTAGGCTAGATGGATCAGCTAGTTAGATATATCAGCTGATCATCTCTAATGTAGGCTAGATGAATCAGCTAGTAAGATATATCAGCTGTTCATCTCTAATGTAGGCTAGATGAATCAGCTAGTTAGCTATATCAGCTGTTCATCTCGAGTGTAGGGTAGATGAATCAGCTAGTTAGATATATCAGCTGATCATCTCTAATGTAGGCTAGATGAATCAGCTGTTCATCTCTAATGTAGGCTAGATGGATCAGCAAGTTAGATATATCAGCTGATCATCTCTAATGTAGGCTAGATGAATCAGCTAGTTAGCTATATCAGCTGATCATCTCTAATGTAGGCGAGATGGATCAGCTAGTTAGATATATCAGCTGATCATCTCTAATGTAGGCTAGATGAATCAGCTAGTAAGATATATCAGCTGTTCATCTCTAATGTAGGCTAGATGAATCAGCTAGTTAGCTATATCAGCTGTTCATCTCGAGTGTAGGGTAGATGAATCAGCTAGTTAGATAAATCAGCTGATCATCTCTAATGTAGGCTAGATGAATCAGGTAGTTAGATATATCAGCTGATCATCTCTAATGTAGGCTAGATGAATCAGCTAGTTAGATATATCAGCTGATCATCTCTAGTGTAGGCTAGATGAATTAGCTAGTTAGATATATCAGCTGTTCATCTCTAATGTAGGCTAGATTAATCAGCTAGTTAGTTATATCAGCTGTTCATCTCTAATGTAGGCTAGATGAATTAGCTAGTTAGATATATCAGCTCTTCATCTCTAGTGTAGTCTAGATGAATCAGCTAGTTAGATATATCAGCTGATCATCTCTAATGTAGGCTAGATATATCAGCTGTTCATCTCTAATGTAGGCTAGATGGATCAGCAAGTTAGATATATCAGCTGATCATCTCTAATGTAGGCTAGATGAATCAGCTAGTTAGCTATATCAGCTGATCATCTCTAGTGTAGGCTAGATGAATTAGCTAGTTAGATATATCAGCTGTTCATCTCTAATGTAGGCTAGATGAATCAGCTAGTTAGTTATATCAGCTGTTCATCTCTAATGTAGGCTAGCTGAATCAGGTAGTTAGATATATCAGCTGATCATCTCTAATGTAGGCTAGATGAATCAGCTAGTTAGATATATCAGCTGATCATCTCTAGTGTAGGCTAGATGAATTAGCTAGTTAGATATATCAGCTGTTCATCTCTAATGTAGGCTAGATGAATCAGGTAGTTAGATATATCAGCTGTTCATCTCTAATGTAGGCTAGATGAATCAGCAAGTTAGATATATCAGCTGTTCATCTCTAGTGTAGGCTAGATGAATCAGCTAGTTAGCTATATCAGCTGTTCATCTCTAATGTAGGCTAGATGAATCAGCTTGTTAGATATATCAGCTGTTCATCTCTAATGTTGGCTAGATGAATCAGATAGTTAGATATATCAGCTGATCAACTATAATGTAGGCTAGATGAATCAGGTAGTTAGATATATCAGCTGTTCATCTCTAATGTAGGCTAGATGAATCAGCTAGTTAGATATATCAGCTGATCATCTCTAATGTAGGCTAGATGAATCAGCTAGTTAGATATATCAGCTGTTCATCTCTAATGTAGGCTAGATGGATCAGCTAGTTAGATATATCAGCTGATCATTTCTAATGTAGGCTAGATGAATCAGCTAGTTAGCTATATCAGCTGATCATCTCTAGTGTAGGCTAGATGAATTAGCTATTTAGATATATCAGCTGTTCATCTCTAATGTAGGCTAGATGAATCAGCTAGTTAGTTATATCAGCTGTTCATCTCTAATGTAGGCTAGATGAATTAGCTAGTTAGATATATCAGCTGTTCATCTCTAATGTAGGCTAGATGAATCAGCTAGTTAGTTATATCTCAGCTGTTCATCTCTAATGTAGGCTAGATGAATCAGCAAGTTAGATATATCAGCTGTTCATCTCCAGTGTAGGCTAGATGAATCAACTAGTTAGCTATATCAGCTGTTCATCTCTAATGTAGGCTACATGAACCTTCTTGTTAGATATATCAGCTGTTCATCTCTAATGTTGGCTAGATGAATCAGATAGTTAGATATATCAGCTGATGATCTATAATGTAGGCTAGATGAATCAGGTAGTTAGATATATCAGCTGTTCATCTCTAATGTAGGCTAGATATATCAGCTGTTCATCTGTAATATAGGCTAGATGGATCAGCTAGTTAGATATATCAGCTGATCATCTCTAATGTAGGCTAGATGAATCAGCTAGTTAGCTATATCAGCTGATCATCTCTAGTGTAGGCTAGATGAATTAGCTAGTTAGATATATCAGCTGTTCATCTCTAATGTAGGCTAGATGAATCAGGTAGTTAGATATATCAGCTGTTCATCTCTAATGTAGGCTAGATGAATCAGCTAGTTAGATATATCAGCTGTTCATCTCTAATGTAGGCTAGATGAATCAGGTAGTTAGATATATCAGCTGATCATCTCTAATGTAGGCTAGATATATCAGCTGTTCATCTGTAATGTAGGCTAGATGGATCAGCTAGTTAGATATATTGGCTGATCATCTCTAATGTAGGCTAGATGAATCAGCTAGTTAGCTATATCAGCTGATCATCTCTAGTGTAGGCTAGATGAATTAGCTAGTTAGATATATCAGCTGTTCATCTCTAATGTAGGCTAGATGAATCAACTAGTTAGTTATATCAGCTGTTCATCTCTAATGTAGGCTAGATGAATCAGCTAGTTAGCTATATCAGCTGTTTATCTCTAATGTAGGCTAGATGAATCAGCTTGTTAGATATATCAGCTGTTCATCTCTAATGTTGGCTAGATGAATCAGATAGTTAGATATATCAGCTAATCAACTATAATGTAGACTAGATGAATCAGGTAGTTAGATATATCAGCTGTTCATCTCTAATGTAGGCTAGATGAATCAGCTAGTTAGATATATCAGCTGATCATCTCTAATGTAGGCTAGATGAATCAGCTAGTTAGATATATCAGCTGTTCATCTGTAATGTAGGCTAGATGGATCAGCTAGTTAGATATATCAGCTGATCATCTCTAATGTAGGCTAGAGGAATCAGCAGGTTAGCTATATCTGCTGATCATCTCTAGTGTAGGCTAGATGAATTAGCTAGTTAGATATATCAGCTGTTCATCTCTAATGTAGGCTAGATTAATCAGCTAGTTAGTTATATCAGCTGTTCATCTCTAATGTAGGCTAGATGAATTAGCTAGTTAGATATATCAGCTGTTCATCTCTAGTGTAGTCTAGATGAATCAGCTAGTTAGATATATCAGCTGATCATCTCTAATGTAGGCTAGATGAATCAGCTAGTTAGTTATATCTCAGCTGTTCATCTCTAATGTAGGCTAGATGAATCAGCTAGTTAGATATATCAGCTGATCATCTATAATGTAGGCTAGATGAATCAGGTAGTTAGATATCCTGTTAGGGCTAGGGGGCAGCATTGACACGGCTGGATAAAAAACATACCCGATTTAATCTGGTTACCACTCCTACCCAGTAACTAGAATATGCATATACTTATTACATATGGATAGAAAACACCCTAAATTTTCTAAAACTGTTTGAATGTTGTCTGTGAGTATAACAGAACTCAAATGGCAGGTCAAAACCTGAGAGATTCCTTTACAGGAAGTGGCCTGTCTGACCATTTGTTGAACTTCTTTTCCATCTCTATCATTTACTAAGGATCTCTGCTCTAACGTGACACTTCCCACGTCGTCCATAGGCTCTCAGAGCCCGGGAAAAAACAGAATGTCATCATTCCAGCCCCAGGCTGAAACACATTATCGCCTTTCTCAAGTGGCCCATCAAGAGACACTGGCTTATGCGCGTGACCCCGACCGCCCCCGCCTTTGGGATTTTTTCCTCTGTTTGCCGAAAAGGAGATTCCCTGTCGGAATATTATCGCTTTTCTACGAGAAAAGTGTCGTAAAAATTGATTTTAACCTGTTGGGTCTAGGGGGCAGCATTTGCACGTAGGCTAGATGTAGGCTAGATGAATGTAATGTAGGCTAGATGAATCAGCTAGTTAGCTATATCAGCTGATCATCTCTAGTGTAGGCTAGATGAATTAGCTAGTTAGATATATCAGCTGTTCATCTCTAATGTAGGCTAGATGAATCAACTAGTTAGTTATATCAGCTGTTCATCTCTAATGTAGGCTAGATGAATCAGCTAGTTAGATATATCAGCTGTTCATCTCTAATGTAGGCTAGATGAATCAGCTAGTTAGTTATATCTCAGCTGTTCATCTCTAATGTAGGCTAGATTAATCAGCAAGTTAGATATATCAGCTGTTCATCTCCAGTGTAGGCTAGATGAATCAGCTAGTTAGCTATATCAGCTGTTCATCTCTAATGTAGACTACATTAATCAGCTTGTTAGATATATCAGCTGTTCATCTCTAATGTTGGCTAGATGAATCAGATAGTTAGATATATCAGCTGATGATCTATAATGTAGGCTAGATGAATCAGGTAGTTAGATATATCAGCTGTTTATCTCTAATGTAGGCTAGATATATCAGCTGTTCATCTGTAATGTAGGCTAGATGGATCAGCTAGTTAGATATATCAGCTGATCATCTCTAATGTAGGCTAGATGAATCAGCTAGTTAGCTATATCAGCTGATCATCTCTAGTGTAGGCTAGATGAATTAGCTAGTTAGATATATCAGCTGTTCATCTCTAATGTAGGCTAGATGAATCAGGTAGTTAGATATATCAGCTGTTCATCTCTAATGTAGGCTAGATGAATCAGCTAGTTAGATATATCAGCTGTTCATCTCTAATGTAGGCTAGATGAATGAGGTAGTTAGATATATCAGCTGATCATCTCTAATGTAGGCTAGATATATCAGCTGTTCATCTGTAATGTAGGCTAGATGGATCAGCTAGTTAGATATATTGGATGATCATCTCTAATGTAGGCTAGATGAATCAGCTAGTTAGCTATATCAGCTGATCATCTCTAGTGTAGGCTAGATGAATTAGCTAGTTAGATATATCAGCTGTTCATCTCTAATGTAGGCTAGATGAATCAGGTAGTTAGATATATCAGCTGTTCATCTCTAATGTAGGCTAGATGAATCAGCTAGTTAGATATATCAGCTGTTCATCTCTAATGTAGGCTAGATGAATGAGGTAGTTAGATATATCAGCTGATCATCTCTAATGTAGGCTAGATATATCAGCTGTTCATCTGTAATGTAGGCTAGATGGATCAGCTAGTTAGATATATTGGCTGATCATCTCTAATGTAGGCTAGATGAATCAGCTAGTTAGCTATATCAGCTGATCATCTCTAGTGTAGGCTAGATGAATTAGCTAGTTAGATATATCAGCTGTTCATCTCTAATGTAGGCTAGATGAATCAGCTAGTTAGTTATATCAGCTGTTCATCTCTAATGTAGGCTAGATGAATCAGCTAGTTAGATATATCAGCTGTTCATCTCTAGTGTAGTCTAGATGAATCAGCTAGTTAGCTATATCAGCTGTTCATCTCTAATGTAGGCTAGATGAATCAGCTAGTTAGATATATCAGCTCTTCATCTCTAATGTAAGCTAGATGAATCAGGTAGTTAGATATATCAGCTGTTCATCTCTAATGTAGGCTAGATGAATCAGCTAGTTAGATATATCAGCTGTTCATCTCTAATGTAGGCTAGCTGAATCAGGTAGTTAGATATATCAGCTGATCATCTCTAATGTAGGCTAGATGGATCAGCTAGTTAGATATATCAGCTGATCATCTCGAGTGTAGGGTAGATGAATCAGCTAGTTAGATATATCAGCTGATCATCTCTAATGTAGGCTAGATGAATCAGGTAGTTAGATATATCAGCTGTTCATCTCTAATGTAGGCTAGATGGATCAGCTAGTTAGATATATCAGCTGATCATCTCTAATGTAGGCTAGAGGAATCAGCAGGTTAGCTATATCTGCTGATCATCTCTAGTGTAGGCTAGATGAATTAGCTAGTTAGATATATCAGCTGATCATCTCTAATGTAGGCTAGATGAATCAGCTAGTTAGCTATATTAGCTGATTATCTCTAGTGTAGGCTAGATGAATTAGCTAGTTAGATATATCAGCTGTTCATCTCTAATGTAGGCTAGATGCATCACGCTAGTTAGTTATATCAGCTGTTCATCTCTAATGTAGGCTAGATGAATCAGCTAGTTAGATATATCAGCTGTTCATCTCTAGTGTAGTCTAGATGAATCAGCTAGTTAGATATATCAGCTGATCATCTCTAATGTAGGCTGGATATATCAGCGGTTCATCTGTAATGTAGGCTAGATGAATCAGCTAGTTAGATATATCAGCTCTTCATCTCTAATGTAAGCTAGATGAATCAGGTAGTTAGATATATCAGCTGTTCATCTCTAATGTAGGCTAGATATATCAGCTGTTCATCTGTAATGTAGGCTAGATGGATCAGCTAGTTAGATATATCAGCTGATCATCTCTAATGTAGGCTAGATGAATCAGCTAGTTAGCTATATCAGCTGATCATCTCTAGTGTAGGCTAGATGAATTAGCTAGTTAGATATATCAGCTGTTCATCTCTAATGTAGGCTAGATGAATCAGGTAGTTAGATATATCAGCTGTTCATCTCTAATGTAGGCTAGATGAATCAGCTAGTTAGATATATCAGCTGTTCATCTCTAATGTAGGCTAGATGAATGAGGTAGTTAGATATATCAGCTGATCATCTCTAATGTAGGCTAGATATATCAGCTGTTCATCTGTAATGTAGGCTAGATGGATCAGCTAGTTAGATATATTGGCTGATCATCTCTAATGTAGGCTAGATGAATCAGCTAGTTAGCTATATCAGCTGATCATCTCTAGTGTAGGCTAGATGAATTAGCTAGTTAGATATATCAGCTGTTCATCTCTAATGTAGGCTAGATGAATCAGCTAGTTAGTTATATCAGCTGTTCATCTCTAATGTAGGCTAGATGAATCAGCTAGTTAGATATATCAGCTGTTCATCTCTAGTGTAGTCTAGATGAATCAGCTAGTTAGCTATATCAGCTGTTCATCTCTAATGTAGGCTAGATGAATCAGCTAGTTAGATATATCAGCTCTTCATCTCTAATGTAAGCTAGATGAATCAGGTAGTTAGATATATCAGCTGTTCATCTCTAATGTAGGCTAGATGAATCAGCTAGTTAGATATATCAGCTGTTCATCTCTAATGTAGGCTAGCTGAATCAGGTAGTTAGATATATCAGCTGATCATCTCTAATGTAGGCTAGATGGATCAGCTAGTTAGATATATCAGCTGATCATCTCGAGTGTAGGGTAGATGAATCAGCTAGTTAGATATATCAGCTGATCATCTCTAATGTAGGCTAGATGAATCAGGTAGTTAGATATATCAGCTGTTCATCTCTAATGTAGGCTAGATGGATCAGCTAGTTAGATATATCAGCTGATCATCTCTAATGTAGGCTAGAGGAATCAGCAGGTTAGCTATATCTGCTGATCATCTCTAGTGTAGGCTAGATGAATTAGCTAGTTAGATATATCAGCTGATCATCTCTAATGTAGGCTAGATGAATCAGCTAGTTAGCTATATTAGCTGATTATCTGTAGTGTAGGCTAGATGAATTAGCTATTTAGATATATCAGCTGTTCATCTCTAATGTAGGCTAGATGCATCACCTAGTTAGTTATATCAGCTGTTCATCTCTAATGTAGGCTAGATGAATCAGCTAGTTAGATATATCAGCTGTTCATCTCTAGTGTAGTCTAGATGAATCAGCTAGTTAGATATATCAGCTGATCATCTCTAATGTAGGCTGGATATATCAGCGGTTCATCTGTAATGTAGGCTAGATGGATCAGCAAGTTAGATATATCAGCTGATCATCTCTAATGTAGGCTAGATGAATCAGCTAGTTAGCTATATCAGCTGATCATCTCTAGTGTAGGCTAGATGAATTAGCTAGTTAGATATATCAGCTGTTCATCTCTAATGTAGGCTAGATGAATCAGCTAGTTAGATATATCAGCTGATCATCTCTAATGTAGGCTAGATGAATCAGCTAGTTAGATATATCAGCTGTTCATCTGTAATGTAGGCTAGATGGATCAGCTAGTTAGATATATCAGCTGATCATCTCTAATGTAGGCTAGAGGAATCAGCAGGTTAGCTATATCTGCTGATCATCTCTAGTGTAGGCTAGATGAATTAGCTAGTTAGATATATCAGCTGATCATCTCTAATGTAGGCTAGATGAATCAGCTAGTTAGCTATATCTGCTGATCATCTCTAGTGTAGGCTAGATGAATTAGCTAGTTAGATATATCAGCTGATCATCTCTAATGTAGGCTAGATGAATCAGCTAGTTAGCTATATCAGCTGATCATCTCTAGTGTAGGCTAGATGAATTAGCTAGTTAGATATATCAGCTGTTCATCTCTAATGTAGGCTAGATGAATCAGCTAGTTAGTTATATCAGCTGTTCATCTCTAATGTAGGCTAGATGAATCAGCTAGTTAGATATATCAGCTGTTCATCTCTAGTGTAGTCTAGATGAATCAGGTAGTTAGATATATCAGCTGATCATCTCTAATGTAGGCTAGATATATCAGCTGTTCATCTGTAATGTAGGCTAGATGGATCAGCAAGTTAGATATATCAGCTGATCATCTCTAATGTAGGCTAGATGAATCAGCTAGTTAGCTATATCAGCTGATCATCTCTAGTGTAGGCTAGATGAATTAGCTAGTTAGATATATCAGCTGTTCATCTCTAATGTAGGCTAGATGAATCAGCTAGTTAGTTATATCAGCTGTTCATCTCTAATGTAGGCTAGATGAATCAGCTAGTTAGATATATCAGCTGTTCATCTCTAGTGTAGTCTAGATGAATCAGCTAGTTAGATATATCAGCTGTTCATCTCTAATGTAGGCTAGATGAATCAGCTAGTTAGATATATCAGCTGATCATCTCTAATGTAGGCTAGATGGATCAGCTAGTTAGATATATCAGCTGATCATCTCTAATGTAGGCTAGATGAATCAGCTAGTAAGATATATCAGCTGTTCATCTCTAATGTAATCTAGATGAATCAGCTAGTTAGCTATATCAGCTGTTCATCTCGAGTGTAGGGTAGATGAATCAGCTAGTTAGATATATCAGCTGATCATCTCTAATGTAGGCTAGATGAATCAGGTAGTTAGATATATCAGCTGATCATCTCTAATGTAGGCTAGATGAATCAGCTAGTTAGATATATCAGCTGATCATCTCTAATGTAGGCTAGATGAATCAGCTAGTTAGATATATCAGCTGTTCATCTGTAATGTAGGCTAGATGGATCAGCTAGTTAGATATATCAGCTGATTATCTCTAATGTAGGCTAGAGGAATCAGCAGGTTAGCTATATCTGCTGATCATCTCTAGTGTAGGCTAGATGAATTAGCTAGTTAGATATATCAGCTGTTCATCTCTAATGTAGGCTGGATGAATCAGCTAGTTAGATATATCTCAGCTGTTCATCTCTAATGTAGGCTAGATGAATCAGCAAGTTAGATATATCAGCTGTTCATCTCCAGTGTAGGCTAGATGAATCAGCTAGTTAGCTATATCAGCTGTTCATCTCTAATGTAGGCTACATGAATCAGCTTGTTAGATATATCAGCTGTTCATCTCTAATGTAGGCTAGATAAATCAGGTAGTTAGATATATCAGATGATCATCTCTAATGTAGGCTAGATATATCAGCTGTTCATCTGTAATGTAGACTAGATGGATCAGCTAGTTGGATATATCAGCTGTTCATCTCGAGTGTAGGGTAGATGAATCAGCTAGTTAGATATATCAGCTGATCATCTCTAATGTAGGCTAGATGAATCAGGTAGTTAGATATATCAGCTGATCATCTCTAATGTAGGCTAGATGAATCAGCTAGTTAGATATATCAGCTGATCATCTCTAATGTAGGCTAGAGGAATCAGCAGGTTAGCTATATCTGCTGATCATCTCTAGTGTAGGCTAGATGAATTAGCTAGTTGGATATATCAGCTGTTCATCTCTAATGTAGGCTAGATGAATCAGCTAGTTAGTTATATCTCAGCTGTTCATCTCTAATGTAGACTAGATGAATCAGCTTGTTAGATATATCAGCTGTTCATCTCTAATGTTGGCTAGATGAATCAGATAGTTAGATATATCAGCTGATCATCTATAATGTAGGCTAGATGAATCAGGTAGTTAGATATATCAGCTGTTCATCTCTAATGTAGGCTAGATGCATCAGCTAGTTAGATATATCAGCTGATCATCTCTAATGTAGGCTAGATGAATCAGCTAGTTAGAAATATCAGCTGTTCATCTCTAATGTAGGCTAGATGGATCAGCTAGTTAGATATATCAGCTGATCATCTCTAATGTAGGCTAGATGAATCAGCTAGTTAGCTATATCAGCTGATCATCTCTAGTGTAGGCTAGATGAATTAGCTAGTTAGATATATCAACTGTTCATCTCTAATGTTGGCTAGATGAATCAGCTAGTTAGTTATATCAGCTGTTCATCTCTAATGTAGGCTAGATGAATCAGCTAGTTAGATATATCAGCTGTTCATCTCTAGTGTAGGCTAGATGAATACGCTAGTTAGCTATATCAGCTGTTCATCTCTAATGTAGGCTAGATGAATCAGCTAGTTAGATATATCAGCTGTTCATCTCTAATGTAGGCTAGATGAATCAGCAAGATAGATATATCACCTGTTCATCTCTAGTGTAGGCTAGATGAATCAGCTAGTTAGCTATATCAGCTGTTCATCTCTAATGTAGGCTAGATGAATCAGCTTGTTAGATATATCAGCTGTTCATCTCTAATGTTGGCTAGATGAATCAGATAGTTAGATATATCAGCTGATCAACTATAATGTAGGCTAGATGAATCAGGTAGTTAGATATATCAGCTGTTCATCTCTAATGTAGGCTAGATGAATCAGCTAGTTAGTTATATCAGCTGTTCATCTCCAGTGTAGGCTAGATGAATCAGCTAGTTAGCTATATCAGCTGTTCATCTCTAATGTAGGCTACATGAATCAGCTTGTTAGATATATCAGCTGTTCATCTCTAATGTTGGCTAGATGAATCAGATAGTTAGATATATCAGCTGATCATCTATAATGTAGGCTAGATGAATCAGGTAGTTAGATATATCAGCTGTTCATCTCTAATGTAGGCTAGATGCATCAGCTAGTTAGATATATCAGCTGATCATCTCTAATGTAGGCTAGATGAATCAGCTAGTTAGAAATATCAGCTGTTCATCTCTAATGTAGGCTAGATGGATCAGCTAGTTAGATATATCAGCTGATCATCTCTAATGTAGGCTAGATGAATCAGCTAGTTAGCTATATCAGCTGATCATCTCTAGTGTAGGCTAGATGAATTAGCTAGTTAGATATATCAGTTGTTCATCTCTAATGTCGGCTAGATGAATCAGCTAGTTAGTTATATCAGCTGTTCATCTCTAATGTAGGCTAGATGAATCAGCTAGTTAGATATATCAGCTGTTCATCTCTAGTGTAGGCTAGATGAATACGCTAGTTAGCTATATCAGCTGTTCATCTCTAATGTAGGCTAGATGAATCAGCTAGTTAGATATATCAGCTGTTCATCTCTAATGTAGGCTAGATGAATCAGCAAGTTAGATATATCAGCTGTTCATCTCTAGTGTAGGCTAGATGAATCAGCTAGTTAGCTATATCAGCTGTTCATCTCTAATGTAGGCTAGATGAATCAGCTTGTTAGATATATCAGCTGTTCATCTCTAATGTTGGCTAGATGAATCAGATAGTTAGATATATCAGCTGATCAACTATAATGTAGGCTAGATGAATCAGGTAGTTAGATATATCAGCTGTTCATCTCTAATGTTGGCTAGATGAATCAGATAGTTAGATATATCAGCTGATCATCTATAATGTAGGCTAGATGAATCAGGTAGTTAGATATATCAGCTGTTCATCTCTAATGTAGGCTAGATGCATCAGCTAGTTAGATATATCAGCTGATCATCTCTAATGTAGGCTAGATGAATCAGCTAGTTAGAAATATCAGCTGTTCATCTCTAATGTAGGCTAGATGGATCAGCTAGTTAGATATATCAGCTGATCATCTCTAATGTAGGCTAGATGAATCAGCTAGTTAGCTATATCAGCTGATCATCTCTAGTGTAGGCTAGATGAATTAGCTAGTTAGATATATCAACTGTTCATCTCTAATGTTGGCTAGATGAATCAGCTAGTTAGTTATATCAGCTGTTCATCTCTAATGTAGGCTAGATGAATCAGCTAGTTAGATATATCAGCTGTTCATCTCTAGTGTAGGCTAGATGAATATGCTAGTTAGCTATATCAGCTGTTCATCTCTAATGTAGGCTAGATGAATCAGCTAGTTAGATATATCAGCTGTTCATCTCTAATGTAGGCTAGATGAATCAGCAAGATAGATATATCACCTGTTCATCTCTAGTGTAGGCTAGATGAATCAGCTAGTTAGCTATATCAGCTGTTCATCTCTAATGTAGGCTAGATGAATCAGCTTGTTAGATATATCAGCTGTTCATCTCTAATGTTGGCTAGATGAATCAGATAGTTAGATATATCAGCTGATCAACTATAATGTAGGCTAGATGAATCAGGTAGTTAGATATATCAGCTGTTCATCTCTAATGTAGGCTAGATGAATCAGCTAGTTAGTTATATCAGCTGTTCATCTCCAGTGTAGGCTAGATGAATCAGCTAGTTAGCTATATCAGCTGTTCATCTCTAATGTAGGCTACATGAATCAGCTTGTTAGATATATCAGCTGTTCATCTCTAATGTTGGCTAGATGAATCAGATAGTTAGATATATCAGCTGATCATCTATAATGTAGGCTAGATGGATCAGCTAGTTAGATATATCAGCTGATCATCTCTAATGTAGGCTAGATGAATCAGCTAGTTAGCTATATCAGCTGATCATCTCTAGTGTAGGCTAGATGAATTAGCTAGTTAGATATATCAGCTGTTCATCTCTAATGTAGGCTAGATGAATCAGCTAGTTAGTTATATCAGCTGTTCATCTCTAATGTAGGCTAGATGAATCAGCTAGTTAGATATATCAGCTGTTCATCTCTAGTGTAGGCTAGATGAATACGCTAGTTAGCTATATCAGCTGTTCATCTCTAATGTAGACTAGATGAATCAGCTAGTTAGATATATCAGCTGTTCATCTCTAATGTAGGCTAGATGAATCACCTAGTTAGATATATCAGCTGACCATCTCTAATGTAGGCTAGATGAATCAGCTAGTTAGCTATATCAGCTGATCATCTCTAGTGTAGGCTAGATGAATCAGCTAGTTAGCTATATCAGCTGTTCATCTCTAATGTAGGCTAGATGAATCAGCTTGTTAGATATATCAGCTGTTCATCTCTAATGTTGGCTAGATGAATCAGATAGTTAGATATATCAGCTGATCATCTATAATGTAGGCTAGATGAATCAGGTAGTTAGATATATCAGCTGTTCATCTCTAATGTAGGCTAGATGCATCAGCTAGTTAGATATATCAGCTGATCATCTCTAATGTAGGCTAGATGAATCAGCTAGTTAGAAATATCAGCTGTTCATCTCTAATGTAGGCTAGATGGATCAGCTAGTTAGATATATCAGCTGATCATCTCTAATGTAGGCTAGATGAATCAGCTAGTTAGCTATATCAGCTGATCATCTCTAGTGTAGGCTAGATGAATTAGCTAGTTAGATATATCAGCTGTTCATCTCTAATGTCGGCTAGATGAATCAGCTAGTTAGTTATATCAGCTGTTCATCTCTAATGTAGGCTAGATGAATCAGCTAGTTAGATATATCAGCTGTTCATCTCTAGTGTAGGCTAGATGAATACGCTAGTTAGCTATATCAGCTGTTCATCTCTAATGTAGGCTAGATGAATCAGCTAGTTAGATATATCAGCTGTTCATCTCTAATGTAGGCTAGATGAATCAGCAAGTTAGATATATCAGCTGTTCATCTCTAGTGTAGGCTAGATGAATCAGCTAGTTAGCTATATCAGCTGTTCATCTCTAATGTAGGCTAGATGAATCAGCTTGTTAGATATATCAGCTGTTCATCTCTAATGTTGGCTAGATGAATCAGATAGTTAGATATATCAGCTGATCAACTATAATGTAGGCTAGATGAATCAGGTAGTTAGATATATCAGCTGTTCATCTCTAATGTTGGCTAGATGAATCAGATAGTTAGATATATCAGCTGATCATCTATAATGTAGGCTAGATGAATCAGGTAGTTAGATATATCAGCTGTTCATCTCTAATGTAGGCTAGATGCATCAGCTAGTTAGATATATCAGCTGATCATCTCTAATGTAGGCTAGATGAATCAGCTAGTTAGAAATATCAGCTGTTCATCTCTAATGTAGGCTAGATGGATCAGCTAGTTAGATATATCAGCTGATCATCTCTAATGTAGGCTAGATGAATCAGCTAGTTAGCTATATCAGCTGATCATCTCTAGTGTAGGCTAGATGAATTAGCTAGTTAGATATATCAACTGTTCATCTCTAATGTTGGCTAGATGAATCAGCTAGTTAGTTATATCAGCTGTTCATCTCTAATGTAGGCTAGATGAATCAGCTAGTTAGATATATCAGCTGTTCATCTCTAGTGTAGGCTAGATGAATACGCTAGTTAGCTATATCAGCTGTTCATCTCTAATGTAGGCTAGATGAATCAGCTAGTTAGATATATCAGCTGTTCATCTCTAATGTAGGCTAGATGAATCAGCAAGATAGATATATCACCTGTTCATCTCTAGTGTAGGCTAGATGAATCAGCTAGTTAGCTATATCAGCTGTTCATCTCTAATGTAGGCTAGATGAATCAGCTTGTTAGATATATCAGCTGTTCATCTCTAATGTTGGCTAGATGAATCAGATAGTTAGATATATCAGCTGATCAACTATAATGTAGGCTAGATGAATCAGGTAGTTAGATATATCAGCTGTTCATCTCTAATGTAGGCTAGATGAATCAGCTAGTTAGTTATATCAGCTGTTCATCTCCAGTGTAGGCTAGATGAATCAGCTAGTTAGCTATATCAGCTGTTCATCTCTAATGTAGGCTACATGAATCAGCTTGTTAGATATATCAGCTGTTCATCTCTAATGTTGGCTAGATGAATCAGATAGTTAGATATATCAGCTGATCATCTATAATGTAGGCAAGATGAATCAGGTAGTTAGATATATCAGCTGTTCATCTCTAATGTAGGCTAGATGCATCAGTTAGCTAGATATATCAGCTGATCATCTCTAATGTAGGCTAGATGAATCAGCTAGTTAGAAATATCAGCTGTTCATCTCTAATGTAGGCTAGATGGATCAGCTAGTTAGATATATCAGCTGATCATCTCTAATGTAGGCTAGATGAATCAGCTAGTTAGCTATATCAGCTGATCATCTCTAGTGTAGGCTAGATGAATTAGCTAGTTAGATATATCAGCTGTTCATCTCTAATGTAGGCTAGATGAATCAGCTAGTTAGTTATATCAGCTGTTCATCTCTAATGTAGGCTAGATGAATCAGCTAGTTAGATATATCAGCTGTTCATCTCTAGTGTAGGCTAGATGAATACGCTAGTTAGCTATATCAGCTGTTCATCTCTAATGTAGACTAGATGAATCAGCTAGTTAGATATATCAGCTGTTCATCTCTAATGTAGGCTAGATGAATCACCTAGTTAGATATATCAGCTGACCATCTCTAATGTAAGTTAGATATATCAGCTGATCATCTATAATGTAGGCAAGATGAATCAGGTAGTTAGATATATCAGCTGTTCATCTCTAATGTAGGCTAGATGCATCAGTTAGCTAGATATATCAGCTGATCATCTCTAATGTAGGCTAGATGAATCAGCTAGTTAGAAATATCAGCTGTTCATCTCTAATGTAGGCTAGATGGATCAGCTAGTTAGATATATCAGCTGATCATCTCTAATGTAGGCTAGATGAATCAGCTAGTTAGCTATATCAGCTGATCATCTCTAGTGTAGGCTAGATGAATTAGCTAGTTAGATATATCAGCTGTTCATCTCTAATGTAGGCTAGATGAATCAGCTAGTTAGTTATATCAGCTGTTCATCTCTAATGTAGGCTAGATGAATCAGCTAGTTAGATATATCAGCTGTTCATCTCTAGTGTAGGCTAGATGAATACGCTAGTTAGCTATATCAGCTGTTCATCTCTATTGTAGACTAGATGAATCAGCTAGTTAGATATATCAGCTGTTCATCTCTAATGTAGGCTAGATGAATCACCTAGTTAGATATATCAGCTGACCATCTCTAATGTAGGCTAGATGAATCAGCTAGTTAGCTATATCAGCTGATCATCTCTAGTGTAGGCTAGATGAATTAGCTAGTTAGATATATCAGCTGTTCATCTCTAATGTAGGCTAGATGAATCAGGTAGTTAGATATATCAGCTGTTCATCTCTAATGTAGGCTAGATGAATCAGCAAGTTAGATATATCAGCTGTTCATCTCTAGTGTAGGCTAGATGAATCAGCTCGTTAGCTATATCAGCTGTTCATCTCTAATGTAGGCTAGATGAATCAGCTTGTTAGATATATCAGCTGTTCATCTCTAATGTTGGCTAGATGGATCAGCTAGTTAGATATATCAGCTGATCATTTCTAATGTAGGCTAGATGAATCAGCTAGTTAGCTATATCAGCTGATCATCTCTAGTGTAGGCTAGATGAATTAGCTATTTAGATATATCAGCTGTTCATCTCTAATGTAGGCTAGATGAATCAGCTAGTTAGTTATATCAGCTGTTCATCTCTAATGTAGGCTAGATGAATCAGCTAGTTAGATATATCAGCTGTTCATCTGTAATGTAGGCTAGATGGATCAGCTAGTTAGATATATCAGCTGATCATCTCTAATGTAGGCTAGAGGAATCAGCAGGTTAGCTATATCTGCTGATCATCTCTAGTGTAGGCTAGATGAATTAGCTAGTTAGATATATCAGCTGTTCATCTGTAATGTAGGCTAGATGGATCAGCTAGTTAGATATATCAGCTGATCATCTCTAATGTAGGCTAGATGAATCAGCTAGTTAGCTATATCAGCTGATCATCTCTAGTGTAGGCTAGATGAATTAGCTAGTTAGATATATCAGCTGTTAGTCTCTAATGTAGGCTAGATGAATCAGGTAGTTAGATATATCAGCTGTTCATCTCTAATGTAGGCTAGATGAATCAGCTAGTTAGATATATCAGCTGTTCATCTCTAATGTAGGCTAGATGAATCAGGTAGTTAGATATATCAGCTGATCATCTCTAATGTAGGCTAAATATATCAGCTGTTCATCTGTAATGTAGGCTAGATGGATCAGCTAGTTGGATATATCAGCTGTTCATCTCGAGTGTAGGGTAGATGAATCAGCTAGTTAGATATATCAGCTGATCACCTCTAATGTAGGCTAGATGAATCAGGTAGTTAGATATATCAGCTGATCATCTCTAATGTAGGCTAGATGCATCAGCTAGTTAGATATATCAGCTGATCATCTCTAATGTAGGCTAGATGAATCAGCTAGTTAGAAATATCAGCTGTTCATCTCTAATGTAGGCTAGATGGATCAGCTAGTTAGATATATCAGCTGATCATCTCTAATGTAGGCTAGATGAATCAGCTAGTTAGCTATATCAGCTGATCATCTCTAGTGTAGGCTAGATGAATTAGCTAGTTAGATATATCAACTGTTCATCTCTAATGTTGGCTAGATGAATCAGCTTGTTAGTTATATCAGCTGTTCATCTCTAATGTAGGCTAGATGAATCAGCTAGTTAGATATATCAGCTGTTCATCTCTAGTGTAGGCTAGATGAATACGCTAGTTAGCTATATCAGCTGTTCATCTCTAATGTAGGCTAGATGAATCAGCTAGTTAGATATATCAGCTGTTCATCTCTAATGTAGGCTAGATGAATCAGCAAGATAGATATATCACCTGTTCATCTCTAGTGTAGGCTAGATGAATCAGCTAGTTAGCTATATCAGCTGTTCATCTCTAATGTAGGCTAGATGAATCAGCTTGTTAGATATATCAGCTGTTCATCTCTAATGTTGGCTAGATGAATCAGATAGTTAGATATATCAGCTGATCAACTATAATGTAGGCTAGATGAATCAGGTAGTTAGATATATCAGCTGTTCATCTCTAATGTAGGCTAGATGAATCAGCTAGTTAGTTATATCAGCTGTTCATCTCCAGTGTAGGCTAGATGAATCAGCTAGTTAGCTATATCAGCTGTTCATCTCTAATGTAGGCTACATGAATCAGCTTGTTAGATATATCAGCTGTTCATCTCTAATGTTGGCTAGATGAATCAGATAGTTAGATATATCAGCTGATCATCTATAATGTAGGCTAGATGAATCAGGTAGTTAGATATATCAGCTGTTCATCTCTAATGTAGGCTAGATGCATCAGTTAGCTAGATATATCAGCTGATCATCTCTAATGTAGGCTAGATGAATCAGCTAGTTAGAAATATCAGCTGTTCATCTCTAATGTAGGCTAGATGAATCAGGTAGTTAGATATATCAGCTGTTCATCTCTAATGTAGGCTAGATGAATCAGCTAGTTAGATATATCAGCTGATCATCTCTAATGTAGGCTAGATGAATCAGCTAGTTAGATATATCAGCTGTTCATCTCTAATGTAGGCTAGATGGATCAGCTAGTTAGATATATCAGCTGATCATCTCTAATGTAGGCTAGATGAATCAGCTAGTTAGATATATCAGCTGATCATCTCTAATGTAGGCTAGATGAATCAGCTAGTTAGATATATCAGCTGTTCATCTCTAATGTAGGCTAGATGGATCAGCTAGTTAGATATATCAGCTGATCATTTCTAATGTAGGCTAGATGAATCAGCTAGTTAGCTATATCAGCTGTTCATCTCTAATGTAGGCTACATGAATCAGCTTGTTAGATATATCAGCTGTTCATCTCTAATGTTGGCTAGATGAATCAGATAGTTAGATATATCAGCTGATGATCTATAATGTAGGCTAGATGAATCAGGTAGTTAGATATATCAGCTGTTCATCTCTAATGTAGGCTAGATATATCAGCTGTTCATCTGTAATATAGGCTAGATGGATCAGCTAGTTAGATATATCAGCTGATCATCTCTAATGTAGGCTAGATGAATCAGCTAGTTAGCTATATCAGCTGATCATCTCTAGTGTAGGCTAGATGAATTAGCTAGTTAGATATATCAGCTGTTCATCTCTAATGTAGGCTAGATGAATCAGGTAGTTAGATATATCAGCTGTTCATCTCTAATGTAGGCTAGATGAATCAGCTAGTTAGATATATCAGCTGTTCATCTCTAATGTAGGCTAGATGAATCAGGTAGTTAGATATATCAGCTGATCATCTCTAATGTAGGCTAGATATATCAGCTGTTCATCTGTAATGTAGGCTAGATGGATCAGCTAGTTAGATATATTGGCTGATCATCTCTAATGTAGGCTAGATGAATCAGCTAGTTAGCTATATCAGCTGATCATCTCTAGTGTAGGCTAGATGAATTAGCTAGTTAGATATATCAGCTGTTCATCTCTAATGTAGGCTAGATGAATCAACTAGTTAGTTATATCAGCTGTTCATCTCTAATGTAGGCTAGATGAATCAGCTAGTTAGCTATATCAGCTGATCATCTCTAGTGTAGGCTAGATGAATTAGCTAGTTAGATATATCAGCTGTTCATCTCTAATGTAGGCTAGATGAATCAGCAAGTTAGATATATCAGCTGTTCATCTCTAGTGTAGGCTAGATGAATCAGCTAGTTAGCTATATCAGCTGTTCATCTCTAATGTAGGCTAGATGAATCAGCTTGATAGATATATCAGCTGTTCATCTCTAATGTTGGCTAGATGAATCAGATAGTTAGATATATCAGCTGATCAACTATAATGTAGACTAGATGAATCAGGTAGTTAGATATATCAGCTGTTCATCTCTAATGTAGGCTAGATGAATCAGCTAGTTAGCTATATCAGCTGATCATCTCTAGTGTAGGCTAGATGAATTAGCTATTTAAGTATATCAGCTGTTCATCTCTAATGTAGGCTAGATGAATCAGCTAGTTAGTTATATCAGCTGTTCATCTCTAATGTAGGCTAGATGAATTAGCTAGTTAGATATATCAGCTGTTCATCTCTAATGTAGGCTAGATGAATCAGGTAGTTAGATATATAAGCTGTTCATCTCTAATGTAGGCTAGATGAATCAGCAAGTTAGATATATCAGCTGTTCATCTCCAGTGTAGGCTAGATGAATCAGCTAGTTAGCTATATCAGCTGATCATCTCTAATGTAGGCTACATGAATCAGCTAGTTAGTTATATCAGCTGTTCATCTCTAATGTAGGCTAGATGAATTAGCTAGTTAGATATATCAGCTGTTCATCTCTAATGTAGGCTAGATGAATCAGGTAGTTAGATATATAAGCTGTTCATCTCTAATGTAGGCTAGATGAATCAGCAAGTTAGATATATCAGCTGTTCATCTCCAGTGTAGGCTAGATGAATCAGCTAGTTAGCTATATCAGCTGTTCATCTCTAATGTAGGCTACATGAATCAGCTTGTTAGATATATCAGCTGTTCATCTCTAATGTTGGCTAGATGAATCAGATAGTTAGATATATCAGCTGATCAACTATAATGTAGACTAGATGAATCAGGTAGTTAGATATATCAGCTGTTCATCTCTAATGTAGGCTAGATGAATCAGCTAGTTAGCTATATCAGCTGATCATCTCTAGTGTAGGCTAGATGAATTAGCTATTTAGGTATATCAGCTGTTCATCTCTAATGTAGGCTAGATGAATCAGCTAGTTAGTTATATCAGCTGTTCATCTCTAATGTAGGCTAGATGAATTAGCTAGTTAGATATATCAGCTGTTCATCTCTAATGTAGGCTAGATGAATCAGGTAGTTAGATATATAAGCTGTTCATCTCTAATGTAGGCTAGATGAATCAGCAAGTTAGATATATCAGCTGTTCATCTCCAGTGTAGGCTAGATGAATCAGCTAGTTAGCTATATCAGCTGTTCATCTCTAATGTAGGCTACATGAATCAGCTTGTTAGATATATCAGCTGTTCATCTCTAATGTTGGCTAGATGAATCAGATAGTTAGATATATCAGCTGATGATCTATAATGTAGGCTAGATGAATCAGGTAGTTAGATATATCAGCTGTTCATCTCTAATGTAGGCTAGATATATCAGCTGTTCATCTGTAATATAGGCTAGATGGATCAGCTAGTTAGATATATCAGCTGATCATCTCTAATGTAGGCTAGATGAATCAGCTAGTTAGCTATATCAGCTGATCATCTCTAGTGTAGGCTAGATGAATTAGCTAGTTAGATATATCAGCTGTTGATCTCTAATGTAGGCTAGATGAATCAGGTAGTTAGATATATCAGCTGTTCATCTCTAATGTAGGCTAGATGAATCAGCTAGTTAGATATATCAGCTGTTCATCTCTAATGTAGGCTAGATGAATCAGGTAGTTAGATATATCAGCTGATCATCTCTAATGTAGGCTAGATATATCAGCTGTTCATCTGTAATGTAGGCTAGATGGATCAGCTAGTTAGATATATTGGCTGATCATCTCTAATGTAGGCTAGATGAATCAGCTAGTTAGCTATATCAGCTGATCATCTCTAGTGTAGGCTAGATGAATTAGCTAGTTAGATATATCAGCTGTTCATCTCTAATGTAGGCTAGATGAATCAGCAAGTTAGATATATCAGCTGTTCATCTCTAGTGTAGGCTAGATGAATCAGCTAGTTAGCTATATCAGCTGTTCATCTCTAATGTAGGCTAGATGAATCAGCTTGTTAGATATATCAGCTGTTCATCTCTAATGTTGGCTAGATGAATCAGATAGTTAGATATATCAGCTGATCAACTATAATGTAGACTAGATGAATCAGGTAGTTAGATATATCAGCTGTTCATCTCTAATGTAGGCTAGATGAATCAGCTAGTTAGATATATCAGCTGATCATCTCTAGTGTAGGCTAGATGAATTAGCTAGTTAGATATATCAGCTGTTCATCTCTAATGTAGGCTAGATGAATCAGCTAGTTAGTTATATCTCAGCTGTTCATCTCTAATGTAGGCTAGATGAATCAGCAAGTTAGATATATCAGCTGTTCATCTCCAGTGTAGGCTAGATGAATCAGCCAGTTAGCTATATCAGCTGTTCATCTCTAATGTAGACTACATGAATCAGCTTGTTAGATATATCAGCTGTTCATCTCTAATGTTGGCTAGATGAATCAGATAGTTAGATATATCAGCTGATGATCTATAATGTAGGCTAGATGAATCAGGTAGTTAGATATATCAGCTGTTCATCTCTAATGCAGGCTAGATATATCAGCTGTTCATCTGTAATGTAGGCTAGATGGATCAGCTAGTTAGATATATCAGCTGATCATCTCTAATGTAGGCTAGATGAATCAGCTAGTTAGCTATATCAGCTGATCATCTCTAGTGTAGGCTAGATGAATTAGCTAGTTAGATATATCAGCTGTTCATCTCTAATGTAGGCTAGATGAATCAGGTAGTTAGATATATCAGCTGTTCATCTCTAATGTAGGCTAGATGAATCAGCTAGTTAGATATATCAGCTGTTCATCTCTAATGTAGGCTAGATGAATCAGGTAGTTAGATATATCAGCTGATCATCTCTAATGTAGGCTAGATATATCAGCTGTTCATCTGTAATGTAGGCTAGATGGATCAGCTAGTTAGATATATTGGCTGATCATCTCTAATGTAGGCTAGATGAATCAGCTAGTTAGCTATATCAGCTGATCATCTCTAGTGTAGGCTAGATGAATTAGCTAGTTAGATATATCAGCTGTTCATCTCTAATGTAGGCTAGATGAATCAGCTAGTTAGTTATATCAGCTGTTCATCTCTAATGTAGGCTAGATGAATCAGCTAGTTAGATATATCAGCTGTTCATCTCTAGTGTAGTCTAGATGAATCAGCTAGTTAGCTATATCAGCTGTTCATCTCTAATGTAGGCTAGATGAATCAGCTAGTTAGATATATCAGCTCTTCATCTCTAATGTAAGCTAGATGAATCAGGTAGTTAGATATATCAGCTGTTCATCTCTAATGTAGGCTAGATGAATCAGCTAGTTAGATATATCAGCTGTTCATCTCTAATGTAGGCTAGCTGAATCAGGTAGTTAGATATATCAGCTGATCATCTCTAATGTAGGCTAGATGGATCAGCTAGTTAGATATATCAGCTGATCATCTCTAATGTAGGCTAGATGAATCAGATAGTTAGATATATCAGCTGTTCATCTCTAATGTAGGCTAGATGAATCAGCTAGTTAGCTAATATCAGCTGTTCATCTCGAGTGTAGGGTAGATGAATCAGCTAGTTAGATATATCAGCTGTTCATCTCTAATGTAGGCTAGATGAATCAGGTAGTTAGATATATCAGCTGATCATCTCTAATGTAGGCTAGATATATCAGCTGTTCATCTGTAATGTAGGCTAGATGGATCAGCTAGTTAGATATATTGGCTGATCATCTCTAATGTAGGCTAGATGAATCAGCTAGTTAGCTATATCAGCTGATCATCTCTAGTGTAGGCTAGATGAATTAGATAGTTAGATATATCAGCTGATGATCTATAATGTAGGCTAGATGAATCAGGTAGTTAGATATATCAGCTGTTCATCTCTAATGCAGGCTAGATATATCAGCTGTTCATCTGTAATGTAGGCTAGATGGATCAGCTAGTTAGATATATCAGCTGATCATCTCTAATGTAGGCTAGATGAATCAGCTAGTTAGCTATATCAGCTGATCATCTCTAGTGTAGGCTAGATGAATTAGCTAGTTAGATATATCAGCTGTTCATCTCTAATGTAGGCTAGATGAATCAGGTAGTTAGATATATCAGCTGTTCATCTCTAATGTAGGCTAGATGAATCAGCTAGTTAGATATATCAGCTGTTCATCTCTAATGTAGGCTAGATGAATCAGGTAGTTAGATATATCAGCTGATCATCTCTAATGTAGGCTAGATATATCAGCTGTTCATCTGTAATGTAGGCTAGATGGATCAGCTAGTTAGATATATTGGCTGATCATCTCTAATGTAGGCTAGATGAATCAGCTAGTTAGCTATATCAGCTGATCATCTCTAGTGTAGGCTAGATGAATTAGCTAGTTAGATATATCAGCTGTTCATCTCTAATGTAGGCTAGATGAATCAGCTAGTTAGTTATATCAGCTGTTCATCTCTAATGTAGGCTAGATCAATCAGCTAGTTAGATATATCAGCTGTTCATCTCTAGTGTAGTCTAGATGAATCAGCTAGTTAGCTATATCAGCTGTTCATCTCTAATGTAGGCTAGATGAATCAGCTAGTTAGATATATCAGCTCTTCATCTCTAATGTAAGCTAGATGAATCAGGTAGTTAGATATATCAGCTGTTCATCTCTAATGTAGGCTAGATGAATCAGCTAGTTAGATATATCAGCTGTTCATCTCTAATGTAGGCTAGCTGAATCAGGTAGTTAGATATATCAGCTGATCATCTCTAATGTAGGCTAGATGGATCAGCTAGTTAGATATATCAGCTGATCATCTCTAATGTAGGCTAGATGAATCAGATAGTTAGATATATCAGCTGTTCATCTCTAATGTAGGCTAGATGAATCAGCTAGTTAGCTATATCAGCTGTTCATCTCGAGTGTAGGGTAGATGAATCAGCTAGTTAGATATATCAGCTGTTCATCTCTAATGTAGGCTAGATGAATCAGGTAGTTAGATATATCAGCTGATCATCTCTAATGTAGGCTAGATATATCAGCTGTTCATCTGTAATGTAGGCTAGATGGATCAGCTAGTTAGATATATTGGCTGATCATCTCTAATGTAGGCTAGATGAATCAGCTAGTTAGCTATATCAGCTGATCATCTCTAGTGTAGGCTAGATGAATTAGCTAGTTAGATATATCAGCTGTTCATCTCTAATGTAGGCTAGATGAATCAGCTAGTTAGTTATATCAGCTGTTCATCTCTAATGTAGGCTAGATGAATCAGCTAGTTAGATATATCAGCTGTTCATCTCTAATGTAGGCTAGATGAATCAGCTAGTTAGATATATCAGCTGTTCATCTCTAATGTAGGCTAGCTGAATCAGGTAGTTAGATATATCAGCTGATCATCTCTAATGTAGGCTAGATGGATCAGCTAGTTAGATATATCAGCTGATCATCTCTAATGTAGGCTAGATGAATCAGATAGTTAGATATATCAGCTGTTCATCTCTAATGTAGGCTAGATGAATCAGCTAGTTAGCTATATCAGCTGTTCATCTCGAGTGTAGGGTAGATGAATCAGCTAGTTAGATATATCAGCTGATCATCTCTAATGTAGGCTAGATGAATCAGGTAGTTAGATATATCAGCTGTTCATCTCTAATGTAGGCTAGATGAATCAGCTAGTTAGATATATCAGCTGATCATCTCTAATGTAGGCTAGATGAATCAGCTAGTTAGATATATCAGCTGTTCATCTGTAATGTAGGCTAGATGGATCAGCTAGTTAGATATATCAGCTGTTCATCTCTAATGTAGGCTAGATGAATCAGCTAGTTAGTTATATCAGCTGTTCATCTCTAATGTAGGCTAGATGAATCAGCTAGTTAGATATATCAGCTGTTCATCTCTAGTGTAGTCTAGATGAATCAGCTAGTTAGATATATCAGCTGATCATCTCTAATGTAGGCTAGATATATCAGCTGTTCATCTGTAATGTAGGCTAGATGGATCAGCAAGTTAGATATATCAGCTGATCATCTCTAATGTAGGCTAGATGAATCAGCTAGTTAACTATATCAGCTGATCATCTCTAGTGTAGGCTAGATGAATTAGGTAGTTAGATATATCAGCTGTTCATCTCTAATGTAGGCTAGATGAATCAGCTAGTTAGATATATCAGCTGATCATCTCTAATGTAGGCTAGATGAATCAGCTAGTTAGATATATCAGCTGTTCATCTGTAATGTAGGCTAGATGGATCAGCTAGTTAGATATATCAGCTGATCATCTCTAATGTAGGCTAGAGGAATCAGCAGGTTAGCTATATCTGCTGATCATCTCTAGTGTAGGCTAGATGAATTAGCTAGTTAGATATATCAGCTGATCATCTCTAATGTAGGCTAGATGAATCAGCTAGTTAGCTAAATCTGCTGATCATCTCTAGTGTAGGCTAGATGAATTAGCTAGTTAGATATATCAGCTGATCATCTCTAATGTAGGCTAGATGAATGTGCTAGTTAGCTATATCAGCTGATCATCTCTAGTGTAGGCTAGATGAATTAGCTAGTTAGATATATCAGCTGTTCATCTCTAATGTAGGCTAGATGAATCAGCTAGTTAGTTATATCAGCTGTTCATCTCTAATGTAGGCTAGATGAATCAGCTAGTTAGATATATCAGCTGTTCATCTCTAGTGTAGTCTAAATGAATCAGCTAGTTAGATATATCAGCTGATCATCTCTAATGTAGGCTAGATATATCAGCTGTTCATCTGTAATGTAGGATAGATGGATCAGCAAGTTAGATATATCAGCTGATCATCTCTAATGTAGGCTAGATGAATCAGCTAGTTAGCTATATCAGCTGATCATCTCTAGTGTAGGCTAGATGAATTAGCTAGTTAGATATATCAGCTGTTCATCTCTAATGTAGACTAGATGAATCAGCTAGTTAGTTATATCAGCTGTTCATCTCTAATGTAGGCTAGATGAATCAGCTAGTTAGATATATCAGCTGTTCATCTCTAGTGTAGTCTAGATGAACCAGCTAGTTAGCTATATCAGCTGTTCATCTCTAATGTAGGCTAGATGAATCAGCTAGTTAGATATATCAGCTGATCATCTCTAATGTAGGCTAGATGGATCAGCTAGTTAGATATATCAGCTGATCATCTCTAATGTAGGCTAGATGAATCAGCTAGTAAGATATATCAGCTGTTCATCTCTAATGTAATCTAGATGAATCAGCTAGTTAGCTATATCAGCTGTTCATCTCGAGTGTAGGGTAGATGAATCAGCTAGTTAGATATATCAGCTGATCATCTCTAATGTAGGCTAGATGAATCAGGTAGTTAGATATATCAGCTGATCATCTCTAATGTAGGCTAGATGAATCAGCTAGTTAGATATATCAGCTGATCATCTCTAATGTAGGCTAGATGAATCAGCTAGTTAGATATATCAGCTGTTCATCTGTAATGTAGGATAGATGGATCAGCTAGTTAGATATATCAGCTGATTATCTCTAATGTAGGCTAGAGGAATCAGCAGGTTAGCTATATCTGCTGATCATCTCAAGTGTAGGCTAGATGAATTAGCTAGTTAGATATATCAGCTGTTCATCTCTAATGTAGGCTGGATGAATCAGCTAGTTAGATATATCTCAGCTGTTCATCTCTAATGTAGGCTAGATGAATCAGCAAGTTAGATATATCAGCTGTTCATCTCCAGTGTAGGCTAGATGAATCAGCTAGTTAGCTATATCAGCTGTTCATCTCTAATGTAGGCTACATGAATCAGCTTGTTAGATATATCAGCTGTTCATCTCTAATGTAGGCTAGATGAATCAGGTAGTTAGATATATCAGCTGATCATCTCTAATGTAGGCTAGATATATCAGCTGTTCATCTGTAATGTAGACTAGATGGATCAGCTAGTTGGATATATCAGCTGTTCATCTCGAGTGTAGGGTAGATGAATCAGCTAGTTAGATATATCATCTGATCATCTCTAATGTAGGCTAGATGAATCAGGTAGTTAGATATATCAGCTGATCATCTCTAATGTAGGCTAGATGAATCAGCTAGTTAGATATATCAGCTGATCACCTCTAATGTAGGCTAGAGGAATCAGCAGGTTAGCTATATCTGCTGATCATCTCTAGTGTAGGCTAGATGAATTAGCTAGTTGGATATATCAGCTGTTCATCTCTAATGTAGGCTAGATGAATCAGCTAGTTAGTTATATCTCAGCTGTTCATCTCTAATGTAGACTAGATGAATCAGCTTGTTAGATATATCAGCTGTTCATCTCTAATGTTGGCTAGATGAATCAGATAGTTAGATATATCTGCTGATCATCTATAATGTAGGCTAGATGAATCAGGTAGTTAGATATATCAGCTGTTCATCTCTAATGTAGGCTAGATGCATCAGCTAGTTAGATATATCAGCTGATCATCTCTAATGTAGGCTAGATGAATCAGCTAGTTAGAAATATCAGCTGTTCATCTCTAATGTAGGCTAGATGGATCAGCTAGTTAGATATATCAGCTGATCATCTCTAATGTAGGCTAGATGAATCAGCTAGTTAGCTATATCAGCTGATCATCTCTAGTGTAGGCTAGATGAATTAGCTAGTTAGATATATCAGCTGTTCATCTCTAATGTAGGCTAGATGGATCAGCTAGTTAGCTATATCAGCTGATCATCTCTAGTGTAGGCTAGATGAATTAGCTAGTTAGATATATCTGCTGATCATCTCTAGTGTAGGCTAGATGAATCAGGTAGTTAGATATATCAGCTGTTCATCTCTAATGTAGGCTAGATGAATCAGCTAGTTAGATATATCAGCTGTTCATCTCTAATGTAGGCTAGATGAATCAGGTAGTTAGATATATCAGCTGATCATCTCTAATGTAGGCTAGATATATCAGCTGTTCATCTGTAATGTAGGCTAGATGGATCAGCTAGTTAGATATATTGGCTGATCATCTCTAATGTAGGCTAGATGAATCAGCTAGTTAGCTATATCAGCTGATCATCTCTAGTGTAGGCTAGATGAATTAGCTAGTTAGATATATCAGCTGTTCATCTCTAATGTAGGCTAGATGAATCAGCTAGTTAGTTATATCAGCTGTTCATCTCTAATGTAGGCTAGATGAATCAGCTAGTTAGATATATCAGCTGTTCATCTCTAGTGTAGTCTAGATGAATCAGCTAGTTAGCTATATCAGCTGTTCATCTCTAATGTAGGCTAGATGAATCAGCTAGTTAGATATATCAGCTCTTCATCTCTAATGTAAGCTAGATGAATCAGGTAGTTAGATATATCAGCTGTTCATCTCTAATGTAGGCTAGATGAATCAGCTAGTTAGATATATCAGCTGTTCATCTCTAATGTAGGCTAGCTGAATCAGGTAGTTAGATATATCAGCTGATCATCTCTAATGTAGGCTAGATGGATCAGCTAGTTAGATATATCAGCTGATCATCTCTAATGTAGGCTAGATGAATCAGATAGTTAGATATATCAGCTGTTCATCTCTAATGTAGGCTAGATGAATCAGCTAGTTAGCTATATCAGCTGTTCATCTCGAGTGTAGGGTAGATGAATCAGCTAGTTAGATATATCAGCTGTTCATCTCTAATGTAGGCTAGATGAATCAGGTAGTTAGATATATCAGCTGATCATCTCTAATGTAGGCTAGATATATCAGCTGTTCATCTGTAATGTAGGCTAGATGGATCAGCTAGTTAGATATATTGGCTGATCATCTCTAATGTAGGCTAGATGAATCAGCTAGTTAGCTATATCAGCTGATCATCTCTAGTGTAGGCTAGATGAATTAGCTAGTTAGATATATCAGCTGTTCATCTCTAATGTAGGCTAGATGAATCAGCTAGTTAGTTATATCAGCTGTTCATCTCTAATGTAGGCTAGATGAATCAGCTAGTTAGATATATCAGCTGTTCATCTCTAGTGTAGTCTAGATGAATCAGCTAGTTAGCTATATCAGCTGTTCATCTCTAATGTAGGCTAGATGAATCAGCTAGTTAGATATATCAGCTCTTCATCTCTAATGTAAGCTAGATGAATCAGGTAGTTAGATATATCAGCTGTTCATCTCTAATGTAGGCTAGATGAATCAGCTAGTTAGATATATCAGCTGTTCATCTCTAATGTAGGCTAGCTGAATCAGGTAGTTAGATATATCAGCTGATCATCTCTAATGTAGGCTAGATGGATCAGCTAGTTAGATATATCAGCTGATCATCTCTAATGTAGGCTAGATGAATCAGATAGTTAGATATATCAGCTGTTCATCTCTAATGTAGGCTAGATGAATCAGCTAGTTAGCTATATCAGCTGTTCATCTCGAGTGTAGGGTAGATGAATCAGCTAGTTAGATATATCAGCTGATCATCTCTAATGTAGGCTAGATGAATCAGGTAGTTAGATATATCAGCTGTTCATCTCTAATGTAGGCTAGATGAATCAGCTAGTTAGATATATCAGCTGATCATCTCTAATGTAGGCTAGATGAATCAGCTAGTTAGATATATCAGCTGTTCATCTGTAATGTAGGCTAGATGGATCAGCTAGTTAGATATATCAGCTGTTCATCTCTAATGTAGGCTAGATGAATCAGCTAGTTAGTTATATCAGCTGTTCATCTCTAATGTAGGCTAGATGAATCAGCTAGTTAGATATATCAGCTGTTCATCTCTAGTGTAGTCTAGATGAATCAGCTAGTTAGATATATCAGCTGATCATCTCTAATGTAGGCTAGATATATCAGCTGTTCATCTGTAATGTAGGCTAGATGGATCAGCAAGTTAGATATATCAGCTGATCATCTCTAATGTAGGCTAGATGAATCAGCTAGTTAACTATATCAGCTGATCATCTCTAGTGTAGGCTAGATGAATTAGCTAGTTAGATATATCAGCTGTTCATCTCTAATGTAGGCTAGATGAATCAGCTAGTTAGATATATCAGCTGATCATCTCTAATGTAGGCTAGATGAATCAGCTAGTTAGATATATCAGCTGTTCATCTGTAATGTAGGCTAGATGGATCAGCTAGTTAGATATATCAGCTGATCATCTCTAATGTAGGCTAGAGGAATCAGCAGGTTAGCTATATCTGCTGATCATCTCTAGTGTAGGCTAGATGAATTAGCTAGTTAGATATATCAGCTGATCATCTCTAATGTAGGCTAGATGAATCAGCTAGTTAGCTAAATCTGCTGATCATCTCTAGTGTAGGCTAGATGAATTAGCTAGTTAGATATATCAGCTGATCATCTCTAATGTAGGCTAGATGAATGTGCTAGTTAGCTATATCAGCTGATCATCTCTAGTGTAGGCTAGATGAATTAGCTAGTTAGATATATCAGCTGTTCATCTCTAATGTAGGCTAGATGAATCAGCTAGTTAGTTATATCAGCTGTTCATCTCTAATGTAGGCTAGATGAATCAGCTAGTTAGATATATCAGCTGTTCATCTCTAGTGTAGTCTAGATGAATCAGCTAGTTAGATATATCAGCTGATCATCTCTAATGTAGGCTAGATATATCAGCTGTTCATCTGTAATGTAGGCTAGATGGATCAGCAAGTTAGATATATCAGCTGATCATCTCTAATGTAGGCTAGATGAATCAGCTAGTTAGCTATATCAGCTGATCATCTCTAGTGTAGGCTAGATGAATTAGCTAGTTAGATATATCAGCTGTTCATCTCTAATGTAGACTAGATGAATCAGCTAGTTAGTTATATCAGCTGTTCATCTCTAATGTAGGCTAGATGAATCAGCTAGTTAGATATATCAGCTGTTCATCTCTAGTGTAGTCTAGATGAACCAGCTAGTTAGCTATATCAGCTGTTCATCTCTAATGTAGGCTAGATGAATCAGCTAGTTAGATATATCAGCTGATCATCTCTAATGTAGGCTAGATGGATCAGCTAGTTAGATATATCAGCTGATCATCTCTAATGTAGGCTAGATGAATCAGCTAGTAAGATATATCAGCTGTTCATCTCTAATGTAATCTAGATGAATCAGCTAGTTAGCTATATCAGCTGTTCATCTCGAGTGTAGGGTAGATGAATCAGCTAGTTAGATATATCAGCTGATCATCTCTAATGTAGGCTAGATGAATCAGGTAGTTAGATATATCAGCTGATCATCTCTAATGTAGGCTAGATGAATCAGCTAGTTAGATATATCAGCTGATCATCTCTAATGTAGGCTAGATGAATCAGCTAGTTAGATATATCAGCTGTTCATCTGTAATGTAGGCTAGATGGATCAGCTAGTTAGATATATCAGCTGATTATCTCTAATGTAGGCTAGAGGAATCAGCAGGTTAGCTATATCTGCTGATCATCTCAAGTGTAGGCTAGATGAATTAGCTAGTTAGATATATCAGCTGTTCATCTCTAATGTAGGCTGGATGAATCAGCTAGTTAGATATATCTCAGCTGTTCATCTCTAATGTAGGCTAGATGAATCAGCAAGTTAGATATATCAGCTGTTCATCTCCAGTGTAGGCTAGATGAATCAGCTAGTTAGCTATATCAGCTGTTCATCTCTAATGTAGGCTACATGAATCAGCTTGTTAGATATATCAGCTGTTCATCTCTAATGTAGGCTAGATGAATCAGGTAGTTAGATATATCAGCTGATCATCTCTAATGTAGGCTAGATATATCAGCTGTTCATCTGTAATGTAGACTAGATGGATCAGCTAGTTGGATATATCAGCTGTTCATCTCGAGTGTAGGGTAGATGAATCAGCTAGTTAGATATATCATCTGATCATCTCTAATGTAGGCTAGATGAATCAGGTAGTTAGATATATCAGCTGATCATCTCTAATGTAGGCTAGATGAATCAGCTAGTTAGATATATCAGCTGATCATCTCTAATGTAGGCTAGAGGAATCAGCAGGTTAGCTATATCTGCTGATCATCTCTAGTGTAGGCTAGATGAATTAGCTAGTTGGATATATCAGCTGTTCATCTCTAATGTAGGCTAGATGAATCAGCTAGTTAGTTATATCTCAGCTGTTCATCTCTAATGTAGACTAGATGAATCAGCTTGTTAGATATATCAGCTGTTCATCTCTAATGTTGGCTAGATGAATCAGATAGTTAGATATATCTGCTGATCATCTATAATGTAGGCTAGATGAATCAGGTAGTTAGATATATCAGCTGTTCATCTCTAATGTAGGCTAGATGCATCAGCTAGTTAGATATATCAGCTGATCATCTCTAATGTAGGCTAGATGAATCAGCTAGTTAGAAATATCAGCTGTTCATCTCTAATGTAGGCTAGATGGATCAGCTAGTTAGATATATCAGCTGATCATCTCTAATGTAGGCTAGATGAATCAGCTAGTTAGCTATATCAGCTGATCATCTCTAGTGTAGGCTAGATGAATTAGCTAGTTAGATATATCAGCTGTTCATCTCTAATGTAGGCTAGATGGATCAGCTAGTTAGATATATCAGCTGATTATCTCTAATGTAGGCTAGAGGAATCAGCAGGTTAGCTATATCTGCTGATCATCTCTAGTGTAGGCTAGATGAATTAGCTAGTTAGATATATCAGCTGTTCATCTCTAATGTAGGCTGGATGAATCAGCTAGTTAGATATATCTCAGCTGTTCATCTCTAATGTAGGCTAGATGAATCAGCAAGTTAGATATATCAGCTGTTCATCTCCAGTGTAGGCTAGATGAATCAGCTAGTTAGCTATATCAGCTGTTCATCTCTAATGTAGGCTACATGAATCAGCTTGTTAGATATATCAGCTGTTCATCTCTAATGTAGGCTAGATGAATCAGGTAGTTAGATATATCAGCTGATCATCTCTAATGTAGGCTAGATATATCAGCTGTTCATCTGTAATGTAGACTAGATGGATCAGCTAGTTGGATATATCAGCTGTTCATCTCGAGTGTAGGGTAGATGAATCAGCTAGTTAGATATATCAGCTGATCATCTCTAATGTAGGCTAGATGAATCAGGTAGTTAGATATATCAGCTGATCATCTATAATGTAGGCTAGATGAATCAGCTAGTTAGATATATCAGCTGATCATCTCTAATGTAGGCTAGAGGAATCAGCAGGTTAGCTATATCTGCTGATCATCTCTAGTGTAGGCTAGATGAATTAGCTAGTTGGATATATCAGCTGTTCATCACTAATGTTGGCTAGATGAATCAGCTAGTTAGTTATATCTCAGCTGTTCATCTCTAATGTAGACTAGATGAATCAGCTTGTTAGATATATCAGCTGTTCATCTCTAATGTTGGCTAGATGAATCAGATAGTTAGATATATCAGCTGATCATCTATAATGTAGGCTAGATGAATCAGGTAGTTAGATATATCAGCTGTTCATCTCTAATGTAGGCTAGATGCATCAGCTAGTTAGATATATCAGCTGATCATCTCTAATGTAGGCTAGATGAATCAGCTAGTTAGAAATATCAGCTGTTCATCTCTAATGTAGGCTAGATGGATCAGCTAGTTAGATATATCAGCTGATCATCTCTAATGTAGGCTAGATGAATCAGCTAGTTAGCTATATCAGCTGATCATCTCTAGTGTAGGCTAGATGAATTAGCTAGTTAGATATATCAGCTGTTCATCTCTAATGTAGGCTAGATGAATCAGCTAGTTAGTTATATCAGCTATTCATCTCTAATGTAGGCTAGATGAATCAGCTTGTTAGATATATCAGCTGTTCATCTCTAATGTAGGCTAGATGAATCAGCTAGTTAGATATATCAGCTGATCATCTCTAATGTAGGCTAGATATATCAGCTGTTCATCTGTAATGTAGACTAGATGGATCAGCTAGTTGGATATATCAGCTGTTCATCTCGAGTGTAGGGTAGATGAATCAGCTAGTTAGATATATCATCTGATCATCTCTAATGTAGGCTAGATGAATCAGGTAGTTAGATATATCAGCTGATCATCTCTAATGTAGGCTAGATGAATCAGCTAGTTAGATATATCAGCTGATCATCTCTAATGTAGGCTAGAGGAATCAGCAGGTTAGCTATATCTGCTGATCATCTCTAGTGTAGGCTAGATGAATTAGCTAGTTGGATATATCAGCTGTTCATCTCTAATGTAGGCTAGATGAATCAGCTAGTTAGTTATATCTCAGCTGTTCATCTCTAATGTAGACTAGATGAATCAGCTTGTTAGATATATCAGCTGTTCATCTCTAATGTTGGCTAGATGAATCAGATAGTTAGATATATCTGCTGATCATCTATAATGTAGGCTAGATGAATCAGGTAGTTAGATATATCAGCTGTTCATCTCTAATGTAGGCTAGATGCATCAGCTAGTTAGATATATCAGCTGATCATCTCTAATGTAGGCTAGATGAATCAGCTAGTTAGAAATATCAGCTGTTCATCTCTAATGTAGGCTAGATGGATCAGCTAGTTAGATATATCAGCTGATCATCTCTAATGTAGGCTAGATGAATCAGCTAGTTAGCTATATCAGCTGATCATCTCTAGTGTAGGCTAGATGAATTAGCTAGTTAGATATATCAGCTGTTCATCTCTAATGTAGGCTAGATGGATCAGCTAGTTAGCTATATCAGCTGATCATCTCTAGTGTAGGCTAGATGAATTAGCTAGTTAGATATATCTGCTGATCATCTCTAGTGTAGGCTAGATGAATCAGGTAGTTAGATATATCAGCTGTTCATCTCTAGTGTAGTCTAGATGAACCAGCTAGTTAGCTATATCAGCTGTTCATCTCTAATGTAGGCTAGATGAATCAGCTAGTTAGATATATCAGCTGATCATCTCTAATGTAGGCTAGATGGATCAGCTAGTTAGATATATCAGCTGATCATCTCTAATGTAGGCTAGATGAATCAGCTAGTAAGATATATCAGCTGTTCATCTCTAATGTAATCTAGATGAATCAGCTAGTTAGCTATATCAGCTGTTCATCTCGAGTGTAGGGTAGATGAATCAGCTAGTTAGATATATCAGCTGATCATCTCTAATGTAGGCTAGATGAATCAGGTAGTTAGATATATCAGCTGATCATCTCTAATGTAGGCTAGATGAATCAGCTAGTTAGATATATCAGCTGATCATCTCTAATGTAGGCTAGATGAATCAGCTAGTTAGATATATCAGCTGTTCATCTGTAATGTAGGATAGATGGATCAGCTAGTTAGATATATCAGCTGATTATCTCTAATGTAGGCTAGAGGAATCAGCAGGTTAGCTATATCTGCTGATCATCTCAAGTGTAGGCTAGATGAATTAGCTAGTTAGATATATCAGCTGTTCATCTCTAATGTAGGCTGGATGAATCAGCTAGTTAGATATATCTCAGCTGTTCATCTCTAATGTAGGCTAGATGAATCAGCAAGTTAGATATATCAGCTGTTCATCTCCAGTGTAGGCTAGATGAATCAGCTAGTTAGCTATATCAGCTGTTCATCTCTAATGTAGGCTACATGAATCAGCTTGTTAGATATATCAGCTGTTCATCTCTAATGTAGGCTAGATGAATCAGGTAGTTAGATATATCAGCTGATCATCTCTAATGTAGGCTAGATATATCAGCTGTTCATCTGTAATGTAGACTAGATGGATCAGCTAGTTGGATATATCAGCTGTTCATCTCGAGTGTAGGGTAGATGAATCAGCTAGTTAGATATATCATCTGATCATCTCTAATGTAGGCTAGATGAATCAGGTAGTTAGATATATCAGCTGATCATCTCTAATGTAGGCTAGATGAATCAGCTAGTTAGATATATCAGCTGATCATCTCTAATGTAGGCTAGAGGAATCAGCAGGTTAGCTATATCTGCTGATCATCTCTAGTGTAGGCTAGATGAATTAGCTAGTTGGATATATCAGCTGTTCATCTCTAATGTAGGCTAGATGAATCAGCTAGTTAGTTATATCTCAGCTGTTCATCTCTAATGTAGACTAGATGAATCAGCTTGTTAGATATATCAGCTGTTCATCTCTAATGTTGGCTAGATGAATCAGATAGTTAGATATATCTGCTGATCATCTATAATGTAGGCTAGATGAATCAGGTAGTTAGATATATCAGCTGTTCATCTCTAATGTAGGCTAGATGCATCAGCTAGTTAGATATATCAGCTGATCATCTCTAATGTAGGCTAGATGAATCAGCTAGTTAGAAATATCAGCTGTTCATCTCTAATGTAGGCTAGATGGATCAGCTAGTTAGATATATCAGCTGATCATCTCTAATGTAGGCTAGATGAATCAGCTAGTTAGCTATATCAGCTGATCATCTCTAGTGTAGGCTAGATGAATTAGCTAGTTAGATATATCAGCTGTTCATCTCTAATGTAGGCTAGATGGATCAGCTAGTTAGCTATATCAGCTGATCATCTCTAGTGTAGGCTAGATGAATTAGCTAGTTAGATATATCTGCTGATCATCTCTAGTGTAGGCTAGATGAATCAGGTAGTTAGATATATCAGCTGTTCATCTCTAATGTAGGCTAGATGAATCAGCTAGTTAGATATATCAGCTGTTCATCTCTAATGTAGGCTAGATGAATCAGGTAGTTAGATATATCAGCTGATCATCTCTAATGTAGGCTAGATATATCAGCTGTTCATCTGTAATGTAGGCTAGATGGATCAGCTAGTTAGATATATTGGCTGATCATCTCTAATGTAGGCTAGATGAATCAGCTAGTTAGCTATATCAGCTGATCATCTCTAGTGTAGGCTAGATGAATTAGCTAGTTAGATATATCAGCTGTTCATCTCTAATGTAGGCTAGATGAATCAGCTAGTTAGTTATATCAGCTGTTCATCTCTAATGTAGGCTAGATGAATCAGCTAGTTAGATATATCAGCTGTTCATCTCTAGTGTAGTCTAGATGAATCAGCTAGTTAGCTATATCAGCTGTTCATCTCTAATGTAGGCTAGATGAATCAGCTAGTTAGATATATCAGCTCTTCATCTCTAATGTAAGCTAGATGAATCAGGTAGTTAGATATATCAGCTGTTCATCTCTAATGTAGGCTAGATGAATCAGCTAGTTAGATATATCAGCTGTTCATCTCTAATGTAGGCTAGCTGAATCAGGTAGTTAGATATATCAGCTGATCATCTCTAATGTAGGCTAGATGGATCAGCTAGTTAGATATATCAGCTGATCATCTCTAATGTAGGCTAGATGAATCAGATAGTTAGATATATCAGCTGTTCATCTCTAATGTAGGCTAGATGAATCAGCTAGTTAGCTATATCAGCTGTTCATCTCGAGTGTAGGGTAGATGAATCAGCTAGTTAGATATATCAGCTGTTCATCTCTAATGTAGGCTAGATGAATCAGGTAGTTAGATATATCAGCTGATCATCTCTAATGTAGGCTAGATATATCAGCTGTTCATCTGTAATGTAGGCTAGATGGATCAGCTAGTTAGATATATTGGCTGATCATCTCTAATGTAGGCTAGATGAATCAGCTAGTTAGCTATATCAGCTGATCATCTCTAGTGTAGGCTAGATGAATTAGCTAGTTAGATATATCAGCTGTTCATCTCTAATGTAGGCTAGATGAATCAGCTAGTTAGTTATATCAGCTGTTCATCTCTAATGTAGGCTAGATGAATCAGCTAGTTAGATATATCAGCTGTTCATCTCTAGTGTAGTCTAGATGAATCAGCTAGTTAGCTATATCAGCTGTTCATCTCTAATGTAGGCTAGATGAATCAGCTAGTTAGATATATCAGCTCTTCATCTCTAATGTAAGCTAGATGAATCAGGTAGTTAGATAATATCAGCTGTTCATCTCTAATGTAGGCTAGATGAATCAGCTAGTTAGATATATCAGCTGTTCATCTCTAATGTAGGCTAGCTGAATCAGGTAGTTAGATATATCAGCTGATCATCTCTAATGTAGGCTAGATGGATCAGCTAGTTAGATATATCAGCTGATCATCTCTAATGTAGGCTAGATGAATCAGATAGTTAGATATATCAGCTGTTCATCTCTAATGTAGGCTAGATGAATCAGCTAGTTAGCTATATCAGCTGTTCATCTCGAGTGTAGGGTAGATGAATCAGCTAGTTAGATATATCAGCTGATCATCTCTAATGTAGGCTAGATGAATCAGGTAGTTAGATATATCAGCTGTTCATCTCTAATGTAGGCTAGATGAATCAGCTAGTTAGATATATCAGCTGATCATCTCTAATGTAGGCTAGATGAATCAGCTAGTTAGATATATCAGCTGTTCATCTGTAATGTAGGCTAGATGGATCAGCTAGTTAGATATATCAGCTGTTCATCTCTAATGTAGGCTAGATGAATCAGCTAGTTAGTTATATCAGCTGTTCATCTCTAATGTAGGCTAGATGAATCAGCTAGTTAGATATATCAGCTGTTCATCTCTAGTGTAGTCTAGATGAATCAGCTAGTTAGATATATCAGCTGATCATCTCTAATGTAGGCTAGATATATCAGCTGTTCATCTGTAATGTAGGCTAGATGGATCAGCAAGTTAGATATATCAGCTGATCATCTCTAATGTAGGCTAGATGAATCAGCTAGTTAACTATATCAGCTGATCATCTCTAGTGTAGGCTAGATGAATTAGCTAGTTAGATATATCAGCTGTTCATCTCTAATGTAGGCTAGATGAATCAGCTAGTTAGATATATCAGCTGATCATCTCTAATGTAGGCTAGATGAATCAGCTAGTTAGATATATCAGCTGTTCATCTGTAATGTAGGCTAGATGGATCAGCTAGTTAGATATATCAGCTGATCATCTCTAATGTAGGCTAGAGGAATCAGCAGGTTAGCTATATCTGCTGATCATCTCTAGTGTAGGCTAGATGAATTAGCTAGTTAGATATATCAGCTGATCATCTCTAATGTAGGCTAGATGAATCAGCTAGTTAGCTAAATCTGCTGATCATCTCTAGTGTAGGCTAGATGAATTAGCTAGTTAGATATATCAGCTGATCATCTCTAATGTAGGCTAGATGAATGTGCTAGTTAGCTATATCAGCTGATCATCTCTAGTGTAGGCTAGATGAATTAGCTAGTTAGATATATCAGCTGTTCATCTCTAATGTAGGCTAGATGAATCAGCTAGTTAGTTATATCAGCTGTTCATCTCTAATGTAGGCTAGATGAATCAGCTAGTTAGATATATCAGCTGTTCATCTCTAGTGTAGTCTAGATGAATCAGCTAGTTAGATATATCAGCTGATCATCTCTAATGTAGGCTAGATATATCAGCTGTTCATCTGTAATGTAGGCTAGATGGATCAGCAAGTTAGATATATCAGCTGATCATCTCTAATGTAGGCTAGATGAATCAGCTAGTTAGCTATATCAGCTGATCATCTCTAGTGTAGGCTAGATGAATTAGCTAGTTAGATATATCAGCTGTTCATCTCTAATGTAGACTAGATGAATCAGCTAGTTAGTTATATCAGCTGTTCATCTCTAATGTAGGCTAGATGAATCAGCTAGTTAGATATATCAGCTGTTCATCTCTAGTGTAGTCTAGATGAACCAGCTAGTTAGCTATATCAGCTGTTCATCTCTAATGTAGGCTAGATGAATCAGCTAGTTAGATATATCAGCTGATCATCTCTAATGTAGGCTAGATGGATCAGCTAGTTAGATATATCAGCTGATCATCTCTAATGTAGGCTAGATGAATCAGCTAGTAAGATATATCAGCTGTTCATCTCTAATGTAATCTAGATGAATCAGCTAGTTAGCTATATCAGCTGTTCATCTCGAGTGTAGGGTAGATGAATCAGCTAGTTAGATATATCAGCTGATCATCTCTAATGTAGGCTAGATGAATCAGGTAGTTAGATATATCAGCTGATCATCTCTAATGTAGGCTAGATGAATCAGCTAGTTAGATATATCAGCTGATCATCTCTAATGTAGGCTAGATGAATCAGCTAGTTAGATATATCAGCTGTTCATCTGTAATGTAGGCTAGATGGATCAGCTAGTTAGATATATCAGCTGATTATCTCTAATGTAGGCTAGAGGAATCAGCAGGTTAGCTATATCTGCTGATCATCTCAAGTGTAGGCTAGATGAATTAGCTAGTTAGATATATCAGCTGTTCATCTCTAATGTAGGCTGGATGAATCAGCTAGTTAGATATATCTCAGCTGTTCATCTCTAATGTAGGCTAGATGAATCAGCAAGTTAGATATATCAGCTGTTCATCTCCAGTGTAGGCTAGATGAATCAGCTAGTTAGCTATATCAGCTGTTCATCTCTAATGTAGGCTACATGAATCAGCTTGTTAGATATATCAGCTGTTCATCTCTAATGTAGGCTAGATGAATCAGGTAGTTAGATATATCAGCTGATCATCTCTAATGTAGGCTAGATATATCAGCTGTTCATCTGTAATGTAGACTAGATGGATCAGCTAGTTGGATATATCAGCTGTTCATCTCGAGTGTAGGGTAAATGAATCAGCTAGTTAGATATATCATCTGATCATCTCTAATGTAGGCTAGATGAATCAGGTAGTTAGATATATCAGCTGATCATCTCTAAGTGTAGGCTAGATGAATCAGCTAGTTAGGATATATCAGCTGATCATCTCTAATGTAGGCTAGATGAATCAGCTAGTTAGTTATATCTCAGCTGTTCATCTCTAATGTAGACTAGATGAATCAGCTTGTTAGATATATCAGCTGTTCATCTCTAATGTTGGCTAGATGAATCAGATAGTTAGATATATCTGCTGATCATCTATAATGTAGGCTAGATGAATCAGGTAGTTAGATATATCAGCTGTTCATCTCTAATGTAGGCTAGATGCATCAGCTAGTTAGATATATCAGCTGATCATCTCTAATGTAGGCTAGATGAATCAGCTAGTTAGAAATATCAGCTGTTCATCTCTAATGTAGGCTAGATGGATCAGCTAGTTAGATATATCAGCTGATCATCTCTAATGTAGGCTAGATGAATCAGCTAGTTAGCTATATCAGCTGATCATCTCTAGTGTAGGCTAGATGAATTAGCTAGTTAGATATATCAGCTGTTCATCTCTAATGTAGGCTAGATGGATCAGCTAGTTAGATATATCAGCTGATTATCTCTAATGTAGGCTAGAGGAATCAGCAGGTTAGCTATATCTGCTGATCATCTCTAGTGTAGGCTAGATGAATTAGCTAGTTAGATATATCAGCTGTTCATCTCTAATGTAGGCTGGATGAATCAGCTAGTTAGATATATCTCAGCTGTTCATCTCTAATGTAGGCTAGATGAATCAGCAAGTTAGATATATCAGCTGTTCATCTCCAGTGTAGGCTAGATGAATCAGCTAGTTAGCTATATCAGCTGTTCATCTCTAATGTAGGCTACATGAATCAGCTTGTTAGATATATCAGCTGTTCATCTCTAATGTTGGCTAGATGAATCAGATAGTTAGATATATCTGCTGATCATCTATAATGTAGGCTAGATGAATCAGGTAGTTAGATATATCAGCTGTTCATCTCTAATGTAGGCTAGATGCATCAGCTAGTTAGATATATCAGCTGATCATCTCTAATGTAGGCTAGATGAATCAGCTAGTTAGAAATATCAGCTGTTCATCTCTAATGTAGGCTAGATGGATCAGCTAGTTAGATATATCAGCTGATCATCTCTAATGTAGGCTAGATGAATCAGCTAGTTAGCTATATCAGCTGATCATCTCTAGTGTAGGCTAGATGAATTAGCTAGTTGGATATATCAGCTGTTCATCACTAATGTTGGCTAGATGAATCAGCTAGTTAGTTATATCTCAGCTGTTCATCTCTAATGTAGACTAGATGAATCAGCTTGTTAGATATATCAGCTGTTCATCTCTAATGTTGGCTAGATGAATCAGATAGTTAGATATATCAGCTGATCATCTATAATGTAGGCTAGATGAATCAGGTAGTTAGATATATCAGCTGTTCATCTCTAATGTAGGCTAGATGCATCAGCTAGTTAGATATATCAGCTGATCATCTCTAATGTAGGCTAGATGAATCAGCTAGTTAGAAATATCAGCTGTTCATCTCTAATGTAGGCTAGATGGATCAGCTAGTTAGATATATCAGCTGATCATCTCTAATGTAGGCTAGATGAATCAGCTAGTTAGCTATATCAGCTGATCATCTCTAGTGTAGGCTAGATGAATTAGCTAGTTAGATATATCAGCTGTTCATCTCTAATGTAGGCTAGATGAATCAGCTAGTTAGTTATATCAGCTATTCATCTCTAATGTAGGCTAGATGAATCAGCTAGTAAGATATATCAGCTGTTCATCTCTAGTGTAGGCTAGATGAATACGCTAGTTAGCTATATCAGCTGTTCATCTCTAATGTAGGCTAGATGAATCAGCTAGTTAGATATATCAGCTGTTCATCTCTAATGTAGGCTAGATGAATCAGCAAGTTAGATATATCAGCTGTTCATCTCTAGTGTAGGCTAGATGAATCAGCTAGTTAGAAATATCAGCTGTTCATCTCTAATGTAGGCTAGATGGATCAGCTAGTTAGATATATCAGCTGATCATCTCTAATGTAGGCTAGATGAATCAGCTAGTTAGCTATATCAGCTGATCATCTCTAGTGTAGGCTAGATGAATTAGCTAGTTAGATATATCAGCTGTTCATCTCTAATGTAGGCTAGATGAATCAGCTAGTTAGTTATATCAGCTGTTCATCTCTAATGTAGGCTAGATGAATCAGCTAGTTAGATATATCAGCTGCTCATCTCTAGTGTAGGCTAGATGAATACGCTAGTTAGCTATATCAGCTGTTCATCTCTAATGTAGACTAGATGAATCAGCTAGTTAGATATATCAGCTGTTCATCTCTAATGTAGGCTAGATGAATCACCTAGTTAGATATATCAGCTGACCATCTCTAATGTAGGCTAGATGAATCAGCTAGTTAGCTATATCAGCTGATCATCTCTAGTGTAGGCTAGATGAATTAGCTAGTTAGATATATCAGCTGTTCATCTCTAATGTAGGCTAGATGAATCAGGTAGTTAGATATATCAGCTGTTCATCTCTAATGTAGGCTAGATGAATCAGCAAGTTAGATATATCAGCTGTTCATCTCTAGTGTAGGCTAGATGAATCAGCTCGTTAGCTATATCATCTGTTCATCTCTAATGTAGGCTAGATGAATCAGCTTGTTAGATATATCAGCTGTTCATCTCTAATGTTGGCTAGATGGATCAGCTAGTTAGATATATCAGCTGATCATTTCTAATGTAGGCTAGATGAATCAGCTAGTTAGCTATATCAGCTGATCATCTCTAGTGTAGGCTAGATGAATTAGCTATTTAGATATATCAGCTGTTCATCTCTAATGTAGGCTAGATGAATCAGCTAGTTAGTTATATCAGCTGTTCATCTCTAATGTAGGCTAGATGAATCAGCTAGTTAGATATATCAGCTGTTCATCTGTAATGTAGGCTAGATGGATCAGCTAGTTAGATATATCAGCTGTTCATCTCTAATGTAGGCTAGATGAATCAGCTAGTTAGTTATATCAGCTGTTCATCTCTAATGTAGGCTAGATGAATCAGCTAGTTAGATATATCAGCTGTTCATCTGTAATGTAGGCTAGATGGATCAGCTAGTTAGATATATCAGCTGATCCTCTCTAATGTAGGCTAGATGAATCAGCTAGTTAGCTATATCAGCTGATCATCTCTAGTGTAGGCTAGATGAATTAGCTAGTTAGATATATCAGCTGTTAGTCTCTAATGTAGGCTAGATGAATCAGGTAGTTAGATATATCAGCTGTTCATCTCTAATGTAGGCTAGATGAATCAGCTAGTTAGATATATCAGCTGTTCATCTCTAATGTAGGCTAGATGAATCAGGTAGTTAGATATATCAGCTGATCATCTCTAATGTAGGCTAGATATATCAGCTGTTCATCTGTAATGTAGGCTAGATGGATCAGCTAGTTGGATATATCAGCTGTTCATCTCGAGTGTAGGGTAGATGAATCAGCTAGTTAGATATATCAGCTGATCATCTCTAATGTAGGCTAGATGAATCAGGTAGTTAGATATATCAGCTGATCATCTCTAATGTAGGCTAGATGAATCAGCTAGTTAGATATATCAGCTGATCATCTCTAATGTAGGCTAGAGGAATCATCAGGTTAGCTATATCTGCTGATCATCTCTAGTGTAGGCTAGATGAATTAGCTAGTTGGATATATCAGCTGTTCATCTCTAATGTAGGCTAGATGAATCAGCTAGTTAGTTATATCTCAGCTGTTCATCTGTAATGTAGGCTAGATGGATCAGCTAGTTAGATATATCAGCTGATCATCTCTAATGTAGGCTAGAGGAATCAGCAGGTTAGCTATATCTGCTGATCATCTCTAGTGTAGGCTAGATGAATTAGCTAGTTAGATATATCAGCTGATCATCTCTAATGTAGGCTAGATGAATCAGCTAGTTAGCTATATCTGCTGATCATCTCTAGTGTAGGCTAGATGAATTAGCTAGTTAGATATATCAGCTGATCATCTCTAATGTAGGCTAGATGAATCAGCTAGTTAGCTATATCAGCTGATCATCTCTAGTGTAGGCTAGATTAATTAGCTAGTTAGATATATCAGCTGTTCATCTCTAATGTAGGCTAGATGAATCAGCTAGTTAGTTATATCAGCTGTTCATCTCTAATGTAGGCTAGATGAATCAGCTAGTTAGATATATCAGCTGTTCATCTCTAGTGTAGTCTAGATGAATCAGCTAGTTAGATATATCAACTGATCATCTCTAATGTAGGCTAGATATATCAGCTGTTCATCTGTAATGTAGGCTAGATGGATCAGCAAGTTAGATATATCAGCTGATCATCTCTAATGTAGGCTAGATGAATCAGCTAGTTAGCTATATCAGCTGATCATCTCTAGTGTAGGCTAGATGAATTAGCTAGTTAGATATATCAGCTGTTCATCTCTAATGTAGGCTAGATGAATCAGCTAGTTAGTTATATCAGCTGTTCATCTCTAATGTAGGCTAGATGAATCAGCTAGTTAGATATATCAGCTGTTCATCTCTAGTGTAGTCTAGATGAATCAGCTAGTTAGCTATATCAGCTGTTCATCTCTAATGTAGGCTAGATGAATCAGCTAGTTAGATATATCAGATGATCATCTCTAATGTAGGCTAGATGGATCAGCTAGTTAGATATATCAGCTGATCATCTCTAATGTAGGCTAGATGAATCAGCTAGTAAGATATATCAGCTGTTCATCTCTAATGTAATCTAGATGAATCAGCTAGTTAGCTATATCAGCTGTTCATCTCGAGTGTAGGGGAGATGAATCAGCTAGTTAGATATATCAGCTGATCATCTCTAATGTAGGCTAGATGAATCAGGTAGTTAGATATATCAGCTGATCATCTCTAATGTAGGCTAGATGAATCAGCTAGTTAGATATATCAGCTGATCATCTATAATGTAGGCTAGATGAATCAGCTAGTTAGATATATCAGCTGATTATCTCTAATGTAGGCTAGAGGAATCAGCAGGTTAGCTATATCTGCTGATCATCTCTTGTGTAGGCTAGATGAATTGGCTAGTTAGATATATCAGCTGTTCATCTCTAATGTAGGCTGGATGCATCAGCTAGTTAGATATATCAGCTGATCATCTCTAATGTAGGCTAGATGAATCAGGTAGTTAGATATATCAGCTGATCATCTCTAATGTAGGCTAGATATATCAGCTGTTCATCTCTAATGTAGGCTAGATGCATCAGCTAGTTAGATATATCAGCTGATCATCTCTAATGTAGGCTAGATGAATCAGCTAGTTAGAAATATCAGCTGTTCATCTCTAATGTAGGCTAGATGGATCAGTTAGTTAGATATATCAGCTGATCATCTCTAATGTAGGCTAGATGAATCAGCTAGTTAGCTATATCAGCTGATCATCTCTAGTGTAGGCTAGATGAATTAGCTAGTTAGATATATCAGCTGTTCATCTCTAATGTAGGCTAGATGAATCAGCTAGTTAGTTATATCAGCTGTTCATCTCTAATGTAGGCTAGATGAATCAGCTAGTTAGATATATCAGCTGTTCATCTCTAGTGTAGGCTAGATGAATACGCTAGTTAGCTATATCAGCTGTTCATCTCTAATGTAGGCTAGATGAATCAGCTAGTTAGATATATCAGCTGTTCATCTCTAATGTAGGCTAGATGAATCAGCAAGTTAGATATATCAGCTGTTCATCTCTAGTGTAGGCTAGATGAATCAGCTAGTTAGCTATATCAGCTGTTCATCTCTAATGTAGGCTAGATGAATCAGCTTGTTAGATATATCAGCTGTTCATCTCTAATGTTGGCTAGATGAATCAGATAGTTAGATATATCAGCTGATCAACTATAATGTAGGCTAGATGAATCAGGTAGTTAGATATATCAGCTGTTCATCTCTAATGTAGGCTAGATGAATCAGCTAGTTAGTTATATCAGCTGTTCATCTCCAGTGTAGGCTAGATGAATCAGCTAGTTAGCTATATCAGCTGTTCATCTCTAATGTAGGCTACATGAATCAGCTTGTTAGATATATCAGCTGTTCATCTCTAATGTTGGCTAGATGAATCAGATAGTTAGATATATCAGCTGATCATCTATAATGTAGGCTAGATGAATCAGGTAGTTAGATATATCAGCTGTTCATCTCTAATGTAGGCTAGATGCATCAGTTAGCTAGATATATCAGCTGATCATCTCTAATGTAGGCTAGATGAATCAGCTAGTTAGAAATATCAGCTGTTCATCTCTAATGTAGGCTAGATGGATCAGCTAGTTAGATATATCAGCTGATCATCTCTAATGTAGGCTAGATGAATCAGCTAGTTAGCTATATCAGCTGATCATCTCTAGTGTAGGCTAGATGAATTAGCTAGTTAGATATATCAGCTGTTCATCTCTAATGTAGGCTAGATGAATCAGCTAGTTAGTTATATCAGCTGTTCATCTCTAATGTAGGCTAGATGAATCAGCTAGTTAGATATATCAGCTGTTCATCTCTAGTGTAGGCTAGATGAATACGCTAGTTAGCTATATCAGCTGTTCATCTCTAATGTAGACTAGATGAATCAGCTAGTTAGATATATCAGCTGTTCATCTCTAATGTAGGCTAGATGAATCACCTAGTTAGATATATCAGCTGACCATCTCTAATGTAGGCTAGATGAATCAGCTAGTTAGCTATATCAGCTGATCATCTCTAGTGTAGGCTAGATGAATTACCTAGTTAGATATATCTGCTGTTCATCTCTAATGTAGGCTAGATGAATCAGGTAGTTAGATATATCAGCTGTTCATCTCTAATGTAGGCTAGATGAATCAGCAAGTTAGATATATCAGCTGTTCATCTCTAGTGTAGGCTAGATGAATCAGCTCGTTAGCTATATCAGCTGATTATCTCTAATGTAGGCTAGAGGAATCAGCAGGTTAGCTATATCTGCTGATCATCTCTAGTGTAGGCTAGATGAATTAGCTAGTTAGATATATCAGCTGTTCATCTCTAATGTAGGCTGGATGAATCAGCTAGTTAGATATATCTCAGCTGTTCATCTCTAATGTAGGCTAGATGAATCAGCAAGTTAGATATATCAGCTGTTCATCTCCAGTGTAGGCTAGATGAATCAGCTAGTTAGCTATATCAGCTGTTCATCTCTATTGTAGGCTACATGAATCAGCTTGTTAGATATATCAGCTGTTCATCTCTAATGTAGGCTAGATGAATCAGGTAGTTAGATATATCAGCTGATCATCTCTAATGTAGGCTAGATATATCAGCTGTTCATCTCTAATTTAGGCTAGATGCATCAGCTAGTTAGATATATCAGCTGATCATCTCTAATGTAGGCTAGATGAATCAGCTAGTTAGAAATATCAGCTGTTCATCTCTAATGTAGGCTAGATGGATCAGCTAGTTAGATATATCAGCTGATCATCTCTAATGTAGGCTAGATGAATCAGCTAGTTAGCTATATCAGCTGATCATCTCTAGTGTAGGCTAGATGAATTAGCTAGTTAGATATATCAGCTGTTCATCTCTAATGTAGGCTAGATGAATCAGCTAGTTAGATATATCAGCTGTTCATCTCTAATGTAGGCTAGATGAATCAGCTGGTTAGATATATCAGCTGTTCATCTCTAGTGTAGGCTAGATGAATACGCTAGTTAGCTATATCAGCTGTTCATCTCTAATGTAGGCTAGATGAATCAGCTAGTTAGATATATCAGCTGTTCATCTCTAATGTAGGCTAGATGAATCAGCAAGTTAGATATATCAGCTGTTCATCTCTAGTGTAGGCTAGATGAATCAGCTAGTTAGCTATATCAGCTGTTCATCTCTAATGTAGGCTAGATGAATCAGCTTGTTAGATATATCAGCTGTTCATCTCTAATGTTGGCTAGATGAATCAGATAGTTAGATATATCAGCTGATCAACTATAATGTAGGCTAGATGAATCAGGTAGTTAGATATATCAGCTGTTCATCTCTAATGTAGGCTAGATGAATCAGCTAATTAGTTATATCAGCTGTTCATCTCCAGTGTAGGCTAGATGAATCAGCTAGTTAGCTATATCAGCTGTTCATCTCTAATGTAGGCTACATGAATCAGCTTGTTAGATATATCAGCTGTTCATCTCTAATGTTGGCTAGATGAATCAGATAGTTAGATATATCAGCTGATTATCTCTAATGTAGGCTAGAGGAATCAGCAGGTTAGCTATATCTGCTGATCATCTCTTGTGTAGGCTAGATGAATTGGCTAGTTAGATATATCAGCTGTTCATCTCTAATGTAGGCTGGATGCATCAGCTAGTTAGATATATCAGCTGATCATCTCTAATGTAGGCTAGATGAATCAGGTAGTTAGATATATCAGCTGATCATCTCTAATGTAGGCTAGATATATCAGCTGTTCATCTCTAATGTAGGCTAGATGCATCAGCTAGTTAGATATATCAGCTGATCATCTCTAATGTAGGCTAGATGAATCAGCTAGTTAGAAATATCAGCTGTTCATCTCTAATGTAGGCTAGATGGATCAGTTAGTTAGATATATCAGCTGATCATCTCTAATGTAGGCTAGATGAATCAGCTAGTTAGCTATATCAGCTGATCATCTCTAGTGTAGGCTAGATGAATTAGCTAGTTAGATATATCAGCTGTTCATCTCTAATGTAGGCTAGATGAATCAGCTAGTTAGTTATATCAGCTGTTCATCTCTAATGTAGGCTAGATGAATCAGCTAGTTAGATATATCAGCTGTTCATCTCTAGTGTAGGCTAGATGAATACGCTAGTTAGCTATATCAGCTGTTCATCTCTAATGTAGGCTAGATGAATCAGCTAGTTAGATATATCAGCTGTTCATCTCTAATGTAGGCTAGATGAATCAGCAAGTTAGATATATCAGCTGTTCATCTCTAGTGTAGGCTAGATGAATCAGCTAGTTAGCTATATCAGCTGTTCATCTCTAATGTAGGCTAGATGAATCAGCTTGTTAGATATATCAGCTGTTCATCTCTAATGTTGGCTAGATGAATCAGATAGTTAGATATATCAGCTGATCAACTATAATGTAGGCTAGATGAATCAGGTAGTTAGATATATCAGCTGTTCATCTCCAGTGTAGGCTAGATGAATCAGCTAGTTAGCTATATCAGCTGTTCATCTCTAATGTAGGCTACATGAATCAGCTTGTTAGATATATCAGCTGTTCATCTCTAATGTTGGCTAGATGAATCAGATAGTTAGATATATCAGCTGTTCATCTCTAGTGTAGGCTAGATGAATACGCTAGTTAGCTATATCAGCTGTTCATCTCTAATGTAGACTAGATGAATCAGCTAGTTAGATATATCAGCTGTTCATCTCTAATGTAGGCTAGATGAATCACCTAGTTAGATATATCAGCTGACCATCTCTAATGTAGGCTAGATGAATCAGCTAGTTAGCTATATCAGCTGATCATCTCTAGTGTAGGCTAGATGAATTACCTAGTTAGATATATCTGCTGTTCATCTCTAATGTAGGCTAGATGAATCAGGTAGTTAGATATATCAGCTGTTCATCTCTAATGTAGGCTAGATGAATCAGCAAGTTAGATATATCAGCTGTTCATCTCTAGTGTAGGCTAGATGAATCAGCTCGTTAGCTATATCAGCTGATTATCTCTAATGTAGGCTAGAGGAATCAGCAGGTTAGCTATATCTGCTGATCATCTCTAGTGTAGGCTAGATGAATTAGCTAGTTAGATATATCAGCTGTTCATCTCTAATGTAGGCTGGATGAATCAGCTAGTTAGATATATCTCAGCTGTTCATCTCTAATGTAGGCTAGATGAATCAGCAAGTTAGATATATCAGCTGTTCATCTCCAGTGTAGGCTAGATGAATCAGCTAGTTAGCTATATCAGCTGTTCATCTCTATTGTAGGCTACATGAATCAGCTTGTTAGATATATCAGCTGTTCATCTCTAATGTAGGCTAGATGAATCAGGTAGTTAGATATATCAGCTGATCATCTCTAATGTAGGCTAGATATATCAGCTGTTCATCTCTAATTTAGGCTAGATGCATCAGCTAGTTAGATATATCAGCTGATCATCTCTAATGTAGGCTAGATGAATCAGCTAGTTAGAAATATGAGCTGTTCATCTCTAATGTAGGCTAGATGGATCAGCTAGTTAGATATATCAGCTGATCATCTCTAATGTAGGCTAGATGAATCAGCTAGTTAGCTATATCAGCTGATCATCTCTAGTGTAGGCTAGATGAATTAGCTAGTTAGATATATCAGCTGTTCATCTCTAATGTAGGCTAGATGAATCAGCTAGTTAGATATATCAGCTGTTCATCTCTAATGTAGGCTAGATGAATCAGCTGGTTAGATATATCAGCTGTTCATCTCTAGTGTAGGCTAGATGAATACGCTAGTTAGCTATATCAGCTGTTCATCTCTAATGTAGGCTAGATGAATCAGCTAGTTAGATATATCAGCTGTTCATCTCTAATGTAGGCTAGATGAATCAGCAAGTTAGATATATCAGCTGTTCATCTCTAGTGTAGGCTAGATGAATCAGCTAGTTAGCTATATCAGCTGTTCATCTCTAATGTAGGCTAGATGAATCAGCTTGTTAGATATATCAGCTGTTCATCTCTAATGTTGGCTAGATGAATCAGATAGTTAGATATATCAGCTGATCAACTATAATGTAGGCTAGATGAATCAGGTAGTTAGATATATCAGCTGTTCATCTCTAATGTAGGCTAGATGAATCAGCTAATTAGTTATATCAGCTGTTCATCTCCAGTGTAGGCTAGATGAATCAGCTAGTTAGCTATATCAGCTGTTCATCTCTAATGTAGGCTACATGAATCAGCTTGTTAGATATATCAGCTGTTCATCTCTAATGTTGGCTAGATGAATCAGATAGTTAGATATATCAGCTGATCATCTATAATGTAGGCTAGATGAATCAGGTAGTTAGATATATCAGCTGTTCATCTCTAATGTAGGCTAGACGCATCAGTTAGCTAGATATATCAGCTGATCATCTCTAATGTAGGCTAGATGAATCAGTTAGTTAGAAATATCAGCTGTTCATCTCTAATGTAGGCTAGATGGATCAGCTAGTTAGATATATCAGCTGATCATCTCTAATGTAGGCGAGATGAATCAGCTAGTTAGCTATATCAGCTGATCATCTCTAGTGTAGGCTAGATGAATTAGCTAGTTAGATATATCAGCTGTTCATCTCTAATGTAGGCTAGATGAATCAGCTAGTTAGTTATATCAGCTGTTCATCTCTAATGTAGGCTAGATGAATCAGCTAGTTAGATATATCAGCTGTTCATCTCTAGTGTAGGCTAGATGAATACGCTAGTTAGCTATATCAGCTGTTCATCTCTAATGTAGACTAGATGAATCAGCTAGTTAGATATATCAGCTGTTCATCTCTAATGTAGGCTAGATGAATCACCTAGTTAGATATATCAGCTGACCATCTCTAATGTAGGCTAGATGAATCAGCTAGTTAGCTATATCAGCTGTTCATCTCTAGTGTAGGCTAGATGAATCAGCTAGTTAGCTATATCAGCTGTTCATCTCTAATGTAGGCTAGATGAATCAGCTTGTTAGATATATCAGCTGTTCATCTCTAATGTTGGCTAGATGAATCAGATAGTTAGATATATCAGCTGATCAACTATAATGTAGGCTAGATGAATCAGGTAGTTAGATATATCAGCTGTTCATCTCTAATGTAGGCTAGATGAATCAGCTAGTTAGTTATATCAGCTGTTCATCTCCAGTGTAGGCTAGATGAATCAGCTAGTTAGCTATATCAGCTGTTCATCTCTAATGTAGGCTACATGAATCAGCTTGTTAGATATATCAGCTGTTCATCTCTAATGTTGGCTAGATGAATCAGATAGTTAGATATATCAGCTGATCATCTATAATGTAGGCTAGATGAATCAGGTAGTTAGATATATCAGCTGTTCATCTCTAATATAGGCTAGATGCATCAGTTAGCTAGATATATCAGCTGATCATCTCTAATGTAGGCTAGATGAATCAGCTAGTTAGAAATATCAGCTGTTCATCTCTAATGTAGGCTAGATGGATCAGCTAGTTAGATATATCAGCTGATCATCTCTAATGTAGGCTAGATGAATCAGCTAGTTAGCTATATCAGCTGATCATCTCTAGTGTAGGCTAGATGAATTAGCTAGTTAGATATATCAGCTGTTCATCTCTAATGTAGGCTAGATGAATCAGCTAGTTAGTTATATCAGCTGTTCATCTCTAATGTAGGCTAGATGAATCAGCTAGTTAGATATATCAGCTGTTCATCTCTAGTGTAGGCTAGATGAATACGCTAGTTAGCTATATCAGCTGTTCATCTCTAATGTAGACTAGATGAATCAGCTAGTTAGATATATCAGCTGTTCATCTCTAATGTAGGCTAGATGAATCACCTAGTTAGATATATCAGCTGACCATCTCTAATGTAGGCTAGATGAATCAGCTAGTTAGATATATCAGCTGATCATCTCTAGTGTAGGCTAGATGAATTAGCTAGTTAGATATATCTGCTGTTCATCTCTAATGTAGGCTAGATGAATCAGGTAGTTAGATATATCAGCTGTTCATCTCTAATGTAGGCTAGATGAATCAGCAAGTTAGATATATCAGCTGTTCATCTCTAGTGTAGGCTAGATGAATCAGCTCATTAGCTATATCAGCTGATGATCTCTAATGTAGGCTAGAGGAATCAGCAGGTTAGCTATATCTGCTGATCATCTCTAGTGTAGGCTAGATGAATTAGCTAGTTAGATATATCAGCTGTTCATCTCTAATGTAGGCTAGATGAATCAGGTAGTTAGATATATCAGCTGATCATCTCTAATGTAGGCTAGATATATCAGCTGTTCATCTCTAATTTAGGCTAGATGCATCAGCTAGTTAGATATATCAGCTGATCATCTCTAATGTAGGCTAGATGAATCAGCTAGTTAGAAATATCAGCTGTTCATCTCTAATGTAGGCTAGATGGATCAGCTAGTTAGATATATCAGCTGATCATCTCTAATGTAGGCTAGATGAATCAGCTAGTTAGCTATATCAGCTGATCATCTCTAGTGTAGGCTAGATGAATTAGCTAGTTAGATATATCAGCTGTTCATCTCTAATGTAGGCTAGATGAATCAGCTAGTTAGATATATCAGCTGTTCATCTCTAATGTAGGCTAGATGAATCAGCTAGTTAGATATATCAGCTGTTCATCTCTAGTGTAGGCTAGATGAATACGCTAGTTAGCTATATCAGCTGTTCATCTCTAATGTAGGCTAGATGAATCAGCTAGTTAGATATATCAGCTGTTCATCTCTAATGTAGGCTAGATGAATCAGCAAGTTAGATATATCAGCTGTTCATCTCTAGTGTAGGCTAGATGAATCAGCTAGTTAGCTATATCAGCTGTTCATCTCTAATGTAGGCTAGACGAATCAGCTTGTTAGATATATCAGCTGTTCATCTCTAATGTTGGCTAGATGAATCAGATAGTTAGATATATCAGCTGATCAACTATAATGTAGGCTAGATGAATCAGGTAGTTAGATATATCAGCTGTTCATCTCTAATGTAGGCTAGATGAATCAGCTAGTTAGTTATATCAGCTGTTCATCTCCAGTGTAGGCTAGATAAATCAGCTAGTTAGCTATATCAGCTGTTCATCTCTAATGTAGGCTACATGAATCAGCTTGTTAGATATATCAGCTGTTCATCTCTAATGTTGGCTAGATGAATCAGATAGTTAGATATATCAGCTGATCATCTATAATGTAGGCTAGATGAATCAGGTAGTTAGATATATCAGCTGTTCATCTCTAATGTAGGCTAGACGCATCAGTTAGCTAGATATATCAGCTGATCATCTCTAATGTAGGCTAGATGAATCAGTTAGTTAGAAATATCAGCTGTTCATCTCTAATGTAGGCTAGATGGATCAGCTAGTTAGATATATCAGCTGTTCATCTCTAGTGTAGGCTAGATGAATCAGCAAGTTAGATATATCAGCTGTTCATCTCTAGTGTAGGCTAGATGAATCAGCTCGTTAGCTATATCAGCTGTTCATCTCTAATGTAGGCTAGATGAATCAGCTTGTTAGATATATCAGCTGTTCATCTCTAATGTTGGCTAGATGGATCAGCTAGTTAGATATATCAGCTGATCATTTCTAATGTAGGCTAGATGAATCAGCTAGTTAGGTATATAAGCTGATCATCTCTAGTGTAGGCTAGATGAATTAGCTATTTAGATATATCAGCTGTTCATCTCTAATGTAGGCTAGATGAATCAGCTAGTTAGTTATATCAGCTGTTCATCTCTAATGTAGGCTAGATGAATCAGCTAGTTAGATATATCAGCTGTTCATCTGTAATGTAGGCTAGATGAATCAGCTAGTTAGCTATATCAGCTGATCATCTCTAGTGTAGGCTAGATGAATTACCTATTTAGATATATCAGCTGTTCATCTCTAATGTAGGCTAGATGAATCAGCTAGTTAGTTATATCAGCTGTTCATCTCTAATGTAGGCTAGATGAATCAGATAGTTAGATATATCAGCTGATCAACTATAATGTAGGCTAGATGAATCAGTTAGTTAGCTATATCAGCTGATCATCTCTAGTGTAGGCTAGATGAATTAGCTAGTTAGATATATCAGCTGTTAGTCTCTAATGTAGGCTAGATGAATCAGGTAGTTAGATATATCAGCTGTTCATCTCTAATGTAGGCTAGATAAATCAGCTAGTTAGATATATCAGCTGTTCATCTCTAATGTAGGCTAGATGAATCAGGTAGTTAGATATATCAGCTGATCATCTCTAATGTAGGCTAGATATATCAGCTGTTCATCTGTAATGTAGGCTAGATGGATCAGCTAGTTGGATATATCAGCTGTTCATCTCGAGTGTAGGGTAGATGAATCAGCTAGTTAGATATATCAGCTGATCATCTCTAATGTAGGCTAGATGAATCAGGTAGTTAGATATATCAGCTGATCATCTCTAATGTAGGCTAGATGAATCAGCTAGTTAGATATATCAGCTGATCATCTCTAATGTAGGCTAGATGAATTAGCTATTTAGGTATATCAGCTGTTCATCTCTAATGTAGGCTAGATGAATCAGCTAGTTAGTTATATCAGCTGTTCATCTCTAATGTAGGCTAGATGAATTAGCTAGTTAGATATATCAGCTGTTCATCTCTAATGTAGGCTAGATGAATCAGGTAGTTAGATATATAAGCTGTTCATCTCTAATGTAGGCTAGATGAATCAGCAAGTTAGATATATCAGCTGTTCATCTCCAGTGTAGGCTAGATGAATCAGCTAGTTAGCTATATCAGCTGTTCATCTCTAATGTAGGCTACATGAATCAGCTTGTTAGATATATCAGCTGTTCATCTCTAATGTTGGCTAGATGAATCAGATAGTTAGATATATCAGCTGATCATCTATAATGTAGGCTAGATGAAACAGGTAGTTAGATATATCAGCTGTTCATCTCTAATGTAGGCTAGATGCATCAGCTAGTAAGATATATCAGCTGACCATCTCTAATGTAGGCTAGATGAATCAGCTAGTTAGAAATATCAGCTGTTCATCTCTAATGTAGGCTAGATGGATCAGCTAGTTAGATATATCAGCTGATCATCTCTAATGTAGGCTAGAGGAATCAGCTAGTTAGCTATATCAGCTGATCATCTCTAATGTAGGCTAGATGAATTAGCTAGTTAGATATGACAATTGTTCATCTCTAATGTAGGCTAGATGAATCAGCTAGTTAGTTATATCAGCTGTTCATCTCTAATGTAGGCTAGATGAATCAGCTAGTTAGATATATCAGCTGATCATCTCTAATGTAGGCTAGAGGAATCAGCAGGTTAGCTATATCTGCTGATCAGCTCTAGTGTAGGCTAGATGAATTAGCTAGTTAGATATATCAGCTGATCATCTCTAATGTAGGCTAGATGAATCAGCTAGTTAGCTATATCAGCTGATCATCTCTAGTGTAGGCTAGATGAATTAGCTAGTTAGATATATCAGCTGTTCATCTCTAATGTAGGCTAGATGAATCAGCTAGTTAATTATATCAGCTGTTCATCTCTAATGTAGGCTAGATGAATCAGCTAGTTAGATATATCAGCTGTTAATCTCTAGTGTAGTCTAGATGCATCAGCTAGTTAGATATATCAGCTGATCATCTCTAATGTAGGCTAGATATATCAGCTGTTCATCTGTAATGTAGGCTAGATGGATCAGCAAGTTAGATATATCAGCTGATCATCTCTAATGTAGGCTAGATGAATCAGCTAGTTAGCTATATCAGCTGATCATCTCTAGTGTAGGCTAGATGAATTAGCTAGTTAGTTATATCAGCTGTTCATCTCTAATGTAGGCTAGATGAATCAGCTAGTTAGATATATCAGCTGTTCATCTCTAGTGTAGACTAGATGAATCAGCTAGTTAGCTATATCAGCTGTTTGTCTCTAGTGTAGGCTAGATGAATTAGCTAGTTAGATATATCAGCTGTTATTCTCTAATGTAGGCTTGATGAATCAGCTAGTTAGTTATATCAGCTCTTCATCTCTAATGTAGGCTAGATGAATCAGCTAGTTAGATATATCAGCTGTTCGTCTCTAGTGTAGGCTAGATGAATCAGCTAGTTAGCTATATCAGCTGTTTGTCTCTAATGGAGGCTAGATGAATCAGAAAGTTAGATATATGAGCTGATCATCTATAATGTAGGCTAGATGAATCAGGTAGTTAGATATATGAGCTGATCCTCTATAATGTAGGCTAGATGAATCAGGTAGTTAGATATATCAGCTGTTCATCTCTAATGTAGGCTAGATGAATCAGCTAGTTAGATATATCAGCTGATCATCTCTCATGTAGGCTAGATGAATCAGCTAGTTAGATATATCAGCTGTTCATCTCTAATGTAGGCTAGATGGATCAGCTAGTTAGATATATCAGCTGATCATCTCTAATGTAGGCTAGATGAATCAGCTAGTTAGTTATATCAGCTGTTCATCTCTAATGTAGGCTAGATGAATCAGCTAGTTAGATATATCAGCTGTTCATCTCTAGTGTAGTCTAGATGAATCAGCTAGTTAGCTATATCAGCTGTTCATCTCTAATGTAGGCTAGATGAATCAGCTAGTTAGCTATATCAGCTGATCATCTCTAGTGTAGGCTAGATGAATTAGCTAGTTAGATATATCAGCTGTTAGTCTCTAATGTAGGCTAGATGAATCAGGTAGTTAGATATATCAGCTGTTCATCTCTAATGTAGGCTAGATGAATCAGCTAGTTAGATATATCAGCTGTTCATCTCTAATGTAGGCTAGATGAATCAGGTAGTTAGATATATCAGCTGATCATCTCTAATGTAGGCTAGATATATCAGCTGTTCATCTGTAATGTAGGCTAGATGGATCAGCTAGTTGGATATATCAGCTGTTCATCTCGAGTGTAGGGTAGATGAATCAGCTAGTTAGATATATCAGCTGATCATCTCTAATGTAGGCTAGATGAATCAGTTAGTTAGATATATCAGCTGTTCATCTGTAATGTAGGCTAGATGGATCAGCTAGTTAGATATATCAGCTGATTATCTCTAATGTAGGCTAGAGGAATCAGCAGGTTAGCTATATCTGCTGATCATCTCTAGTGTAGGCTAGATGAATTAGCTAGTTAGATATATCAGCTGTTCATCTCTAATGTAGGCTGGATGAATCAGCTAGTTAGATATATCTCAGCTGTTCATCTCTAATGTAGGCTAGATGAATCAGCAAGTTAGATATATCAGCTGTTCATCTCCAGTGTAGGCTAGATGAATCAGCTAGTTAGCTATATCAGCTGTTCATCTCTAATGTAGGCTACATGAATCAGCTTGTTAGATATATCAGCTGTTCATCTCTAATGTAGGCTAGATGAATCAGGTAGTTAGATATATCAGCTGATCATCTCTAATGTAGGCTAGATATATCAGCTGTTCATCTCTAATGTAGGCTAGATGCATCAGCTAGTTAGATATATCAGCTGATCATCTCTAATGTAGGCTAGATGAATCAGCTAGTTAGAAATATCAGCTGTTCATCTCTAATGTAGGCTAGATGGATCAGCTAGTTAGATATATCAGCTGATCATCTCTAATGTAGGCTAGATGAATCAGCTAGTTAGCTATATCAGCTGATCATCTCTAGTGTAGGCTAGATGAATTAGCTAGTTAGATATATCAGCTGTTCATCTCTAATGTAGGCTAGATGAATCAGCTAGTTAGTTATATCAGCTGTTCATCTCTAATGTAGGCTAGATGAATCAGCTAGTTAGATATATCAGCTGTTCATCTCTAGTGTAGGCTAGATGAATACGCTAGTTAGCTATATCAGCTGTTCATCTCTAATGTAGGCTAGATGAATCAGCTAGTTAGATATATCAGCTGTTCATCTCTAATGTAGGCTAGATGAATCAGCAAGTTAGATATATCAGCTGTTCATCTCTAGTGTAGGCTAGATGAATCAGCTAGTTAGCTATATCAGCTGTTCATCTCTAATGTAGGCTAGATGAATCAGCTTGTTAGATATATCAGCTGTTCATCTCTAATGTTGGCTAGATGAATCAGATAGTTAGATATATCAGCTGATCAACTATAATGTAGGCTAGATGAATCAGGTAGTTAGATATATCAGCTGTTCATCTCTAATGTAGGCTAGATGAATCAGCTAGTTAGTTATATCAGCTGTTCATCTCCAGTGTAGGCTAGATGAATCAGCTAGTTAGCTATATCAGCTGTTCATCTCTAATGTAGGCTACATGAATCAGCTTGTTAGATATATCAGCTGTTCATCTCTAATGGTGGCTAGATGAATCAGATAGTTAGATATATCAGCTGATCATCTATAATGTAGGCTAGATGAATCAGGTAGTTAGATATATCAGCTGTTCATCTCTAATGTAGGCTAGATGCATCAGTTAGCTAGATATATCAGCTGATCATCTCTAATGTAGGCTAGATGAATCAGCTAGTTAGAAATATCAGCTGTTCATCTCTAATGTAGGCTAGATGGATCAGCTAGTTAGATATATCAGCTGATCATCTCTAATGTAGGCTAGATGAATCAGCTAGTTAGCTATATCAGCTGATCATCTCTAGTGTAGGCTAGATGAATTAGCTAGTTAGATATATCAGCTGTTCATCTCTAATGTAGGCTAGATGAATCAGCTAGTTAGTTATATCAGCTGTTCATCTCTAATGTAGTCTAGATGAATCAGCTAGTTAGATATATCAGCTGTTCATCTCTAGTGTAGGCTAGATGAATCAGCTAGTTAGATATATCAGCTGATCATCTATAATGTAGGCTAGATGAATCAGGTAGTTAGATATATCAGCTGTTCATCTCTAATGTAGGCTAGATGAATCAGCTAGTTAGATATATCAGCTGATCATCTCTCATGTAGGCTAGATGAATCAGCTAGTTAGCTATATCAGCTGATCATCTCTAGTGTAGGCTAGATGAATTAGCTAGTTAGATATATCAGCTGTTCATCTCTAATGTAGGGTAGATGAATCAGCTAGTTAGTTATATCAGCTGTTCATCTCTAATGTAGACTAGATGAATCAGCTAGTTAGATATATCAGCTGTTCATCTCTAGTGTAGTCTAGATGAATCAGCTAGTTAGCTATATCAGCTGTTCATCTCTAATGTAGGCTAGATGAATCAGCTAGTTAGATATATCAGCTCTTCATCTCTAATGTAGGCTAGATGAATCAGGTAATTAGATATATCAGCTGATCATCTCTAATGTAGGCTAGATGGATCAGCTAATTAGATATATCAGCTGATCATCTATAATGTAGGCTAGATGAATCAGGTAGTTAGATATATCAGCTGTTCATCTCTAATGTAGGCTAGATGAATCAGCTAGTTAGATATATCAGCTGATCATCTCTCATGTAGGCTAGATGAATCAGCTAGTTAGATATATCAGCTCTTCATCTCTAATGTAGGCTAGATGAATCAGGTAGTTAGATATATCAGCTGTTCATCTCTAATGTAGTCTAGATGAATCAGCTAGTTAGATATATCAGCTGTTCATCTCTAGTGTAGTCTAGATGAATCAGCTAGTTAGCTATGTCAGCTGTTCATCTCTAATGTAGGCTAGATGAATCAGCTAGTTAGATATATATCAGCTCTTCATCTCTAATGTAGGCTAGATGAATCAGGTAGTTAGATATATCAGCTGTTCATCTCTAATGTAGGCTAGATAAATCAGCTAGTTAGATATATCAGCTGTTCATCTCTAATGTAGGCTAGATGAATCAGCTAGTTAGATATATCAGCTGATCATCTCTCATGTAGGCTAGAGGAATCAGCTAGTTAGATATATCAGCTGTTCATCTCTAATGTAGGCTAGATGAATCAGCTAGTTAGTTATATCAGCTGTTCATCTCTAATGTAGGCTAGATGGATCAGCTAGTTAGATATATCAGCTGATCATCTCTAATGTAGGCTAGATGAATCAGCTAGTTAGTTATATCAGCTGTTCATCTCTAATGTAGGCTAGATGGATCAGCTAGTTAGATATATCAGCTGATCATCTCTAATGTAGGCTAGATGAATCAGCTAGTTAGCTATATCAGCTGATCATCTCTAGTGTAGGATAGATGAATTAGCTAGTTAGATATATCAGCTTTTCATCTCTAATGTAGACTAGATGAATCAGCTAGTTAGTTATATCAGCTGTTCATCTCTAGTGTAGACTAGATGAATCAGCTAGTTAGCTATATCAGCTGTTTGTCTCTAATGTAGGCTAGATGAATCATCTAGTTAGATATATCAGCTGTTCATCTCTAGTGTATGCTAGATGAATCTGCTAGTTAGATATATCAGCTGATCATCTCTAATGTAGGCAAGATGAATCAGCTTGTTAGATATATCAGCTGTTCATGTGTAATGTAGGCTAGATGAATCAGCTAGTTAGATATATCAGCTGTTCATGTGTAATGTAGGCTAGATGAATCAGCTAGTTAGATATATCAGCTGTTCATCTCTAATGTAGGCTAGATGAATCAGGTAGTTAGATATATCAGCTGTTCATCTCTAATGTAGGCTAGATGAATCAGCTAGTTAGATATATCAGCTGTTCATCTCTAATGTAGGCTAGATGAATCAGCTAGTTAGATATATCAGCTGATCATCTCTAATGTAGGCTCGATGAATCAGATAGTTAGATATATCAGCTGTTCATCTCTAATGTATGCTAGATGAATCAGCTAGTTAGATATATCAGCTGATCATCGATAATGTAGCCTAGATGAATCAGCTAGTTAGATATATCAGCTGTTCATCTCTAATGTAGGCTAGATGAATCAGCTAGTTAGATATATCAGCTGATCATCTCTCATGTAGGCTAGATGAATCAGCTAGTTAGATATATCAGCTGTTCATCTCTAATGTAGGCTAGATGAATCAGCTAGTTAGTTATATCAGCTGTTCATCTCTAATGTAGGCTAGATGGATCAGCTAGTTAGATATATCAGCTGATCATCTCTAATGTAGGCTAGATGAATCAGCTAGTTAGCTATATCAGCTGATCATCTCTAGTGTAGGATAGATGAATTAGCTAGTTAGATATATCAGCTTTTCATCTCTAATGTAGGCTAGATGAATCAGCTAGTTAGTTATATCAGCTGTTCATCTCTAGTGTAGACTAGATGAATCAGCTAGTTAGCTATATCAGCTGTTTGTCTCTAATGTAGGCTAGATGAATCATCTAGTTAGATATATCAGCTGTTCATCTCTAGTGTATGCTAGATGAATCTGCTAGTTAGATATATCAGCTGATCATCTCTAATGTAGGCAAGATGAATCAGCTTGTTAGATATATCAGCTGTTCATGTGTAATGTAGGCTAGATGAATCAGCTAGTTAGATATATCATCTGTTCATGTGTAATGTAGGCTAGATGAATCAGCTAGTTAGATATATCAGCTGATCATCTCTAATGTAGGCTCGATGAATCAGCTAGTTAGATATATCAGCTGTTCATCTCTAATGTATGCTAGATGAATCAGCTAGTTAGATATATCAGCTGATCATCGATAATGTAGCCTAGATGAATCAGCTAGTTAGATATATCAGCTGTTCATCTCTAATGTAGACTAGATGAATCAGCTAGTTAGATATATCAGCTGATCATCTCTAATGAAGGCTAGATGAATCAGGTAGTTAGATATATCAGCTGTTCATCTCTAATGTAGGCTAGATGAATCAGCTAGTTAGATATATCAGCTGTTCATCTCTAATGTAGGCTAGCTGAATCAGGTAGTTAGATATATCAGCTGATCATCTCTAATGTAGGCTCGATGAATCAGCTAGTTAGATATATCAGCTGTTCATCTGTAATGTAGGCTAGATGAATCAGCTAGTTAGATATATCAGCTGATCATCGATAATGTAGGCTAGATGAATCAGCTAGTTAGATATATCAGCTGTTCATCTCAAATGTAGGCTAGCTGAATCAGATAGTTAGATATATCAGCTGTTCATCTCTAATGTAGACTAGATGAATCAGCTAGTTAGATATATCAGCTGATCATCGATAGTGTAGGCTAGATGAATCAGCTAGTTAGATATATCAGCTGTTCATCTCTAATGTAGACTAGATGAATCAGCTAGTTAGATATATCAGCTGTTCATCTCTAATGTAGGCTAGATGAATCAGCTAGTTAGATATATCAGCTGTTCATCTCTAATGTAGACTAGATGAATCAGCTAGTTAGATATATCAGCTGTTCATCTCAAATGTAGGCTAGCTGAATCAGATAGTTAGATATATCAGCTGTTCATCTCTAATGTAGACTAGATGAATCAGCTAGTTAGATATATCAGCTGATCATCGATAGTGTAGGCTAGATGAATCAGCTAGTTAGATATATCAGCTGTTCATCTCTAATGTAGACTAGATGAATCAGCTAGTTAGATATATCAGCTGTTCATCTCTAATGTAGGCTAGATGAATCAGCTAGTTAGATATATCAGCTGTTCATCTCTAATGTAGACTAGATGAATCAGCTAGTTAGATATATCAGCTGTTCAAGTGTAATTTAGGCTAGATGAATCAGCTAGTTAGATATATCAGCTGTTCATGTGTAATGTAGGCTAGATGAATGAGCTAGTTAGATATATCAGCTGTTCAACTCTAATGTAGGCTAGATGAATCAGGTAGTTAGATATATCAGCTGTTCATCTCTAGTGTAGGCTAGATGAATCAGCAAGTTAGATATATCAGCTGTTCATCTCTAGTGTAGGCTAGATGAATCAGCTAGTTAGCTATATCAGCTGATCATCTCTAGTGTAGGCTAGATGAATTAGCTAGTTAGATATATCAGCTGTTCATCTCTAATGTAGGCTAGATGAATCAGCTAGTTAGTTATATCAGCTGTTCATCTCTAATGTAGGCTAGATGGATCAGCTAGTTAGCCATATCAGCTGATCATCTCTAGTGTAGGCTAGATGAATCAGCTAGTTAGATATATCAGCTGATCATCTCTAATGTAGGCTAGATGAATCAGGTAGTTAGATATATCAGCTGTTCATCTCTAATGTAGGCTAGATGAATCAGCTAGTTAGATATATCAGCTGTTCATCTCAAATGTAGGCTAGCTGAATCAGATAGTTAGATATATCAGCTGATCATCTGTAATGTAGGCTCGATGAATCAGCTAGTTAGATATATCAGCTGTTCATCTGTAATGTAGGCTAGATGAATCAGCTAGTTAGATATATCAGCTGATCATCGATAATGTAGGCTAGATGAATCAGCTAGTTAGATATATCAGCTGTTCATCTCTAATGTAGACTAGATGAATAAGCTAGTTAGATATATCAGCTGATCATCTCTAATGTAGGCTAGATGAATCAGGTAGTTAGATATATCAGCTGTTCATCTCTAATGTAGGCTAGATGAATCAGCTAGTTAGATATATCAGCTGTTCATCTCTAATGTAGGCTAGCTGAATCAGGTAGTTAGATATATCAGCTGATCATCTCTAATGTAGGCTCGATGAATCAGCTAGTTAGATATATCAGCTGTTCATCTGTAATGTAGGCTAGATGAATCAGCTAGTTAGATATATCAGTTGATCATCGATAATGTAGGCTAGATGAATCAGCTAGTTAGATATATCAGCTGTTCATCTCTTAATGTAGACTAGATGAATCAGCTACTTAAATATATCAGCTGATCATCTCTAATGTAGACTAGATGAATCAGCTAGTTAGATATATCAGCTGATCATCGATAGTGTAGGCTAGATGAATCAGCTAGTTAGATATATCAGCTGTTCATCTCTAATGTAGACTAGATGAATCAGCTACTTAAATATATCAGCTGATCATCTCTAATGTAGACTAGATGAATCAGCTAGTTAGATATATCAGCTGTTCATCTCTAATGTAGGCAAGATGAATCAGCTAGTTAGTTATATCAGCTGTTCATCTCTAATGTAGTCTAGATGAATCAGCTAGTTAGATATATCAGCTGTTCATCTCTAGTGTAGTCCAGATGAATCAGCTAGTTAGCTATATCAGCTGATCATCTCTAATGTAGGCTAGATGAATCAGCTAGTTAGCTATATCAGCTGATCATCTCTAGTGTAGGCTAGATGAATTAGCTAGTTAGATTTATCAGCTGTTCATCTCTAATGTAGGCTAGATGAATCAGCTAGTTATTTATATCAGCTGTTCTTCTCTAATGTAGTCTAGATGAATCAGCTAGTTAGATATATCAGCTGTTCGTCTCTAGTGTAGGCTAGATGAATCAGCTAGTTAGATATATATCAGCTCTTCATCTCTAATGTAGGCTAGATGAATCAGGTAGTTAGATATATCAGCTGTTCATCTCTAATGTAGGCTAGATAAATCAGCTAGTTAGATATATCAGCTGTTCATCTCTAATGTAGGCTAGATGAATCAGCTAGTTAGATATATCAGCTGATCATCTCTCATGTAGGCTAGATGAATCAGCTAGTTAGATATATCAGCTGTTCATCTCTAATGCAGGCTAGATGAATCAGCTAGTTAGTTATATCAGCTGTTCATCTCTAATGTAGGCTAGATGGATCAGCTAGTTAGATATATCAGCTGATCACCTCTAATGTAGGCTAGATGAATCAGCTAGTTAGCTATATCAGCTGATCATCTCTAGTGTAGGATAGATGAATTAGCTAGTTAGATATATCAGCTTTTCATCTCTAATGTAGGCTAGATGAATCAGCTAGTTAGTTATATCAGCTGTTCATCTCTAGTGTAGACTAGATGAATCACCTAGTTAGCTATATCAGCTGTTTGTCTCTAATTTAGGCTAGATGAATCATCTAGTTAGATATATCAGCTGTTCATCTCTAGTGTATGCTAGATGAATCTGCTATTTAGATATATCAGCTGATCATCTCTAATGTAGGCAAGATGAATCAGCTTGTTAGATATATCAGCTGTTCATGTGTAATGTAGGCTAGATGAATCAGCTAGTTAGATATATCATCTGTTCATGTGTAATGTAGGCTAGATGAATCAGCTAGTTAGATATATCAGCTGATCATCTCTAATGTAGGCTCGATGAATCAGCTAGTTAGATATATCAGCTGTTCATCTCTAATGTAGGCTAGATGAATCAGCTAGTTAGATATATCAGCTGATCATCGATAATGTAGCCTAGATGAATCATCTAGTTAGATATATCAGCTGTTCATCTCTAATGTAGACTAGATGAATCAGCTAGTTAGATATATCAGCTGATCATCTCTAATGTAGGCTAGATGAATCAGGTAGTTAGATATATCAGCTGTTCATCTCTAATGTAGGCTAGATGAATCAGCTAGTTAGATATATCAGCTGTTCATCTCTAATGTAGGCTAGCTGAATCAGGTAGTTAGATATATCAGCTGATCATCTCTAATGTAGGCTCGATGAATCAGCTAGTTAGATATATCAGCTGTTCATCTGTAATGTAGGCTAGATGAATCAGCTAGTTAGATATATCAGCTGATCATCGATAATGTAGGCTAGATGAATCAGCTAGTTAGATATATCAGCTGTTCATCTCTAATGTAGACTAGATGAATCAGCTACTTAAATATATCAGCTGATCATCTCTAATGTAGACTAGATGAATCAGCTAGTTAGATATATCAGCTGATCATCGATAGTGTAGGCTAGATGAATCAGCTAGTTAGATATATCAGCTGTTCATCTCTAATGTAGACTAGATGAATCAGCTAGTTAGATATATCAGCTATTCATCTCTAATGTAGGCTAGATGAATCAGCTAGTTAGATATATCAGCTGTTCATCTCTAATGTAGACTAGATGAATCAGCTAGTTAGATATATCAGCTGTTCAAGTGTAATTTAGGCTAGATGAATCAGCTAGTTAGATATATCAGCTGTTCATGTGTAATGTAGGCTAGATGAATCAGCTAGTTAGATATATCAGCTGTTCAACTCTAATGTAGGCTAGATGAATCAGGTAGTTAGATATATCAGCTGTTCATCTCTAGTGTAGGCTAGATGAATCAGCAAGTTAGATATATCAGCTGTTCATCTCTAGTGTAGGCTAGATGAATCAGCTAGTTAGCTATATCAGCTGATCATCTCTAGTGTAGGCTAGATGAATTAGCTAGTTAGATATATCAGCTGTTCATCTCTAATGTAGGCTAGATTAATCAGCTAGTTAGTTATATCAGCTGTTCATCTCTAATGTAGGCTAGATTGATCAGCTAGTTAGATATATCAGCTGTTCATCTCTAATGTAGGCTAGATGAATCAGCTAGTTAGCCATATCAGCTGATCATCTCTAGTGTAGGCTAGATGAATCAGCTAGTTAGATATATCAGCTGATCATCTCTAATGTAGGCTAGATGAATCAGGTAGTTAGATATATCAGCTGTTCATCTCTAATGTAGGCTAGATGAATCAGCTAGTTAGATATATCAGCTGTTCATCTCAAATGTAGGCTAGCTGAATCAGATAGTTAGATATATCAGCTGATCATCTGTAATGTAGGCTCGATGAATCAGCTAGTTAGATATATCAGCTGTTCATCTGTAATGTAGGCTAGATGAATCAGCTAGTTAGATATATCAGCTGATCATCGATAATGTAGGCTAGATGAATCAGCTAGTTAGATATATCAGCTATTCATCTCTAATGTAGACTAGATCAATCAGCTAGTTAGATATATCAGCTGATCATCTCTAATGTAGGCTAGATGAATCAGGTAGTTAGATATATCAGCTGTTCATCTCTAATGTAGGCTAGATGAATCAGCTAGTTAGATATATCAGCTGTTCATCTCTAATGTAGGCTAGCTGAATCAGGTAGTTAGATATATCAGCTGATCATCTCTAATGTAGGCTCGATGAATCAGCTAGTTAGATATATCAGCTGTTCATCTGTAATGTAGGCTAGATGAATCAGTTAGTTAGATATATCAGCTGATCATCTCTAATGTAGACTAGATGAATCAGCTAGTTAGATATATCAGCTGATCATCGATAGTGTAGGCTAGATGAATCAGCTAGTTAGATATATCAGCTGTTCATCTCTAATGTAGACTAGATGAATCAGCTACTTAAATATATCAGCTGATCATCTCTAATGTAGACTAGATGAATCAGCTAGTTAGATATATCAGCTGTTCATCTCTAATGTAGGCTAGATGAATCAGCTAGTTAGTTATATCAGCTGTTCATCTCTAATGTAGTCTAGATGAATCAGCTAGTTAGATATATCAGCTGTTCATCTCTAGTGTAGTCCAGATGAATCAGCTAGTTAGCTATATCAGCTGATCATCTCTAATGTAGGCTAGATGAATCAGCTAGTTAGCTATATCAGCTGATCATCTCTAGTGTAGGCTAGATGAATTAGCTAGTTAGATTTATCAGCTGTTCATCTCTAATGTAGAATAGATGAATCAGCTAGTTATTTATATCAGCTGTTCATCTCTAATGTAGTCTAGATGAATCAGCTAGTTAGATATATCAGCTGTTAGTCTCTAGTGTAGGCTAGATGAATCAGCTAGTTAGATATATATCAGCTCTTCATCTCTAATGTAGGCTAGATGAATCAGGTAGTTAGATATATCAGCTGTTCATCTCTAATGTAGGCTAGATGGATCAGCTAGTTAGATATATCAGCTGATCATCTCTAATGTAGGCTCGATGAATCAGCTAGTTAGATATATCAGCTGTTCATCTGTAATGTAGGCTAGATGAATCAGCTAGTTAGATATATCAGCTGATCATCGATAATGTAGGCTAGATGAATCAGCTAGTTAGATATATCAGCTGTTCATCGATAGTGTAGGCTAGATGAATCAGCTAGTTAGATATATCAGCTGTTCATCTCTAATGTAGACTAGATGAATCAGCTAGTTAGATATATCAGCTGTTCATCTCTAATGTAGGCTAGATGAATCAGCTAGTTAGATATATCAGCTGTTAATCTCTAATGTAGACTAGATGAATCAGCTAGTTAGATATATCAGCTGTTCAAGTGTAATTTAGGCTAGATGAATCAGCTAGTTAGATATATCAGCTGTTCATCTCTAATGTAGGCTAGATGAATCAGCTAGTTAGATATATCAGCTGTTAATCTCTAATGTAGACTAGATGAATCAGCTAGTTAGATATATCAGCTGTTCAAGTGTAATTTAGGCTAGATGAATCAGCTAGTTAGATATATCAGCTGTTCATGTGTAATGTAGGCTAGATGAATCAGCTAGTTAGATATATCAGCTGTTCAACTCTAATGTAGGCTAGATGAATCAGGTAGTTAGATATATCAGCTGTTCATCTCTAGTGTAGGCTAGATGAATCAGCAAGTTAGATATATCAGCTGTTCATCTCTAGTGTAGGCTAGATGAATCAGCTAGTTAGCTATATCAGCTGATCATCTCTAGTGTAGGCTAGATGAATTAGCTAGTTAGATATATCAGCTGTTCATCTCTAATGTAGGCTAGATGAATCAGCTAGTTAGTTATATCAGCTGTTCATCTCTAATGTAGGCTAGATGGATCAGCTAGTTAGATATATCAGCTGTTCATCTCTAATGTAGGCTAGATGAATCAGCTAGTTAGCCATATCAGCTGATCATCTCTAGTGTAGGCTAGATGAATCAGCTAGTTAGATATATCAGCTGATCATCTCTAATGTAGGCTAGATGAATCAGGTAGTTAGATATATCAGCTGTTCATCTCTAATGTAGGCTAGATGAATCAGCTAGTTAGATATATCAGCTGTTCATCTCAAATGTAGGCTAGCTGCATCAGATAGTTAGATATATCAGCTGATCATCTGTAATGTAGGCTCGATGAATCAGCTAGTTAGATATATCAGCTGTTCATCTGTAATGTAGGCTAGATGAATCAGCTAGTTAGATATATCAGCTGATCATCGATAATGTAGGCTAGATGAATCAGCTAGTTAGATATATCAGCTGTTCATCTCTAATGTAGACTAGATGAATCAGCTAGTTAGATATATCAGCTGATCATCTCTAATGTAGGCTAGATGAATCAGGTAGTTAGATATATCAGCTGTTCATCTCTAATATAGGCTAGATGAATCAGCTAGTTAGATATATCAGCTGTTCATCTCTAATGTAGGCTAGCTGAATCAGGTAGTTAGATATATCAGCTGATCATCTCTAATGTAGGCTCGATGAATCAGCTAGTTAGATATATCAGATGTTCATCTGTAATGTAGGCTAGATGAATCAGCTAGTTAGATATATCAGCTGATCATCGATAATGTAGGCTAGATGAATCAGCTAGTTAGATATATCAGCTGTTCATCTCAAATGTAGGCTAGCTGAATCAGATAGTTAGATATATCAGCTGTTCATCTCTAATGTAGACTAGATGAATCAGCTACTTAAATATATCAGCTGATCATCTCTAATGTAGACTAGATGAATCAGCTAGTTAGATATATCAGCTGATCATCGATAGTGTAGGCTAGATGAATCAGCTAGTTAGATATATCAGCTGTTCATCTCTAATGTAGACTAGATGAATCAGCTAGTTAGATATATCAGCTGTTCATCTCTAATGTAGGCTAGATGAATCAGCTAGTTAGATATATCAGCTGTTCATCTCTAATGTAGGCTAGCTGAATCAGGTAGTTAGATATATCAGCTGATCATCTCTAATGTAGGCTAGATGGATCAGCTAGTTAGATATATCAGCTGATCATCTCTAATGTAGGCTAGATGAATCAGCTAGTTAGCTATATCAGCTGATCATCTCTAGTGTAGGCTAGATGAATTAGCTAGTTAGATATATCAGCTGTTCATCTCTAATGTAGGCTAGATGAATCAGCTAGTTAGTTATATCAGCTGTTCATCTCTAATGTAGGCTAGATGGATCAGCTAGTTAGATATATCAGCTGTTCATCTCTAATGTAGGCTAGATGAATCAGCTAGTTAGCCATATCAGCTGATCATCTCTAGTGTAGGCTAGATGAATCAGCTAGTTAGATATATCAGCTGATCATCTCTAATGTAGGCTAGATGAATCAGGTAGTTAGATATATCAGCTGTTCATCTCTAATGTAGGCTAGATGAATCAGCTAGTTAGATATATCAGCTGTTCATCTCAAATGTAGGCTAGCTGAATCAGATAGTTAGATATATCAGCTGATCATCTGTAATGTAGGCTCGATGAATCAGCTAGTTAGATATATCAGCTGTTCATCTGTAATGTAGGCTAGATGAATCAGCTAGTTAGATATATCAGCTGATCATCGATAATGTAGGCTAGATGAATCAGCTAGTTAGATATATCAGCTGTTCATCTCTAATGTAGACTAGATGAATCAGCTAGTTAGATATATCAGCTGATCATCTCTAATGTAGGCTAGATGAATCAGGTAGTTAGATATATCAGCTGTTCATCTCTAATATAGGCTAGATGAATCAGCTAGTTAGATATATCAGCTGTTCATCTCTAATGTAGGCTAGCTGAATCAGGTAGTTAGATATATCAGCTGATCATCTCTAATGTAGGCTCGATGAATCAGGTAGTTAGATATATCAGATGTTCATCTGTAATGTAGGCTAGATGAATCAGCTAGTTAGATATATCAGCTGATCATCGATAATGTAGGCTAGATGAATCAGCTAGTTAGATATATCAGCTGTTCATCTCAAATGTAGGCTAGCTGAATCAGATAGTTAGATATATCAGCTTTTCATCTCTAATGTAGACTAGATGAATCAGCTACTTAAATATATCAGCTGATCATCTCTAATGTAGACTAGATGAATCAGCTAGTTAGATATATCAGCTGATCATCGATAGTGTAGGCTAGATGAATCAGCTAGTTAGATATATCAGCTGTTCATCTCTAATGTAGACTAGATGAATCAGCTATTTAGATATATCAGCTGTTCATCTCTAATGTAGGCTAGATGAATCAGCTAGTTAGATATATCAGCTGTTCATCTCTAATGTAGGCTAGCTGAATCAGGTAGTTAGATATATCAGCTGATCATCTCTAATGTAGGCTAGATGGATCAGCTAGTTAGATATATCAGCTGATCATCTCTAATGTAGGCTAGATGAATCAGCTAGTTAGCTATATCAGCTGATCATCTCTAGTGTAGGCTAGATGAATTAGCTAGTTAGATATATCAGCTGTTCATCTCTAATGTAGGCTAGATGAATCAGCTAGTTAGTTATATCAGCTGTTCATCTCTAATGTAGTCTAGATGAATCAGCTAGTTAGATATATCAGCTGTTCATCTCTAGTGTAGTCCAGATGAATCAGCTAGTTAGCTATATCAGCTGATCATCTCTAATGTAGGCTAGATGAATCAGCTAGTTAGCTATATCAGCTGATCATCTCTAGTGTAGGCTAGATGAATTAGCTAGTTAGATTTATCAGCTGTTCATCTCTAATGTAGGCTAGATGAATCAGCTAGTTATTTATATCAGCTGTTCATCTCTAATGTAGTCTAGATGAATCAGCTAGTTAGATATATCAGCTGTTCGTCTCTAGTGTAGGCTAGATGAATCAGCTAGTTAGGTATATCAGCTGTTTGTCTCTAATGTAGGCTAGATGAATCAGCTAGTTAGGTATATCAGCTGTTTGTCTCTAATGTAGGCTAGATGAATCAGCTAGTTAAATATATCAGCTGTTCATCTCTAGTGTAGGCTAGATGAATCAGCTAGTTAGATATATCAGCTGATCATCGATAATGTAGGCTAGCTGAATCAGGTAGTTAGATATATCAGCTGATCATCTCTAATGTAGGCTCGATGAATCAGCTAGTTAGATATATCAGCTGTTCATCTCTAATGTAGGCTAGATGAATCAGGTAGTTAGATATATCAGCTGTTCATCTCTAATATAGGCTAGATGAATCAGCTAGTTAGATATATCAGCTGTTCATCTCTAATGTAGGCTAGCTGAATCAGGTAGTTAGATATATCAGCTGATCATCTCTAATGTAGGCTCGATGAATCAGCTAGTTAGATATATCAGCTGTTCATCTGTAATGTAGGCTAGATGAATCAGCTAGTTAGATATATCAGTTGATCATCGATAATGTAGGCTAGATGAATCAGCTAGTTAGATATATCAGCTGTTCATCTCTAATGTAGACTAGATGAATCAGCTACTTAAATATATCAGCTGATCATCTCTAATGTAGGCTAGATGAATCAGCTAGTTAGATATATCAGCTGATCATCGATAATGTAGGCTAGCTGAATCAGGTAGTTAGATATATCAGCTGTTCATCTCTAATGTAGGCTAGATGAATCAGCTAGTTAGATATATCAGCTGATCATCTCTAATGTAGGCTCGATGAATCAGCTAGTTAGATATATCAGATGTTCATCTGTAATGTAGGCTAGATGAATCAGCTAGTTAGATATATCAGCTGATCATCGTTAATGTAGGCTAGATGAATCAGCTAGTTAGATATATCAGCTGTTCATCTCAAATGTAGGCTAGCTGAATCAGATAGTTAGATATATCAGCTGTTCATCTCTAATGTAGACTAGATGAATCAGCTACTTAAATATATCATCTGATCATCTCTAATGTAGACTAGATGAATCAGCTAGTTAGATATATCAGCTGATCATCGATAGTGTAGGCTAGATGAATCAGCTAGTTAGATATATCAGCTGTTCATCTCTAATGTAGACTAGATGAATCAGCTAGTTAGATATATCAGCTGTTCATCTCTAATGTAGGCTAGATGAATCAGCTAGTTAGATATATCAGCTGTTCATCTCTAATGTAGGCTAGCTGAATCAGGTAGTTAGATATATCAGCTGATCATCTCTAATGTAAGTTAGATATATCAGCTGTTCATCTCTAATGTAGACTAGATGAATCAGCTACTTAAATATATCATCTGATCATCTCTAATGTAGACTAGATGAATCAGCTAGTTAGATATATCAGCTGATCATCGATAGTGTAGGCTAGATGAATCAGCTAGTTAGATATATCAGCTGTTCATCTCTAATGTAGACTAGATGAATCAGCTAGTTAGATATATCAGCTGTTCATCTCTAATGTAGGCTAGATGAATCAGCTAGTTAGATATATCAGCTGTTCATCTCTAATGTAGGCTAGCTGAATCAGGTAGTTAGATATATCAGCTGATCATCTCTAATGTAGGCTAGATGGATCAGCTAGTTAGATATATCAGCTGATCATCTCTAATGTAGGCTAGATGAATCAGCTAGTTAGCTATATCAGCTGATCATATCTAGTGTAGGCTAGATGAATTAGCTAGTTAGATATATCAGCTGTTCATCTCTAATGTAGGCTAGATGAATGAGCTAGTTAGTTATATCAGCTGTTCATCTCTAATGTAGTCTAGATGAATCAGCTAGTTAGATATATCAGCTGTTCATCTCTAGTGTAGTCCAGATGAATCAGCTAGTTAGCTATATCAGCTGATCATCTCTAATGTAGGCTAGATGAATCAGCTAGTTAGCTATATCAGCTGATCATCTCTAGTGTAGGCTAGATGAATTAGCTAGTTAGATTTATCAGCTGTTCATCTCTAATGTAGGCTAGATGAATCAGCTAGTTAGATATATCAGTTGATCATCGATAATGTAGGCTAGATGAATCAGCTAGTTAGATATATCAGCTGTTCATCTCTAATGTAGGCTAGATGAATCAGCTAGTTAGATATATCAGCTGTTCATCTCTAATGTAGGCTAGCTGAATCAGGTAGTTAGATATATCAGCTGATCATCTCTAATGTAAGTTAGATATATCAGCTGTTCATCTCTAATGTAGACTAGATGAATCAGCTACTTAAATATATCATCTGATCATCTCTAATGTAGACTAGATGAATCAGCTAGTTAGATATATCAGCTGATCATCGATAGTGTAGGCTAGATGAATCAGCTAGTTAGATATATCAGCTGTTCATCTCTAATGTAGACTAGATGAATCAGCTAGTTAGATATATCAGCTGTTCATCTCTAATGTAGGCTAGATGAATCAGCTAGTTAGATATATCAGCTGTTCATCTCTAATGTAGGCTAGCTGAATCAGGTAGTTAGATATATCAGCTGATCATCTCTAATGTAGGCTAGATGGATCAGCTAGTTAGATATATCAGCTGATCATCTCTAATGTAGGCTAGATGAATCAGCTAGTTAGCTATATCAGCTGATCATATCTAGTGTAGGCTAGATGAATTAGCTAGTTAGATATATCAGCTGTTCATCTCTAATGTAGGCTAGATGAATGAGCTAGTTAGTTATATCAGCTGTTCATCTCTAATGTAGTCTAGATGAATCAGCTAGTTAGATATATCAGCTGTTCATCTCTAGTGTAGTCCAGATGAATCAGCTAGTTAGCTATATCAGCTGATCATCTCTAATGTAGGCTAGATGAATCAGCTAGTTAGCTATATCAGCTGATCATCTCTAGTGTAGGCTAGATGAATTAGCTAGTTAGATTTATCAGCTGTTCATCTCTAATGTAGGCTAGATGAATCAGCTAGTTAGATATATCAGTTGATCATCGATAATGTAGGCTAGATGAATCAGCTAGTTAGATATATCAGCTGTTCATCTCTAATGTAGACTAGATGAATCAGCTACTTAAATATATCAGCTGATCATCTCTAATGTAGGCTAGATGAATGAGCTAGTTAGATATATCAGCTGATCATCGATAATTTTGGCTAGCTGAATCAGGTAGTTAGATATATCAGCTGTTCATCTCTAATGTAGGCTAGATGAATCAGCTAGTTAGATATATCAGCTGATCATCTCTAATGTAGGCTCGATGAATCAGCTAGTTAGATATATCAGATGTTCATCTGTAATGTAGGCTAGATGAATAAGCTAGTTAGATATATCAGCTGATCATCGATAATGTAGGCTAGATGAATCAGCTAGTTAGATATATCAGCTGTTCATCTCAAATGTAGGCTAGCTGAATCAGATAGTTAGATATATCAGCTGTTCATCTCTAATGTAGACTAGATGAATCAGCTACTTAAATATATCAGCTGATCATCTCTAATGTAGACTAGATGAATCAGCTAGTTAGATATATCAGCTGATCATCGATAGTGTAGGCTAGATGAATCAGCTAGTTAGATATATCAGCTGTTCATCTCTAATGTAGACTAGATGAATCAGCTAGTTAGATATATCAGCTGTTCATCTCTAATGTAGGCTAGATGAATCAGCTAGTTAGATATATCAGCTGTTCATCTCTAATGTAGGCTAGCTGAATCAGGTAGTTAGATATATCAGCTGATCATCTCTAATGTAGGCTAGATGGATCAGCTAGTTAGATATATCAGCTGATCATCTCTAATGTAGGCTAGATGAATCAGCTAGTTAGCTATATCAGCTGATCATCTCTAGTGTAGGCTAGATGAATTAGCTAGTTAGATATATCAGCTGTTCATCTCTAATGTAGGCTAGATGAATCAGCTAGTTAGTTATATCAGCTGTTCATCTCTAATGTAGTCTAGATGAATCAGCTAGTTAGATATATCAGCTGTTCATCTCTAGTGTAGTCCAGATGAATCAGCTAGTTAGCTATATCAGCTTGTCATCTCTAATGTAGGCTAGATGAATCAGCTAGTTAGCTATATCAGCTGATCATCTCTAGTGTAGGCTAGATGAATTAGCTAGTTAGATTTATCAGCTGTTCATCTCTAATGTAGGCTAGATGAATCAGCTAGTTATTTATATCAGCTGTTCATCTCTAATGTAGTCTAGATGAATCAGCTAGTTAGATATATCAGCTGTTCGTCTCTAGTGTAGGCTAGATGAATCAGCTAGTTAGGTATATCAGCTGTTTGTCTCTAATGTAGGCTAGATGAATCAGCTAGTTAAATATATCAGCTGTTCATCTCTAGTGTAGGCTAGATGAATCAGCTAGTTAGATATATCAGCTGATCATCTATAATGTAGGCTAGATGAATCAGGTAGTTAGATATATCAGCTGTTCATCTCTAATGTAGGCTAGATGAATCAGCTAGTTAGATATATCAGCTGATCATCTCTCATGTAGGCTAGATGAATCAGCTAGTTAGATATATCAGCTGTTCATCTCTAATGTAGACTAGATGGATCAGCTAGTTAGATATATCAGCTGATCATCTCTAATGTAGGCTAGATGAATCAGCTAGTTAGCTATATCAGCTGATCATCTCTAGTGTAGGCTAGATGAATTATCTAGTTAGCTATATCAGCTGTTCATCTCTAATGTAGGCTAGATGAATCAGCTAGTTAGATATATCAGCTCTTCATCTCTAATGTAGGCTAGATGAATCAGGTAATTAGATATATCAGCTGATCATCTCTAATGTAGGCTAGATGGATCAGCTAGTTAGATATATCAGCTGATAATCTTTAATGTAGGCTAGATGAATCAGGTAGTTAGATATATCAGCTGTTCATCTCTAATGTAGGCTAGATGAATCAGCTAGTTAGATATATCAGCTGATCATCTCTCATGTAGGCTAGATGAATCAGCTAGTTAGATATATCAGTTCTTCATCTCTAATGTAGGCTAGATGAATCAGGTAGTTAGATATATCAGCTGTTCATCTCTAATGTAGTCTAGATGAATCAGCTAGTTAGATATATCAGCTGTTCATCTCTAGTGTAGTCTAGATGAATCAGCTAGTTAGCTATGTCAGCTGTTCATCTCTAATGTAGGCTAGATGAATCAGCTAGTTAGATATATATCAGCTCTTCATCTCTAATGTAGGCTAGATGAATCAGGTAGTTAGATATATCAGCTGTTCATCTCTAATGTAGGCTAGATAAATCAGCTAGTTAGATATATCAGCTGTTCATCTCTAATGTAGGCTAGATGAATCAGCTAGTTAGATATATCAGCTGATCATCTCTCATGTAGGCTAGATGAATCAGCTAGTTAGATATATCAGCTGTTCATCTCTAATGTAGACTAGATGAATCAGCTAGTTAGTTATATCAGCTGTTCATCTCTAATGTAGGCTAGATGGATCAGCTAGTTAGATATATCAGCTGATCATCTCTAATGTAGGCTAGATGAATCAGCTAGTTAGATATATCAGCTGTTCATCTCTAATGTAGGCTAGATGAATCAGCTAGTTAGATATATCAGCTGATCATCTATAATGTAGGCTAGATGAATCAGGTAGTTAGATATATCAGCTGTTCATCTCTAATGTAGGCTAGATAAATCAGCTAGTTAGATATATCAGCTGTTCATCTCTAATGTAGGCTAGATGAATCAGCTAGTTAGATATATCAGCTGATCATCTCTAATGTAGGCTAGATGAATCAGCTAGTTAGATATATCAGCTGTTCATCTCTAGTGTAGTCTAGATGAATCAGCTAGTTAGCTATATCAGCTGTTCATCTCTAATGTAGGCTAGATGAATCAGCTAGTTAGATATATCAGCTCTTCATCTCTAATGTAGGCTAGATGAATCAGGTAATTAGATATATCAGCTGATCATCTCTAATGTAGGCTAGATGGATCAGCTAGTTAGATATATCAGCTGATCATCTATAATGTAGGCTAGATGAATCAGCTAGTTAGATATATCAGCTGTTCATCTCTAGTGTAGTCTAGATGAATCAGCTAGTTAGCTATGTCAGCTGTTCATCTCTAATGTAGGCTAGATGAATCAGCTAGTTAGATATATATCAGCTCTTCATCTCTAATGTAGGCTAGATGAATCAGGTAGTTAGATATATCAGCTGTTCATCTCTAATGTAGGCTAGATGAATCAGCTAGTTAGTTATATCAGCTGTTCATCTCTAATGTAGGCTAGATGGATCAGCTAGTTAGATATATCAGCTGATCATCTCTAATGTAGGCTAGATGAATCAGCTAGTTAGCTATATCAGCTGATCATCTCTAGTGTAGGATAGATGAATTAGCTAGTTAGATATATCAGCTTTTCATCTCTAATGTAGGATAGATGAATCAGCTAGTTAGTTATATCAGCTGTTCATCTCTAATGTAGGCTAGATGAATCAGCTAGTTAGTTATATCAGCTGTTCATCTCTAGTGTAGACTAGATGAATCAGCTAGTTAGCTATATCAGCTGTTTGTCTCTAATGTAGGCTAGATGAATCAGCTAGTTAGATATATCAGCTGTTCATCTCTAGTGTATGCTAGATGAATCTGCTAGTTAGATATATCAGCTGATCATCTCTAATGTAGGCAAGATGAATCGGCTTGTTAGATATATCAGCTGTTCATGTGTAATGTAGGCTAGATGAATCAGCTAGTTAGATATATCAGCTGTTCATGTGTAATGTAGGCTAGATGAATCAGCTAGTTAGATATATCAGCTGTTAATCTCTAATGTAGGCTAGATGAATCAGGTAGTTAGATATATCAGCTGTTCATCTCTAATGTAGGCTAGATGAATCAGGTAGTTAGATATATCAGCTGTTCATCTCTAATGTAGGCTAGATGAATCAGGTAGTTAGATATATCAGCTGTTCATCTCTAATGTAGGCTAGATGAATCAGCTAGTTAGCCATATCAGCTGTTCATCTCTAGTGTAGGCTAGATGAATCAGCTAGTTAGATATATCAGCTGATCATCTCTAATGTAGGCTAGATGAATCAGGTAGTTAGATATATCAGCTGTTCATCTCTAATGTAGGCTAGATGAATCAGCTAGTTAGATATATCAGCTGTTCATCTCAAATGTAGGCTAGCTGAATCAGATAGTTAGATATATCAGCTGATCATCTCTAATGTAGGCTCGATGAATCAGCTAGGTAGATATATCAGCTGTTCATCTGTAATGTAGGCTAGATGAATCAGCTAGTTAGATATATCAGCTGATCATCGATAATGTAGGCTAGATGAATCAGCTAGTTAGATATATCAGCTGTTCATCTCTAATGTAGACTAGATGAATCAGCTAGTTAGATATATCAGCTGATCATCTCTAATGTAGGCTAGATGAATCAGGTAGTTAGATATATCAGCTGTTCATCTCTAATGTAGGCTAGATGAATCAGCTAGTTAGATATATCAGCTGTTCATCTCTAGTGTAGTCTAGATGAATCAGCTAGTTAGCTATGTCAGCTGTTCATCTCTAATGTAGGCTAGATGAATCAGCTAGTTAGATATATATCAGCTCTTCATCTCTAATGTAGGCTAGATGAATCAGGTAGTTAGATATATCAGCTGTTCATCTCTAATGTAGGCTAGATAAATCAGCTAGTTAGATATATCAGCTGTTCATCTCTAATGTAGGCTAGATGAATCAGCTAGTTAGATATATCAGCTGATCATCTCTCATGTAGGCTAGATGAATCAGCTAGTTAGATATATCAGCTGTTCATCTCTAATGTAGGCTAGATGAATCAGCTAGTTAGTTATATCAGCTGTTCATCTCTAATGTAGGCTAGATGGATCAGCTAGTTAGATATATCAGCTGATCATCTCTAATGTAGGCTAGATGAATCAGCTAGTTAGATATATCAGTTGTTCATCTCTAATGTAGGCTAGATGAATCAGCTAGTTAGATATATCAGCTGATCATCTATAATGTAGGCTAGATGAATCAGGTAGTTAGATATATCAGCTGTTCATCTCTAATGTAGGCTAGATAAATCAGCTAGTTAGATATATCAGCTGTTCATCTCTAATGTAGGCTAGATGAATCAGCTAGTTAGATATATCAGCTGATCATCTCTAATGTAGGCTAGATGAATCAGCTAGTTAGATATATCAGCTGTTCATCTCTAGTGTAGTCTAGATGAATCAGCTAGTTAGCTATATCAGCTGTTCATCTCTAATGTAGGCTAGATGAATCAGCTAGTTAGATATATCAGCTCTTCATCTCTAATGTAGGCTAGATGAATCAGGTAATTAGATATATCAGCTGATCATCTCTAATGTAGGCTAGATGGATCAGCTAGTTAGATATATCAGCTGATCATCTATAATGTAGGCTAGATGAATCAGCTAGTTAGATATATCAGCTGTTCATCTCTAGTGTAGTCTAGATGAATCAGCTAGTTAGCTATGTCAGCTGTTCATCTCTAATGTAGGCTAGATGAATCAGCTAGTTAGATATATATCAGCTCTTCATCTCTAATGTAGGCTAGATGAATCAGGTAGTTAGATATATCAGCTGTTCATCTCTAATGTAGGCTAGATGAATCAGCTAGTTAGTTATATCAGCTGTTCATCTCTAATGTAGGCTAGATGGATCAGCTAGTTAGATATATCAGCTGATCATCTCTAATGTAGGCTAGATGAATCAGCTAGTTAGCTATATCAGCTGATCATCTCTAGTGTAGGATAGATGAATTAGCTAGTTAGATATATCAGCTTTTCATCTCTAATGTAGGATAGATGAATCAGCTAGTTAGTTATATCAGCTGTTCATCTCTAATGTAGGCTAGATGAATCAGCTAGTTAGTTATATCAGCTGTTCATCTCTAGTGTAGACTAGATGAATCAGCTAGTTAGCTATATCAGCTGTTTGTCTCTAATGTAGGCTAGATGAATCAGCTAGTTAGATATATCAGCTGTTCATCTCTAGTGTATGCTAGATGAATCTGCTAGTTAGATATATCAGCTGATCATCTCTAATGTAGGCAAGATGAATCAGCTTGTTAGATATATCAGCTGTTCATGTGTAATGTAGGCTAGATGAATCAGCTAGTTAGATATATCAGCTGTTCATGTGTAATGTAGGCTAGATGAATCAGCTAGTTAGATATATCAGCTGTTAATCTCTAATGTAGGCTAGATGAATCAGGTAGTTAGATATATCAGCTGTTCATCTCTAATGTAGGCTAGATGAATCAGGTAGTTAGATATATCAGCTGTTCATCTCTAATGTAGGCTAGATGAATCAGGTAGTTAGATATATCAGCTGTTCATCTCTAATGTAGGCTAGATGAATCAGCTAGTTAGCCATATCAGCTGTTCATCTCTAGTGTAGGCTAGATGAATCAGCTAGTTAGATATATCAGCTGATCATCTCTAATGTAGGCTAGATGAATCAGGTAGTTAGATATATCAGCTGTTCATCTCTAATGTAGGCTAGATGAATCAGCTAGTTAGATATATCAGCTGTTCATCTCAAATGTAGGCTAGCTGAATCAGATAGTTAGATATATCAGCTGATCATCTCTAATGTAGGCTCGATGAATCAGCTAGGTAGATATATCAGCTGTTCATCTGTAATGTAGGCTAGATGAATCAGCTAGTTAGATATATCAGCTGATCATCGATAATGTAGGCTAGATGAATCAGCTAGTTAGATATATCAGCTGTTCATCTCTAATGTAGACTAGATGAATCAGCTAGTTAAATATATCAGCTGATCATCTCTAATGTAGGCTAGATGAATCAGGTAGTTAGATATATCAGCTGTTCATCTCTAATGTAGGCTAGATGAATCAGCTAGTTAGATATATCAGCTGTTCATCTCTAATGTAGGCTAGCTGAATCAGGTAGTTAGATATATCAGCTGATCATCTCTAATGTAGGCTAGATGAATCAGGTAGTTAGGTATATCAGCTGTTCATCTGTAATGTAGGCTAGATGAATCAGCTAGTTAGATATATCAGTTGATCATCGATAATGTAGGCTAGATGAATCAGCTAGTTAGATATATCAGCTGTTCATCTCTAATGTAGACTAGATGAATCAGCTACTTAAATATATCAGCTGATCATCTGTAATGTAGGCTAGCTGAATCAGGTAGTTAGATATATCAGCTGATCATCTCTAATGTAGGCTCGATGAATCAGCTAGTTAGATATATCAGCTGTTCATCTCTAATGTAGGCTAGATGAATCAGCTAGTTAGATATATCAGCTGATCATCGATAATGTAGCCTAGATGAATCAGCTAGTTAGATATATCAGCTGTTCATCTCTAATGTAGACTAGATGAATCAGCTAGTTAGATATATCAGCTGATCATCTCTAATGTAGGCTAGATGAATCAGCTAGTTAGATATATCAGCTGTTCATCTCTAATGTAGGCTAGATGAATCAGCTAGTTAGATATATCAGCTGTTCATCTCTAATGTAGGCTAGCTGAATCAGGTAGTTAGATATATCAGCTGATCATCTCTAATGTAGGCTCGATGAATCAGCTAGTTAGATATATCAGCTGTTCATCTGTAATGTAGGCTAGATGAATCAGCTAGTTAGATATATCAGTTGATCATCGATAATGTAGGCTAGATGAATCAGCTAGTTAGATATATCAGCTGTTCATCTCTATTGTAGACTAGATGAATCAGCTACTTAAATATATCAGCTGATCATCTCTAATGTAGGCTAGATGAATCAGCTAGTTAGATATATCAGCTGATCATCGATAATGTAGGCTAGCTGAATCAGGTAGTTAGATATATCAGCTGATCATCTCTAATGTAGGCTCGATGAATCAGCTAGTTAGATATATCAGCTGTTCATCTCTAATGTAGGCTAGATGAATCAGCTAGTTAGATATATCAGCTGATCATCGATAATGTAGCCTAGATGAATCAGCTAGTTAGATATATCAGCTGTTCATCTCTAATGTAGACTAGATGAATCAGCTAGTTAGATATATCAGCTGATCATCTCTAATTTAGGCTAGATGAATCAGCTAGTTAGTTATATCAGCTGTTCATCTCTAGTGTAGACTAGATGAATCAGCTAGTTAGCTATATCAGCTGTTTGTCTCTAATGTAGGCTAGATGAATCAGCTAGTTAGATATATCAGCTGTTCATCTCTAGTGTATGCTAGATGAATCTGCTAGTTAGATATATCAGCTGATCATCTCTAATGTAGGCAAGATGAATCAGCTTGTTAGATATATCAGCTGTTCATCTCTAGTGTATGCTAGATGAATCTGCTAGTTAGATATATCAGCTGATCATCTCTAATGTAGGCAAGATGAATCAGCTTGTTAGATATATCAGCTGTTCATCTCTAATGTAGGCTAGATGAATCAGGTAGTTAGATATATCAGCTGTTCATCTCTAATGTAGGCTAGATGAATCAGCTAGTTAGCCATATCAGCTGTTCATCTCTAGTGTAGGCTAGATGAATCAGCTAGTTAGCTATATCAGCTGATCATCTCTAATGTAGGCTAGATGAATCAGGTAGTTAGATATATCAGCTGTTCATCTCTAATGTAGGCTAGATGAATCAGCTAGTTAGATATATCAGCTGTTCATCTCAAATGTAGGCTAGCTGAATCAGATAGTTAGATATATCAGCTGATCATCTCTAATGTAGGCTCGATGAATCAGCTAGTTAGATATATCAGCTGTTCATCTGTAATGTAGGCTAGATGAATCAGCTAGTTAGATATATCAGCTGATCATCGATAATGTAGGCTAGATGAATCAGCTAGTTAGATATATCAGCTGTTCATCTCTAATGTAGGCTAGATGAATCAGGTAGTTAGATATATCAGCTGATCATCTCTAATGTAGGCTCGATGAATCAGCTAGTTAGATATATCAGCTGTTCATCTGTAATGTAGGCTAGATGAATCAGCTAGTTAGATATATCAGCTGATCATCGATAATGTAGGCTAGATGAATCAGCTAGTTAGATATATCAGCTGTTCATCTGTAATGTAGGCTAGATGAATCAGCTAGTTAGATATATCAGCTGATCATCGATAATGTAGGCTAGATGAATCAGCTAGTTAGATATATCAGCTGTTCATCCCTAATGTAGACTAGATGAATCAGCTAGTTAGATATATCAGCTGATCATCTCTAATGTAGGCTAGATGAATCAGGTAGTTAGATATATCAGCTGTTCATCTCTAATGTAGGCTAGATGAATCAGCTAGTTAGATATATCAGCTGTTCATCTCTAATGTAGGCTAGCTGAATCAGGTAGTTAGATATATCAGCTGATCATCTCTAATGTAGGCTCGATGAATCAGCTAGTTAGATATATCAGCTGTTCATCTGTAATGTAGGCTAGATGAATCAGCTAGTTAGATATATCAGTTGATCATCGATAATGTAGGCTAGATGAATCAGCTAGTTAGATATATCAGCTGTTCATCTCTAATGTAGACTAGATGAATCAGCTACTTAAATATATCAGCTGATCATCTCTAATGTAGGCTAGATGAATCAGCTAGTTAGATATATCAGCTGATCATCGATAATGTAGGCTAGCTGAATCAGGTAGTTAGATATATCAGCTGATCATCTCTAATGTAGGCTCGATGAATCAGCTAGTTAGATATATCAGCTGTTCATCTCTAATGTAGGCTAGATGAATCAGCTAGTTAGATATATCAGCTGATCATCGATAATGTAGCCTAGATGAATCAGCTAGTTAGATATATCAGCTGTTCATCTCTAATGTAGACTAGATGAATCAGCTAGTTAGATATATCAGCTGATCATCTCTAATGTAGGCTAGATGTATCAGGTAGTTAGATATATCAGCTGTTCATCTCTAATGTAGACTAGATGAATCAGCTAGTTAGATATATCAGCTGTTCATCTCTAATGTAGGCTAGCTGAATCAGGTAGTTAGATATATCAGCTGATCATCTCTAATGTAGGCTCGATGAATCAGCTAGTTAGATATATCAGCTGTTCATCTGTAATGTAGGCTAGATGAATCAGCTAGTTAGATATATCAGCTGATCATCGATAATGTAGGCTAGATGAATCAGCTAGTTAGATATATCAGCTGTTCATCTCAAATGTAGGCTAGCTGAATCAGATAGTTAGATATATCAGCTGTTCATCTCTAATGTAGACTAGATGAATCAGCTACTTAAATATATCAGCTGATCATCTCTAATGTAGACTAGATGAATTAGCTAGTTAGATATATCAGCTGATCATCGATAGTGTAGGCTAGATGAATCAGCTAGTTAGATATATCAGCTGTTCATCTCTAATGTAGGCTAGATGAATCAGCTAGTTAGATATATCAGCTGATCATCGATAATGTAGCCTAGATGAATCAGCTAGTTAGATATATCAGCTGTTCATCTCTAATGTAGACTAGATGAATCAGCTAGTTAGATATATCAGCTGATCATCTCTAATGTAGGCTAGATGATTCAGGTAGTTAGATATATCAGCTGTTCATCTCTAATGTAGGCTAGCTGAATCAGGTAGTTAGATATATCAGCTGATCATCTCTAATGTAGGCTCGATGAATCAGCTAGTTAGATATATCAGCTGTTCATCTGTAATGTAGGCTAGATGAATCAGCTAGGTAGATATATCAGTTGATCATCGATAATGTAGGCTAGATGAATCAGCTAGTTAGATATATCAGCTGTTTATCTCTAATGTAGACTAGATGAATCAGCTACTTAAATATATCAGCTGTTCATCTCTAATGTAGACTAGATGAATCAGCTAGTTAGATATATCAGCTGATCATCTCTAATGTAGGCTAGATGAATCAGGTAGTTAGATATATCAGCTGTTCATCTCTAATGTAGGCTAGCTGAATCAGGTAGTTAGATATATCAGCTGATCATCTCTAATGTAGCCTCGATGAATCAGCTAGTTAGATATATCAGCTGTTCATCTGTAATGTAGGCTAGATGAATCAGCTAGTTAGATATATCAGCTGATCATCGATAATGTAGGCTAGATGAATCAGCTAGTTAGATATATCAGCTGTTCATCTCAAATGTAGGCTAGCTGAATCAGATAGTTAGATATATCAGCTGTTCATCTCTAATGTAGACTAGATGAATCAGCTACTTAAATATATCAGCTGATCATCTCTAATGTAGACTAGATGAATCAGCTAGTTAGATGTATCAGCTGATCATCGGTAGTGTAGGCTAGATGAATCAGCTAGTTAGATATATCAGCTGTTCATCTCTAATGTAGACTAGATGAATCAGCTAGTTAGATATATCAGCTGTTCATCTCTAATATAGGCTAGATGAATCAGCTAGTTAGATATATCAGCTGTTCATCTCTAATGTAGACTAGATGAATCAGCTAGTTAGATATATCAGCTGTTCAAGTGTAATGTAGGCTAGATGAATCAGCTAGTTAGATATATCAGCTGTTCATGTGTAATGTAGGCTAGATGAATCAGCTAGTTAGATATATCAGCTGTTCATCTCTAATGTAGGCTAGCTGAATCAGGTAGTTAGATATATCAGCTGATCATCTCTAATGTAGCCTAGATGAATCAGCTAGTTAGATATATCAGCTGTTCATCTGTAATGTAGGCTAGATGAATCAGCTAGTTAGATATATCAGTTGATCATCGATAATGTAGGCTAGATGAATCAGCTAGTTAGATATATCAGCTGTTCATCTCTAATGTAGACTAGATGAATCAGCTACTTAAATATATCTGCTGATCATCTCTAATGTAGGCTAGATGAATCAGCTAGTTAGATATATCAGCTGATCATCGATAATGTAGGCTATCTGAATCAGGTAGTTAGATATATCAGCTGATCATCTCTAATGTAGGCTCGATGAATCAGCTAGTTAGATATATCAGCTGTTCATCTCTAATGTAGGCTAGATGAATCAGCTAGTTAGATATATCAGCTGATCATCGATAATGTAGCCTAGATGATTCAGCTAGTTAGATATATCAGCTGTTCATCTCTAATGTAGACTAGATGAATCAGCTAGTTAGATATATCAGCTGATCATCTCTAATGTAGGCTAGATGAATCAGGTAGTTAGATATATCAGCTGTTCATCTCTAATGTAGGCTAGATGAATCAGCTAGTTAGATATATCAGCTGTTCATCTCTAATGTAGGCTAGCTGAATCAGGTAGTTAGATATATCAGCTGATCATCTCTAATGTAGGCTCGATGAATCAGCTAGTTAGATATATCAGCTGTTCATCTCTAATGTAGACTAGATGAATCAGCTAGTTAGATATATCAGCTGTTCATCTCTAATATAGGCTAGATGAATCAGCTAGTTAGATATATCAGCTGTTCATCTCTAATGTAGACTAGATGAATCAGCTAGTTAGATATATCAGCTGTTCAAGTGTAATGTAGGCTAGATGAATCAGCTAGTTAGATATATCAGCTGTTCATGTGTAATGTAGGCTAGATGAATCAGCTAGTTAGATATATCAGCTGTTCAACACTAATGTAGGCTAGATGAATCAGGTAGTTAGATATATCAGCTGTTCATCTCTAATGTAGGCTAGATGAATCAGCAAGTTAGATATATCAGCTGTTCATCTCTAGTGTAGGCTAGATGAATCAGCTAGTTAGCTATATCAGCTGATCATCTCTAGTGTAGGCTAGATGAATTAGCTAGTTAGATATATCAGCTGTTCATCTCTAATGTAGGCTAGATGAATCAGCTAGTTAGTTATATCAGCTGTTCATCTCTAATGTAGGCTTTATGGATCAGCTAGTTAGATATATCAGCTGATCATCTCTAATGTAGGCTAGATGAATCAGCTAGTTAGCTATATCAGCTGTTCATCTCTAGTGTAGGCTAGATGAATTAGCTAGTTAGATATATCAGCTGTTCATCTCTAATGTAGGCTAGATGAATCAGCTAGTTAGTTATATCAGCTGTTCATCTCTAATGTAGGCTAGATGAATCAGCTAGTTAGATATATCAGCTGTTCATCTCTAATGTAGGCTAGATGAATCAGGTAGTTAGATATATCAGCTGTTCATCTCTAGTGTAGGCTAGATGAATCAGCTAGTTAGCTATATCAGCTGATCATCTCTAGTGTAGGCTAGATGAATTAGCTAGTTAGATATATCAGCTGTTCATCTCTAATGTAGGCTAGATGAATCAGCTAGTTATTTATATCAGCTGTTCATCTCTAATGTAGGCTAGATGGATCAGCTAGTTAGATATATCAGCTGATCATCTCTAATGTAGGCTAGATGAATCATCTAGTTAGCTATATCAGCTGTTCATCTATAGTGTAGGCTAGATGAATTAGCTAGTTAGATATATCAGCTGTTCATCTGTAATGTAGGCTAGATGAATCAGCTAGTTAGATATATCAGCTGATCATCGATAATGTAGGCTAGATGAATCAGCTAGTTAGATATATCAGCTGTTCATCTCAAATGTAGGCTAGCTGAATCAGATAGTTAGATATATCAGCTGTTCATCTCTAATGTAGACTAGATGAATCAGCTACTTAAATATATCAGCTGATCATCTCTAATGTAGACTAGATGAATTAGCTAGTTAGATATATCAGCTGATCATCGATAGTGTAGGCTAGATGAATCAGCTAGTTAGATATATCAGCTGTTCATCTCTAATGTAGGCTAGATGAATCAGCTAGTTAGATATATCAGCTGATCATCGATAATGTAGCCTAGATGAATCAGCTAGTTAGATATATCAGCTGTTCATCTCTAATGTAGACTAGATGAATCAGCTAGTTAGATATATCAGCTGATCATCTCTAATGTAGGCTAGATGATTCAGGTAGTTAGATATATCAGCTGTTCATCTCTAATGTAGGCTAGCTGAATCAGGTAGTTAGATATATCAGCTGATCATCTCTAATGTAGGCTCGATGAATCAGCTAGTTAGATATATCAGCTGTTCATCTGTAATGTAGGCTAGATGAATCAGCTAGGTAGATATATCAGTTGATCATCGATAATGTAGGCTAGATGAATCAGCTAGTTAGATATATCAGCTGTTTATCTCTAATGTAGACTAGATGAATCAGCTACTTAAATATATCAGCTGTTCATCTCTAATGTAGACTAGATGAATCAGCTAGTTAGATATATCAGCTGATCATCTCTAATGTAGGCTAGATGAATCAGGTAGTTAGATATATCAGCTGTTCATCTCTAATGTAGGCTAGCTGAATCAGGTAGTTAGATATATCAGCTGATCATCTCTAATGTAGCCTCGATGAATCAGCTAGTTAGATATATCAGCTGTTCATCTGTAATGTAGGCTAGATGAATCAGCTAGTTAGATATATCAGCTGATCATCGATAATGTAGGCTAGATGAATCAGCTAGTTAGATATATCAGCTGTTCATCTCAAATGTAGGCTAGCTGAATCAGATAGTTAGATATATCAGCTGTTCATCTCTAATGTAGACTAGATGAATCAGCTACTTAAATATATCAGCTGATCATCTCTAATGTAGACTAGATGAATCAGCTAGTTAGATGTATCAGCTGATCATCGGTAGTGTAGGCTAGATGAATCAGCTAGTTAGATATATCAGCTGTTCATCTCTAATGTAGACTAGATGAATCAGCTAGTTAGATATATCAGCTGTTCATCTCTAATATAGGCTAGATGAATCAGCTAGTTAGATATATCAGCTGTTCATCTCTAATGTAGACTAGATGAATCAGCTAGTTAGATATATCAGCTGTTCAAGTGTAATGTAGGCTAGATGAATCAGCTAGTTAGATATATCAGCTGTTCATGTGTAATGTAGGCTAGATGAATCAGCTAGTTAGATATATCAGCTGTTCATCTCTAATGTAGGCTAGCTGAATCAGGTAGTTAGATATATCAGCTGATCATCTCTAATGTAGCCTAGATGAATCAGCTAGTTAGATATATCAGCTGTTCATCTGTAATGTAGGCTAGATGAATCAGCTAGTTAGATATATCAGTTGATCATCGATAATGTAGGCTAGATGAATCAGCTAGTTAGATATATCAGCTGTTCATCTCTAATGTAGACTAGATGAATCAGCTACTTAAATATATCTGCTGATCATCTCTAATGTAGGCTAGATGAATCAGCTAGTTAGATATATCAGCTGATCATCGATAATGTAGGCTATCTGAATCAGGTAGTTAGATATATCAGCTGATCATCTCTAATGTAGGCTCGATGAATCAGCTAGTTAGATATATCAGCTGTTCATCTCTAATGTAGGCTAGATGAATCAGCTAGTTAGATATATCAGCTGATCATCGATAATGTAGCCTAGATGATTCAGCTAGTTAGATATATCAGCTGTTCATCTCTAATGTAGACTAGATGAATCAGCTAGTTAGATATATCAGCTGATCATCTCTAATGTAGGCTAGATGAATCAGGTAGTTAGATATATCAGCTGTTCATCTCTAATGTAGGCTAGATGAATCAGCTAGTTAGATATATCAGCTGTTCATCTCTAATGTAGGCTAGCTGAATCAGGTAGTTAGATATATCAGCTGATCATCTCTAATGTAGGCTCGATGAATCAGCTAGTTAGATATATCAGCTGTTCATCTCTAATGTAGACTAGATGAATCAGCTAGTTAGATATATCAGCTGTTCATCTCTAATATAGGCTAGATGAATCAGCTAGTTAGATATATCAGCTGTTCATCTCTAATGTAGACTAGATGAATCAGCTAGTTAGATATATCAGCTGTTCAAGTGTAATGTAGGCTAGATGAATCAGCTAGTTAGATATATCAGCTGTTCATGTGTAATGTAGGCTAGATGAATCAGCTAGTTAGATATATCAGCTGTTCAACTCTAATGTAGGCTAGATGAATCAGGTAGTTAGATATATCAGCTGTTCATCTCTAATGTAGGCTAGATGAATCAGCAAGTTAGATATATCAGCTGTTCATCTCTAGTGTAGGCTAGATGAATCAGCTAGTTAGCTATATCAGCTGATCATCTCTAGTGTAGGCTAGATGAATTAGCTAGTTAGATATATCAGCTGTTCATCTCTAATGTAGGCTAGATGAATCAGCTAGTTAGTTATATCAGCTGTTCATCTCTAATGTAGGCTTTATGGATCAGCTAGTTAGATATATCAGCTGATCATCTCTAATGTAGGCTAGATGAATCAGCTAGTTAGCTATATCAGCTGTTCATCTCTAGTGTAGGCTAGATGAATTAGCTAGTTAGATATATCAGCTGTTCATCTCTAATGTAGGCTAGATGAATCAGCTAGTTAGTTATATCAGCTGTTCATCTCTAATGTAGGCTAGATGAATCAGCTAGTTAGATATATCAGCTGTTCATCTCTAATGTAGGCTAGATGAATCAGGTAGTTAGATATATCAGCTGTTCATCTCTAGTGTAGGCTAGATGAATCAGCTAGTTAGCTATATCAGCTGATCATCTCTAGTGTAGGCTAGATGAATTAGCTAGTTAGATATATCAGCTGTTCATCTCTAATGTAGGCTAGATGAATCAGCTAGTTATTTATATCAGCTGTTCATCTCTAATGTAGGCTAGATGGATCAGCTAGTTAGATATATCAGCTGATCATCTCTAATGTAGGCTAGATGAATCATCTAGTTAGCTATATCAGCTGTTCATCTATAGTGTAGGCTAGATGAATTAGCTAGTTAGATATATCAGCTGTTCATCTCTAATGTAGGCTAGATGAATCAGCTAGTTAGTTATATCAGCTGTTCATCTCTAATGTAGGCTAGATGAATCAGCTAGTTAGATATATCAGCTGTTCATCTCTAGTGTAGACTAGATGAATCAGCTAGTTAGCTATATCAGCTGATCATCTCTAGTGTAGGATAGATGAATTAGCTAGTTAGATATATCAGCTTTTCATCTCTAATGTAGGCTAGATGAATCAGCTAGTTAGATATATCAGCTGTTCATCTGTAATGTAGGCTAGATGAATCAGCTAGTTAGATATATCAGTTGATCATCGATAATGTAGGCTAGATGAATCAGCTAGTTAGATATATCAGCTGTTCATCTCTAATGTAGGCTAGCTGAATCAGGTAGTTAGATATATCAGCTGATCATCTCTAATGTAGCCTAGATGAATCAGCTAGTTAGATATATCAGCTGTTCATCTGTAATGTAGGCTAGATGAATCAGCTAGTTAGATATATCAGTTGATCATCGATAATGTAGGCTAGATGAATCAGCTAGTTAGATATATCAGCTGTTCATCTCTAATGTAGACTAGATGAATCAGCTACTTAAATATATCTGCTGATCATCTCTAATGTAGGCTAGATGAATCAGCTAGTTAGATATATCAGCTGATCATCGATAATGTAGGCTATCTGAATCAGGTAGTTAGATATATCAGCTGATCATCTCTAATGTAGGCTCGATGAATCAGCTAGTTAGATATATCAGCTGTTCATCTCTAATGTAGGCTAGATGAATCAGCTAGTTAGATATATCAGCTGATCATCGATAATGTAGCCTAGATGATTCAGCTAGTTAGATATATCAGCTGTTCATCTCTAATGTAGACTAGATGAATCAGCTAGTTAGATATATCAGCTGATCATCTCTAATGTAGGCTAGATGAATCAGGTAGTTAGATATATCAGCTGTTCATCTCTAATGTAGGCTAGATGAATCAGCTAGTTAGATATATCAGCTGTTCATCTCTAATGTAGGCTAGCTGAATCAGGTAGTTAGATATATCAGCTGATCATCTCTAATGTAGGCTCGATGAATCAGCTAGTTAGATATATCAGCTGTTCATCTGTAATGTAGGCTAGATGAATCAGCTAGTTAGATATATCAGTTGATCATCGATAATGTAGGCTAGATGAATCAGCTAGTTAGATATATCAGCTGTTCGTCTCTAATGTAGACTAGATGAATCAGCTACTTAAATATATCAGCTGATCATCTCTAATGTAGGCTAGATGAATCAGCTAGTTAGATATATCAGCTGATCATCGATAATGTAGGCTAGCTGAATCAGGTAGTTAGATATATCAGCTGATCATCTCTAATGTAGGCTCGATGAATCAGCTAGTTAGATATATCAGCTGTTCATCTCTAATGTAGGCTAGATGAATCAGCTAGTTAGATATATCAGCTGATCATCGATAATGTAGCCTAGATGAATAAGCTAGTTAGATATATCAGCTGTTCATCTCTAATGTAGACTAGATGAATCAGCTAGTTAGATATATCAGCTGATCATCTCTAATGTAGGCTAGATGTATCAGGTAGTTAGATATATCAGCTGTTCATCTCTAATGTAGGCTAGATGAATCAGCTAGTTAGATATATCAGCTGTTCATCTCTAATGTAGGCTAGCTGAATCAGGTAGTTAGATATATCAGATGATCATCTCTAATGTAGGCTCGATGAATCAGCTAGTTAGATATATCAGCTGTTCATCTGTAATGTAGGCTAGATGAATCAGCTAGTTAGATATATCAGCTGATCATCGATAATGTAGGCTAGATGAATCAGCTAGTTAGATATATCAGCTGTTCATCTCTAACGTAGACTAGATGAATCAGCTACTTAAATATATCAGCTGATCATCTCTAATGTAGGCTAGATGAATCAGCTAGTTAGATATATCAGCTGATCATCGATAATGTAGGCTAGCTGAATCAGGTAGTTAGATATATCAGCTGATCATCTCTAATGTAGGCTCGATGAATCAGCTAGTTAGATATATCAGCTGTTCATCTCTAATGTAGGCTAGATGAATCAGCTAGTTAGATATATCAGCTGTTCATCTCTAATGTAGGCTAGCTGAATCAGGTAGTTAGATATATCAGCTGATCATCTCTAATGTAGGCTCGATGAATCAGCTAGTTAGATATATCAGCTGTTCATCTCTAATGTAGGCTAGATGAATCAGCTAGTTAGATATATCAGCTGATCATCGATAATGTAGGCTAGATGAATCAGCTAGTTAGATATATCAGCTGTTCATCTCTAATGTAGACTAGATGAATCAGCTACTTAAATATATCAGCTGTTCATCTCTAATGTAGACTAGATGAATCAGCTAGTTAGATATATCAGCTGATCATCTCTAATGTAGGCTAGATGAATCAGGTAGTTAGATATATCAGCTGTTCATCTCTAATGTAGGCTAGCTGAATCAGGTAGTTAGATATATCAGCTGATCATCTCTAATGTAGCCTCGATGAATCAGCTAGTTAGATATATCAGCTGTTCATCTGTAATGTAGGCTAGATGAATCAGCTAGTTAGATATATCAGCTGATCATCGATAATGTAGGCTAGATGAATCAGCTAGTTAGATATATCAGATGTTCATCTCAAATGTAGGCTAGCTGAATCAGATAGTTAGATATATCAGCTGTTCATCTCTAATGTAGACTAGATGAATCAGCTACTTAAATATATCAGCTGATCATCTCTAATGTAGACTAGATGAATCAGCTAGTTAGATGTATCAGCTGATCATCGGTAGTGTAGGCTAGATGAATCAGCTAGTTAGATATATCAGCTGTTCATCTCTAATGTAGACTAGATGAATCAGCTAGTTAGATATATCAGCTGTTCATCTCTAATGTAGGCTAGATGAATCAGCTAGTTAGATATATCAGTTGTTCATCTCTAATGTAGACTAGATGAATCAGCTAGTTAGATATATCAGCTGTTCAAGAGTAATGTAGGATAGATGAATCAGCTAGTTAGATATATCAGCTGTTCATGTGTAATGTAGGCTAGATGAATCAGCTAGTTAGATATATCAGCTGTTCAACTCTAATGTAGGCTAGATGAATCAGGTAGTTAGATATATCAGCTGTTCATCTCTAATGTAGGCTAGATGAATCAGCAAGTTAGATATATCAGCTGTTCATCTCTAGTGTAGGCTAGATGAATCAGCTAGTTAGCTATATCAGCTGATCATCTCTAGTGTAGGCTAGATGAATTAGCTAGTTAGATATATCAGCTGTTCATCTCTAATGTAGGCTAGATGAATAAGCTAGTTAGTTATATCAGCTGTTCATCTCTAATGTAGGCTTTATGGATCAGCTAGTTAGATATATCAGCTGATCATCTCTAATGTAGGCTAGATGAATCAGCTAGTTAGCTATATCAGCTGTTCATCTCTAGTGTAGGCTAGATGAATTAGCTAGTTAGATATATCAGCTGTTCATCTCTAATGTAGGCTAGATGAATCAGCTAGTTAGTTATATCAGCTGTTCATCTCTAATGTAGGCTACATGAATCAGCTAGTTAGATATATCAGCTGTTCATCTCTAATGTAGGCTAGATGAATCAGGTAGTTAGATATATCAGCTGTTCATCTCTAGTGTAGGCTAGATGAATCAGCTAGTTAGCTATATCAGCTGATCATCTCTAGTGTAGGCTAGATGAATAAGCTAGTTAGATATATCAGCTGTTCATCTCTAATGTAGGCTAGATGAATCAGCTAGTTATTTATATCAGCTGTTCATCTCTAATGTAGGCTAGATGGATCAGCTAGTTAGATATATCAGCTGATCATCTCTAATGTAGGCTAGATGAATCATCTAGTTAGCTATATCAGCTGTTCATCTCTAGTGTAGGCTAGATGAATTAGCTAGTTAGATATATCAGCTGTTCATCTCTAATGTAGGCTAGATGAATCAGCTAGTTAGTTATATCAGCTGTTCATCTCTAATGTAGGCTAGATGAATCAGCTAGTTAGATATATCAGCTGTTCATCTCTAGTGTAGACTAGATGAATCAGCTAGTTAGCTATATCAGCTGATCATCTCTAGTGTAGGATAGATGAATTAGCTAGTTAGATATATCAGCTTTTCATCTCTAATGTAGGCTAGATGAATCAGCTAGTTAGATATATCAGCTGTTCATCTGTAATGTAGGCTAGATGAATCAGCTAGTTAGATATATCAGTTGATCATCGATAATGTAGGCTAGCTGAATCAGGTAGTTAGATATATCAGCTGTTCATCTCTAATGTAGGGTCGATGAATCAGCTAGTTAGATATATCAGCTGTTCATCTCTAATGTAGGCTACATGAATCAGCTAGTTAGATATATCAGCTGATCATCGATAATGTAGCCTAGATGAATCAGCTAGTTAGATATATCAGCTGTTCATCTCTAATGTAGACTAGATGAATCAGCTAGTTAGATATATCAGCTGATCATCTCTAATGTAGGCTAGATGAATCAGGTAGTTAGATATATCAGCTGTTCATCTCTAATGTAGGCTAGATGAATCAGCTAGTTAGATATATCAGCTGTTCATCTCTAATGTAGGCTAGCTGAATCAGCTAGTTAGATATATCAGCTGTTCATCTCTAATGTAGGCTAGATGAATCAGCTAGTTAGATATATCAGTTGTTCATCTCTAATGTAGACTAGATGAATCAGCTAGTTAGATATATCAGCTGTTCAAGAGTAATGTAGGATAGATGAATCAGCTAGTTAGATATATCAGCTGTTCATGTGTAATGTAGGCTAGATGAATCAGCTAGTTAGATATATCAGCTGTTCAACTCTAATGTAGGCTAGATGAATCAGCTAGTTAGATATATCAGCTGTTCAACTCTAATGTAGGCTAGATGAATCAGGTAGTTAGATATATCAGCTGATCATCGATAATGTAGGCTAGCTGAATCAGGTAGTTAGATATATCAGCTGATCATCTCTAATGTAGGCTCGATGAATCAGCTAGTTAGATATATCAGCTGTTCATCTGTAATGTAGGCTAGATGAATCAGCTAGTTAGATATATCAGTTGATCATCGATAATGTAGGCTAGCTGAATCAGGTAGTTAGATATATCAGCTGTTCATCTCTAATGTAGGGTCGATGAATCAGCTAGTTAGATATATCAGCTGTTCATCTCTAATGTAGGCTACATGAATCAGCTAGTTAGATATATCAGCTGATCATCGATAATGTAGCCTAGATGAATCAGCTAGTTAGATATATCAGCTGTTCATCTCTAATGTAGACTAGATGAATCAGCTAGTTAGATATATCAGCTGATCATCTCTAATGTAGGCTAGATGAATCAGGTAGTTAGATATATCAGCTGTTCATCTCTAATGTAGGCTAGATGAATCAGCTAGTTAGATATATCAGCTGTTCATCTCTAATGTAGGCTAGCTGAATCAGGTAGTTATATATATCAGCTGATCATCTCTAATGTAGGCTCGATGAATCAGCTAGTTAGATATATCAGCTGTTCATCTGTAATGTAGGCTAGATGAATCAGGTAGTTAGATATATCAGCTGTTCATCTCTAATGTAGACTAGATGAATCAGCTAGTTAGATATATCAGCTGTTCAAGAGTAATGTAGGATAGATGAATCAGCTAGTTAGATATATCAGCTGTTCATGTGTAATGTAGGCTAGATGAATCAGCTAGTTAGATATATCAGCTGTTCAACTCTAATGTAGGCTAGATGAATCAGCTAGTTAGATATATCAGCTGTTCAACTCTAATGTAGGCTAGATGAATCAGGTAGTTAGATATATCAGCTGATCATCGATAATGTAGGCTAGCTGAATCAGGTAGTTAGATATATCAGCTGATCATCTCTAATGTAGGCTCGATGAATCAGCTAGTTAGATATATCAGCTGTTCATCTGTAATGTAGGCTAGATGAATCAGCTAGTTAGATATATCAGTTGATCATCGATAATGTAGGCTAGCTGAATCAGGTAGTTAGATATATCAGCTGTTCATCTCTAATGTAGGGTCGATGAATCAGCTAGTTAGATATATCAGCTGTTCATCTCTAATGTAGGCTACATGAATCAGCTAGTTAGATATATCAGCTGATCATCGATAATGTAGCCTAGATGAATCAGCTAGTTAGATATATCAGCTGTTCATCTCTAATGTAGACTAGATGAATCAGCTAGTTAGATATATCAGCTGATCATCTCTAATGTAGGCTAGATGAATCAGGTAGTTAGATATATCAGCTGTTCATCTCTAATGTAGGCTAGATGAATCAGCTAGTTAGATATATCAGCTGTTCATCTCTAATGTAGGCTAGCTGAATCAGGTAGTTATATATATCAGCTGATCATCTCTAATGTAGGCTCGATGAATCAGCTAGTTAGATATATCAGCTGTTCATCTGTAATGTAGGCAAGATGAATCAGCTAGTTAGATATATCAGTTGATCATCGATAATGTAGGCTAGATGAATCAGCTAGTTAGATATATCAGCTGTTCGTCTCTAATGTAGACTAGATGAATCAGCTACTTAAATATATCAGCTGATCATCTCTAATGTAGGCTAGATGAATCAGCTAGTTAGATATATCAGCTGATCATCGATAATGTAGGCTAGCTGAATCAGGTAGTTAGATATATCAGCTGATCATCTCTAATGTAGGCTCGATGAATCAGCTAGTTAGATATATCAGCTGATCATCGATAATGTAGCCTAGATGATTCAGCTAGTTAGATATATCAGCTGTTCATCTCTAATGTAGACTAGATGAATCAGCTATTTAGATATATCAGCTGATCATCTCTAATGTAGGCTAGATGAATCAGGTAGTTAGATATATCAGCTGTTCATCTCTAATGTAGGCTAGATGAATCAGCTAGTTAGATATATCAGCTGTTCATCTCTAATGTAGGCTAGCTGAATCAGGTAGTTAGATATATCAGCTGATCATCTCTAATGTAGGCTCGATGAATCAGCTAGTTAGATATATCAGCTGTTCATCTGTAATGTAGGCTAGATGAATCAGCTAGTTAGATATATCAGTTGATCATCGATAATGTAGGCTAGATGAATCAGCTAGTTAGATATATCAGCTGTTCGTCTCTAATGTAGACTAGATGAATCAGCTACTTAAATATATCAGCTGATCATCTCTAATGTAGGCTAGATGAATCAGCTAGTTAGATATATCAGCTGATCATCGATAATGTAGGCTAGCTGAATCAGGTAGTTAGATATATCAGCTGATCATCTCTAATGTAGGCTCGATGAATCAGCTAGTTAGATATATCAGCTGTTCATCTCTAATGTAGGCTAGATGAATCAGCTAGTTAGATATATCAGCTGATCATCGATAATGTAGCCTAGATGAATAAGCTAGTTAGATATATCAGCTGTTCATCTCTAATGTAGACTAGATGAATCAGCTAGTTAGATATATCAGCTGATCATCTCTAATGTAGGCTAGATGTATCAGGTAGTTAGATATATCAGCTGTTCATCTCTAATGTAGGCTAGATGAATCAGCTAGTTAGATATATCAGCTGTTCATCTCTAATGTAGGCTAGCTGAATCAGGTAGTTAGATATATCAGATGATCATCTCTAATGTAGGCTCGATGAATCAGCTAGTTAGATATATCAGCTGTTCATCTGTAATGTAGGCTAGATGAATCAGCTAGTTAGATATATCAGCTGATCATCGATAATGTAGGCTAGATGAATCAGCTAGTTAGATATATCAGCTGTTCATCTCTAATGTAGACTAGATGAATCAGCTACTTAAATATATCAGCTGATCATCTCTAATGTAGGCTAGATGAATCAGCTAGTTAGATATATCAGCTGATCATCGATAATGTAGGCTAGCTGAATCAGGTAGTTAGATATATCAGCTGATCATCTCTAATGTAGGCTCGATGAATCAGCTAGTTAGATATATCAGCTGTTCATCTCTAATGTAGGCTAGATGAATCAGCTAGTTAGATATATCAGCTGTTCATCTCTAATGTAGGCTAGCTGAATCAGGTAGTTAGATATATCAGCTGATCATCTCTAATGTAGGCTCGATGAATCAGCTAGTTAGATATATCAGCTGTTCATCTCTAATGTAGGCTAGATGAATCAGCTAGTTAGATATATCAGCTGATCATCGATAATGTAGGCTAGATGAATCAGCTAGTTAGATATATCAGCTGTTCATCTCTAATGTAGACTAGATGAATCAGCTACTTAAATATATCAGCTGTTCATCTCTAATGTAGACTAGATGAATCAGCTAGTTAGATATATCAGCTGATCATCTCTAATGTAGGCTAGATGAATCAGGTAGTTAGATATATCAGCTGTTCATCTCTAATGTAGGCTAGCTGAATCAGGTAGTTAGATATATCAGCTGATCATCTCTAATGTAGCCTCGATGAATCAGCTAGTTAGATATATCAGCTGTTCATCTGTAATGTAGGCTAGATGAATCAGCTAGTTAGATATATCAGCTGATCATCGATAATGTAGGCTAGATGAATCAGCTAGTTAGATATATCAGATGTTCATCTCAAATGTAGGCTAGCTGAATCAGATAGTTAGATATATCAGCTGTTCATCTCTAATGTAGACTAGATGAATCAGCTACTTAAATATATCAGCTGATCATCTCTAATGTAGACTAGATGAATCAGCTAGTTAGATGTATCAGCTGATCATCGGTAGTGTAGGCTAGATGAATCAGCTAGTTAGATATATCAGCTGTTCATCTCTAATGTAGACTAGATGAATCAGCTAGTTAGATATATCAGCTGTTCATCTCTAATGTAGGCTAGATGAATCAGCTAGTTAGATATATCAGTTGTTCATCTCTAATGTAGACTAGATGAATCAGCTAGTTAGATATATCAGCTGTTCAAGAGTAATGTAGGATAGATGAATCAGCTAGTTAGATATATCAGCTGTTCATGTGTAATGTAGGCTAGATGAATCAGCTAGTTAGATATATCAGCTGTTCAACTCTAATGTAGGCTAGATGAATCAGCTAGTTAGATATATCAGCTGTTCAACTCTAATGTAGGCTAGATGAATCAGGTAGTTAGATATATCAGCTGATCATCGATAATGTAGGCTAGCTGAATCAGGTAGTTAGATATATCAGCTGATCATCTCTAATGTAGGCTCGATGAATCAGCTAGTTAGATATATCAGCTGTTCATCTCTAATGTAGGCTAGATGAATCAGCTAGTTAGATATATCAGCTGATCATCGATAATGTAGCCTAGATGAATCAGCTAGTTAGATATATCAGCTGTTCATCTCTAATGTAGACTAGATGAATCAGCTAGTTAGATATATCAGCTGATCATCTCTAATGTAGGCTAGATGTATCAGGTAGTTAGATATATCAGCTGTTCATCTCTAATGTAGGCTAGATGAATCAGCTAGTTAGATATATCAGCTGTTCATCTCTAATGTAGGCTAGCTGAATCAGGTAGTTAGATATATCAGCTGATCATCTCTAATGTAGGCTCGATGAATTAGCTAGTTAGATATATCAGCTGTTCATCTGTAATGTAGGCTAGATGAATCAGCTAGTTAGATATATCAGCTGATCATCGATAATGTAGGCTAGATGAATCAGCTAGTTAGATATATCAGCTGTTCATCTCTAATGTAGACTAGATGAATCAGCTACTTAAATATATCAGCTGATCATCTCTAATGTAGGCTAGATGAATCAGCTAGTTAGATATATCAGCTGATCATCGATAATGTAGGCTAGCTGAATCAGGTAGTTAGATATATCAGCTGATCATCTCTAATGTAGGCTCGATGAATCAGCTAGTTAGATATATCAGCTGTTCATCTCTAATGTAGGCTAGATGAATCAGCTAGTTAGATATATCAGCTGATCATCGATAATGTAGCCTAGATGAATCAGCTAGTTAGATATATCACCTGTTCATCTCTAATGTAGACTAGATGAATCAGCTAGTTAGATATATCAGCTGATCATCTCTAATGTAGGCTAGATGAATCAGGTAGTTAGATATATCAGCTGTTCATCTCTAATGTAGGCTAGATGAATCAGCTAGTTAGATATATCAGCTGTTCATCTCTAATGTAGGCTAGCTGAATCAGGTAGTTAGATATATCAGCTGATCATCTCTAATGTAGGCTCGATGAATCAGCTAGTTAGATATATCAGCTGTTCACCTGTAATGTAGGCTAGATGAATCAGCTAGTTAGATATATCAGTTGATCATCGATAATGTAGGCTAGATGAATCAGCTAGTTAGATATATCAGCTGTTCGTCTCTAATGTAGACTAGATGAATCAGCTAATTAAATATATCAGCTGATCATCTCTAATGTAGGCTAGATGAATCAGCTAGTTAGATATATCAGCTGATCATCGATAATGTAGGCTAGCTGAATCAGGTAGTTAGATATATCAGCTGATCATCTCTAATGTAGACTAGATGAATCAGCTAGTTAGATATATCAGCTGATCATCTCTAATGTAGGCTAGATGAATCAGCTAGTTAGATATATCAGCTGATCATCGATAATGTAGGCTAGATGAATCAGCTAGTTAGATATATCAGCTGTTCATCTCAAATGTAGGCTAGCTGAATCAGATAGTTAGATATATCAGCTGTTCATCTCTAATGTAGACTAGATGAATCAGCTACTTAAATATATCAGCTGATCATGTCTAATGTAGACTAGATGAATTAGCTAGTTAGATATATCAGCTGATCATCGATAGTGTAGGCTAGATGAATCAGCTAGTTAGATATATCAGCTGTTCATCTCTAATGTAGGCTAGATGAATCAGCTAGTTAGATATATCAGCTGTTCATCGATAATGTAGCCTAGATGAATCAGCTAGTTAGATATATCAGCTGTTCATCTCTAATGTAGACTAGATGAATCAGCTAGTTAGATATATCAGCTGATCATCTCTAATGTAGGCTAGATGAATCAGGTAGTTAGATATATCAGCTGTTTATCTCTAATGTAGGCTAGCTGAATCAGGTAGTTAGATATATCAGCTGATCATCTCTAATGTAGGCTCGATGAATCAGCTAGTTAGATATATCAGCTGTTCATCTGTAATGTAGGCTAGATGAATCAGCTAGGTAGATATATCAGTTGATCATCGATAATGTAGGCTAGATGAATCAGCTAGTTAGATATATCAGCTGTTCATCTCAAATGTAGGCTAGATGAATCAGCTACTTAAATATATCAGCTGATCATCTCTAATGTAGACTAGATGAATCAGCTAGTTAGATGTATCAGCTGATCATCGGTAGTGTAGGCTAGATGAATCAGCTAGTTAGATATATCAGCTGTTCATCTCTAATGTAGACTAGATGAATCAGCTAGTTAGATATATCAGCTGTTCATCTCTAATGTAGGCTAGATGAATCAGCTAGTTAGATATATCAGCTGTTCATGTGTAATGTAGGCTAGATGAATCAGCTAGTTAGATATATCAGCTGTTCAACTCTAATGTAGGCTAGATGAATCAGGTAGTTAGATATATCAGCTGTTCATCTCTAATGTAGGCTAGATGAATCAGCAAGTTAGATATATCAGCTGTTCATCTCTAGTGTAGGCTAGATGAATCAGCTAGTTAGCTATATCAGCTGATCATCTCTAGTGTAGGCTAGATGAATTAGCTAGTTAGATATATCAGCTGTTCATCTCTAATGTAGGCTAGATGAATCAGCTAGTTAGTTATATCAGCTGTTCATCTCTAATGTAGGCTTTATGGATCAGCTAGTTAGATATATCAGCTGATCATCTCTAATGTAGGCTAGATGAATCAGCTAGTTAGCTATATCAGCTGTTCATCTCTAGTGTAGGCTAGATGAATTAGCTAGTTAGATATATCAGCTGTTCATCTCTAATGTAGGCTAGATGAATCAGCTAGTTAGTTATATCAGCTGTTCATCTCTAATGTAGGCTAGATGAATCAGCTAGTTAGATATATCAGCTGTTCATCTCTAATGTAGGCTAGATGAATCAGGTAGTTAGATATATCAGCTGTTCATCTCTAATGTAGGCTAGATGAATCAGCAAGTTAGATATATCAGCTGTTCATCTCTAGTGTAGGCTAGATGAATCAGCTAGTTAGCTATATCAGCTGATCATCTCTAGTGTAGGCTAGATGAATTAGCTAGTTAGATATATCAGCTGTTCATCTCTAATGTAGGCTAGATGAATCAGCTAGTTATTTATATCAGCTGTTCATCTCTAATGTAGGCTAGATGGATCAGCTAGTTAGATATATCAGCTGATCATCTCTAATGTAGGCTAGATGAATCATCTAGTTAGCTATATCAGCTGTTCATCTCTAGTGTAGGCTAGATGAATTAGCTAGTTAGATATATCAGCTGTTCATCTCTAATGTAGGCTAGATGAATCAGCTAGTTAGTTATATCAGCTGTTCATCTCTAATGTAGGCTAGATGAATCAGCTAGTTAGATATATCAGCTGTTCATCTCTAGTGTAGACTAGATGAATCAGCTAGTTAGCTATATCAGCTGATAATCTCTAGTGTAGGATAGATGAATTAGCTAGTTAGATATATCAGCTTTTCATCTCTAATGTAGACTAGATGAATCAGCTAGTTAGCTATATCAGCTGTTTGTCTCTAATGTAGGCTAGATGAATCAGCTAGTTAGATATATCAGCTGTTCATCTCTAGTGTATGCTAGATGAATCTGCTAGTTAGATATATCAGCTGATCATCTCTAATGTAGGCAAGATGAATCAGCTTGTTAGATATATCAGCTGTTCATGTGTAATGTAGGCTAGATGAATCAGCTAGTTAGATATATCAGCTGTTCATGTGTAATGTAGGCTAGATGAATCAGCTAGTTAGATATATCAGCTTTTCATCTCTAATGTAGGCTAGATGAATCAGGTAGTTAGATATATCAGCTGTTCATCTCTAATGTAGGCTAGATGAATCAGCAAGTTAGATATATCAGCTGTTCATCTCTAGTGTAGGCTAGATGAATCAGCTAGTTAGCTATATCAGCTGATCATCTCTAGTGTAGGCTAGATGAATTAGCTAGTTAGATATATCAGCTGTTCATCTCTAATGTAGGCTAGATGAATCAGCTAGTTAGTTATATCAGCTGTTCATCTCTAATGTAGACTAGATGAATCAGCTAGTTAGATATATCAGCTGATCATCTCTAATGTAGGCTAGATGAATCAGGTAGTTAGATATATCAGCTGTTCATCTCTAATGTAGGCTAGATGAATCAGCTAGTTAGATATATCAGCTGTTCATCTCTAATGTAGGCTAGCTGAATCAGGTAGTTAGATATATCAGCTGATCATCTCTAATGTAGGCTCGATGAATCAGCTAGTTAGATATATCAGCTGTTCATCTGTAATGTAGGCTAGATGAATCAGCTAGTTAGATATATCAGTTGATCATCGATAATGTAGGCTAGATGAATCAGCTAGTTAGATATATCAGCTGTTCGTCTCTAATGTAGACTAGATGAATCAGCTACTTAAATATATCAGCTGATCATCTCTAATGTAGGCTAGATGAATCAGCTAGTTAGATATATCAGCTGATCATCGATAATGTAGGCTAGCTGAATCAGGTAGTTAGATATATCAGCTGATCATCTCTAATGTAGGCTCGATGAATCAGCTAGTTAGATATATCAGCTGTTCATCTCTAATGTAGGCTAGATGAATCAGCTAGTTAGATATATCAGCTGATCATCGATAATGTAGCCTAGATGAATCAGCTAGTTAGATATATCAGCTGTTCATCTCTAATGTAGACTAGATGAATCAGCTAGTTAGATATATCAGCTGATCATCTCTAATGTAGGCTAGATGTATCAGGTAGTTAGATATATCAGCTGTTCATCTCTAATGTAGGCTAGATGAATCAGCTAGTTAGATATATCAGCTGTTCATCTCTAATGTAGGCTAGCTGAATCAGGTAGTTAGATATATCAGCTGATCATCTCTAATGTAGGCTCGATGAATCAGCTAGTTAGATATATCAGCTGTTCATCTGTAATGTAGGCTAGATGAATCAGCTAGTTAGATATATCAGCTGATCATCGATAATGTAGGCTAGATGAATCAGCTAGTTAGATATATCAGCTGTTCATCTCTAATGTAGGCTAGATGAATCAGCTAGTTAGATATATCAGCTGTTCATGTGTAATGTAGGCTAGATGAATCAGCTAGTTAGATATATCAGCTGTTCAACTCTAATGTAGGCTAGATGAATCAGGTAGTTAGATATATCAGCTGTTCATCTCTAATGTAGGCTAGATGAATCAGCAAGTTAGATATATCAGCTGTTCATCTCTAGTGTAGGCTAGATGAATCAGCTAGTTAGCTATATCAGCTGATCATCTCTAGTGTAGGCTAGATGAATTAGCTAGTTAGATATATCAGCTGTTCATCTCTAATGTAGGCTAGATGAATCAGCTAGTTAGTTATATCAGCTGTTCATCTCTAATGTAGGCTTTATGGATCAGCTAGTTAGATATATCAGCTGATCATCTCTAATGTAGGCTAGATGAATCAGGTAGTTAGATATATCAGCTGTTCATCTCTAATGTAGGCTAGATGAATCAGCTAGTTAGATATATCAGCTGTTCATCTCTAATGTAGGCTAGCTGAATCAGGTAGTTAGATATATCAGCTGATCATCTCTAATGTAGGCTCGATGAATCAGCTAGTTAGATATATCAGCTGTTCATCTGTAATGTAGGCTAGATGAATCAGCTAGTTAGATATATCAGTTGATCATCGATAATGTAGGCTAGATGAATCAGCTAGTTAGATATATCAGCTGTTCGTCTCTAATGTAGACTAGATGAATCAGCTACTTAAATATATCAGCTGATCATCTCTAATGTAGGCTAGATGAATCAGCTAGTTAGATATATCAGCTGATCATCGATAATGTAGGCTAGCTGAATCAGGTAGTTAGATATATCAGCTGATCATCTCTAATGTAGGCTCGATGAATCAGCTAGTTAGATATATCAGCTGTTCATCTCTAATGTAGGCTAGATGAATCAGCTAGTTAGATATATCAGCTGATCATCGATAATGTAGCCTAGATGAATCAGCTAGTTAGATATATCAGCTGTTCATCTCTAATGTAGACTAGATGAATCAGCTAGTTAGATATATCAGCTGATCATCTCTAATGTAGGCTAGATGTATCAGGTAGTTAGATATATCAGCTGTTCATCTCTAATGTAGGCTAGATGAATCAGCTAGTTAGATATATCAGCTGTTCATCTCTAATGTAGGCTAGCTGAATCAGGTAGTTAGATATATCAGCTGATCATCTCTAATGTAGGCTCGATGAATCAGCTAGTTAGATATATCAGCTGTTCATCTGTAATGTAGGCTAGATGAATCAGCTAGTTAGATATATCAGCTGATCATCGATAATGTAGGCTAGATGAATCAGCTAGTTAGATATATCAGCTGTTCATCTCTAATGTAGGCTAGATGAATCAGCTAGTTAGATATATCAGCTGTTCATGTGTAATGTAGGCTAGATGAATCAGCTAGTTAGATATATCAGCTGTTCAACTCTAATGTAGGCTAGATGAATCAGGTAGTTAGATATATCAGCTGTTCATCTCTAATGTAGGCTAGATGAATCAGCAAGTTAGATATATCAGCTGTTCATCTCTAGTGTAGGCTAGATGAATCAGCTAGTTAGCTATATCAGCTGATCATCTCTAGTGTAGGCTAGATGAATTAGCTAGTTAGATATATCAGCTGTTCATCTCTAATGTAGGCTAGATGAATCAGCTAGTTAGTTATATCAGCTGTTCATCTCTAATGTAGGCTTTATGGATCAGCTAGTTAGATATATCAGCTGATCATCTCTAATGTAGGCTAGATGAATCAGCTAGTTAGCTATATCAGCTGTTCATCTCTAGTGTAGGCTAGATGAATTAGCTAGTTAGATATATCAGCTGTTCATCTCTAATGTAGGCTAGATGAATCAGCTAGTTAGTTATATCAGCTGTTCATCTCTAATGTAGGCTAGATGAATCAGCTAGTTAGATATATCAGCTGTTCATCTCTAATGTAGGCTAGATGAATCAGGTAGTTAGATATATCAGCTGTTCATCTCTAATGTAGGCTAGATGAATCAGCAAGTTAGATATATCAGCTGTTCATCTCTAGTGTAGGCTAGATGAATCAGCTAGTTAGCTATATCAGCTGATCATCTCTAGTGTAGGCTAGATGAATTAGCTAGTTAGATATATCAGCTGTTCATCTCTAATGTAGGCTAGATGAATCAGCTAGTTATTTATATCAGCTGTTCATCTCTAATGTAGGCTAGATGGATCAGCTAGTTAGATATATCAGCTGATCATCTCTAATGTAGGCTAGATGAATCATCTAGTTAGCTATATCAGCTGTTCATCTCTAGTGTAGGCTAGATGAATTAGCTAGTTAGATATATCAGCTGTTCATCTCTAATGTAGGCTAGATGAATCAGCTAGTTAGTTATATCAGCTGTTCATCTCTAATGTAGGCTAGATGAATCAGCTAGTTAGATATATCAGCTGTTCATCTCTAGTGTAGACTAGATGAATCAGCTAGTTAGCTATATCAGCTGATAATCTCTAGTGTAGGATAGATGAATTAGCTAGTTAGATATATCAGCTTTTCATCTCTAATGTAGACTAGATGAATCAGCTAGTTAGCTATATCAGCTGTTTGTCTCTAATGTAGGCTAGATGAATCAGCTAGTTAGATATATCAGCTGTTCATCTCTAGTGTATGCTAGATGAATCTGCTAGTTAGATATATCAGCTGATCATCTCTAATGTAGGCAAGATGAATCAGCTTGTTAGATATATCAGCTGTTCATGTGTAATGTAGGCTAGATGAATCAGCTAGTTAGATATATCAGCTGTTCATGTGTAATGTAGGCTAGATGAATCAGCTAGTTAGATATATCAGCTTTTCATCTCTAATGTAGGCTAGATGAATCAGGTAGTTAGATATATCAGCTGTTCATCTCTAATGTAGGCTAGATGAATCAGCAAGTTAGATATATCAGCTGTTCATCTCTAGTGTAGGCTAGATGAATCAGCTAGTTAGCTATATCAGCTGATCATCTCTAGTGTAGGCTAGATGAATTAGCTAGTTAGATATATCAGCTGTTCATCTCTAATGTAGGCTAGATGAATCAGCTAGTTAGTTATATCAGCTGTTCATCTCTAATGTAGGCTAGATGGAATCAGCTAGTTAGTTTATATCAGCTGTTCATCTCTAATGTAGGCTAGATGAATCAGCTAGTTAGATATATCAGCTGTTCATCTCTAATGTAGGCTAGCTGAATCAGGTAGTTAGATATATCAGCTGATCATCTCTAATGTAGGCTCGATGAATCAGCTAGTTAGATATATCAGCTGTTCATCTGTAATGTAGGCTAGATGAATCAGCTAGTTAGATATATCAGTTGATCATCGATAATGTAGGCTAGATGAATCAGCTAGTTAGATATATCAGCTGTTCATCTCTAATGTAGACTAGATGAATCAGCTACTTAAATATATCAGCTGATCATCTCTAATGTAGGCTAGATGAATCAGCTAGTTAGATATATCAGCTGATCATCGATAATGTAGGCTAGCTGAATCAGGTAGTTAGATATATCAGCTGATCATCTCTAATGTAGGCTCGATGAATCAGCTAGTTAGATATATCAGCTGTTCATCTCTAATGTAGGCTAGATGAATCAGCTAGTTAGATATATCAGCTGTTCATCGTGTAATGTAGGCTAGATGAATCAGCTAGTTAGATATATCAGCTGTTCATCTCTAATGTAGGCTAGATGAATCAGCTAGTTAGATATATCAGCTGTTCATCTCTAATGTAGGCTAGATGAATCAGGTAGTTAGATATATCAGCTGTTCATCTCTAATGTAGGCTAGATGAATCAGCTAGTTAGATATATCAGCTGTTCATCTCTAATGTAGGCTAGCTGAATCAGGTAGTTAGATATATCAGCTGTTCATCTCTAATGTAGGCTCGATGAATCAGGTAGTTAGATATATCAGCTGTTCATCTGTAATGTAGGCTAGATGAATCAGCTAGTTAGATATATCAGCTGTTCATCTGATAATGTAGGCTAGATGAATCAGCTAGTTAGATATATCAGCTGATCATCGCATAATGTAGGCTAGATGAATCAGCTAGTTAGATATATCAGCTGTTCATCTCTAATGTAGACTAGATGAATCAGCTACTTAAATATATCAGCTGATCATCTCTAATGTAGACTAGATGAATTAGCTAGTTAGATATATCAGCTGATCATCGATAGTGTAGGCTAGATGAATCAGCTAGTTAGATATATCAGCTGTTCATCTCTAATGTAGGCTAGATGAATCAGCTAGTTAGATATATCAGCTGATCATCGATAATGTAGCCTAGATGAATCAGCTAGTTAGATATATCAGCTGTTCATCTCTAATGTAGACTAGATGAATCAGCTAGTTAGATATATCAGCTGATCATCTCTAATGTAGGCTAGATGAATCAGGTAGTTAGATATATCAGCTGTTCATCTCTAATGTAGGCTAGCTGAATCAGGTAGTTAGATATATCAGCTGATCATCTCTAATGTAGGCTCGATGAATCAGCTAGTTAGATATATCAGCTGTTCATCTGTAATGTAGGCTAGATCAATCAGCTAGGTAGATATATCAGTTGATCATCGATAATGTAGGCTAGATGAATCAGCTAGTTAGATATATCAGCTGTTCATCTCTAATGTAGACTAGATGAATCAGCTACTTAAATATATCAGCTGTTCATCTCTAATGTAGACTAGATGAATCAGCTAGTTAGATATATCAGCTGATCATCTCTAATGTAGGCTAGATGAATCAGGTAGTTAGATATATCAGCTGTTCATCTCTAATGTAGGCTAGCTGAATCAGGTAGTTAGATATATCAGCTGATCATCTCTAATGTAGCCTCGATGAATCAGCTAGTTAGACATATCAGCTGTTCATCTGTAATGTAGGCTAGATGAATCAGCTAGTTAGATATATCAGCTGATCATCGATAATGTAGGCTAGATGAATCAGCTAGTTAGATATATCAGCTGTTCATCTCAAATGTAGGCTAGCTGAATCAGATAGTTAGATATATCAGCTGTTCATCTCTAATGTAGACTAGATGAATCAGCTACTTAAATATATCAGCTGATCATCTCTAATGTAGACTAGATGAATCAGCTAGTTAGATGTATCAGCTGATCATCGGTAGTGTAGGCTAGATGAATCAGCTAGTTAGATATATCAGCTGTTCATCTCTAATGTAGACTAGATGAATCAGCTAGTTAGATATATCAGCTGTTCATCTCTAATGTAGGCTAGATGAATCAGCTAGTTAGATATATCAGCTGTTCATCTCTAATGTAGACTAGATGAATCAGCTAGTTAGATATATCAGCTGTTCAAGTGTAATGTAGGCTAGATGAATCAGCTAGTTAGATATATCAGCTGTTCATGTGTAATGTAGGCTAGATGAATCAGCTAGTTAGATATATCAGCTGTTCAACTCTAATGTAGGCTAGATGAATCAGGTAGTTAGATATATCAGCTGTTCATCTCTAATGTAGGCTAGATGAATCAGCAAGTTAGATATATCAGCTGTTCATCTCTAGTGTAGGCTAGATGAATCAGCTAGTTAGCTATATCAGCTGATCATCTCTAGTGTAGGCTAGATGAATTAGCTAGTTAGATATATCAGCTGTTCATCTCTAATGTAGGCTAGATGAATCAGCTAGTTAGTTATATCAGCTGTTCATCTCTAATGTAGGCTTTATGGATCAGCTAGTTAGATATATCAGCTGATCATCTCTAATGTAGGCTAGATGAATCAGCTAGTTAGCTATATCAGCTGTTCATCTCTAGTGTAGGCTAGATGAATTAGCTAGTTAGATATATCAGCTGTTCATCTCTAATGTAGGCTAGATGAATCAGCTAGTTAGTTATATCAGCTGTTCATCTCTAATGTAGGCTAGATGAATCAGCTAGTTAGATATATCAGCTGTTCATCTCTAATGTAGGCTAGATGAATCAGGTAGTTAGATATATCAGCTGTTCATCTCTAATGTAGGCTAGATGAATCAGCAAGTTAGATATATCAGCTGTTCATCTCTAGTGTAGGCTAGATGAATCAGCTAGTTAGCTATATCAGCTGATCATCTCTAGTGTAGGCTAGATGAATTAGCTAGTTAGATATATCAGCTGTTCATCTCTAATGTAGGCTAGATGAATCAGCTAGTTATTTATATCAGCTGTTCATCTCTAATGTAGGCTAGATGGATCAGCTAGTTAGATATATCAGCTGATCATCTCTAATGTAGGCTAGATGAATCATCTAGTTAGCTATATCAGCTGTTCATCTCTAGTGTAGGCTAGATGAATTAGCTAGTTAGATATATCAGCTGTTCATCTCTAATGTAGGCTAGATGAATCAGCTAGTTAGTTATATCAGCTGTTCATCTCTAATGTAGGCTAGATGAATCAGCTAGTTAGATATATCAGCTGTTCATCTCTAGTGTAGACTAGATGAATCAGCTAGTTAGCTATATCAGCTGATCATCTCTAGTGTAGGATAGATGAATTAGCTAGTTAGATATATCAGCTTTTCATCTCTAATGTAGGCTAGATGAATCAGCTAGTTAGCTATATCAGCTGTTTGTCTCTAATGTAGGCTAGATGAATCAGCTAGTTAGATATATCAGCTGTTCATCTCTAGTGTATGCTAGATGAATCTGCTAGTTAGATATATCAGCTGATCATCTCTAATGTAGGCAAGATGAATCAGCTTGTTAGATATATCAGCTGTTCATGTGTAATGTAGGCTAGATGAATCAGCTAGTTAGATATATCAGCTGTTCATGTGTAATGTAGGCTAGATGAATCAGCTAGTTAGATATATCAGCTTTTCATCTCTAATGTAGGCTAGATGAATCAGGTAGTTAGATATATCAGCTGTTCATCTCTAATGTAGGCTAGATGAATCAGCAAGTTAGATATATCAGCTGTTCATCTCTAGTGTAGGCTAGATGAATCAGCTAGTTAGCTATATCAGCTGATCATCTCTAGTGTAGGCTAGATGAATTAGCTAGTTAGATATATCAGCTGTTCATCTCTAATGTAGGCTAGATGAATCAGCTAGTTAGTTATATCAGCTGTTCATCTCTAATGTAGGCTTTATGGATCAGCTAGTTAGATATATCAGCTGATCATCTCTAATGTAGGCTAGATGAATCAGCTAGTTAGCTATATCAGCTGTTCATCTCTAGTGTAGGCTAGATGAATTAGCTAGTTAGATATATCAGCTGTTCATCTCTAATGTAGGCTAGATGAATCAGCTAGTTAGTTATATCAGCTGTTCATCTCTAATGTAGGCTAGATGAATCAGCTAGTTAGATATATCAGCTGTTCATCTCTAATGTAGGCTAGATGAATCAGGTAGTTAGATATATCAGCTGTTCATCTCTAATGTAGGCTAGATGAATCAGCAAGTTAGATATATCAGCTGTTCATCTCTAGTGTAGGCTAGATGAATCAGCTAGTTAGCTATATCAGCTGATCATCTCTAGTGTAGGCTAGATGAATTAGCTAGTTAGATATATCAGCTGATCATCTCTAATGTAGGCTAGATGAATCATCTAGTTAGCTATATCAGCTGTTCATCTCTAGTGTAGGCTAGATGAATTAGCTAGTTAGATATATCAGCTGTTCATCTCTAATGTAGGCTAGATGAATCAGCTAGTTAGTTATATCAGCTGTTCATCTCTAATGTAGGCTAGATGAATCAGCTAGTTAGATATATCAGCTGTTCATCTCTAGTGTAGACTAGATGAATCAGCTAGTTAGCTATATCAGCTAATCATCTCTAGTGTAGGATAGATGAATTAGCTAGTTAGATATATCAGCTTTTCATCTCTAATGTAGGCTAGATGAATCAGCTAGTTAGCTATATCAGCTGTTTGTCTCTAATGTAGGCTAGATGAATCAGCTAGTTAGTTATATCAGCTGTTCATCTCTAATGTAGGCTAGATGAATCAGCTAGTTAGATATATCAGCTGTTCATCTCTAGTGTAGACTAGATGAATCAGCTAGTTAGCTATATCAGCTAATCATCTCTAGTGTAGGATAGATGAATTAGCTAGTTAGATATATCAGCTTTTCATCTCTAATGTAGGCTAGATGAATCAGCTAGTTAGCTATATCAGCTGTTTGTCTCTAATGTAGGCTAGATGAATCAGCTAGTTAGATATATCAGCTGTTCATCTCTAGTGTATGCTAGATGAATCTGCTAGTTAGATATATCAGCTGATCATCTCTAATGTAGGCAAGATGAATCAGCTTGTTAGATATATCAGCTGTTCATGTGTAATGTAGGCTAGATGAATCAGCTAGTTAGATATATCAGCTGTTCATGTGTAATGTAGGCTAGATGAATCAGCTAGTTAGATATATCAGCTTTTCATCTCTAATGTAGGCTAGATGAATCAGCTAGTTAGATATATCAGCTGTTCATGTGTAATGTAGGCTAGATGAATCAGCTAGTTAGATATATCAGCTGTTCATCTCTAATGTAGCTAGATGAATCAGGTAGTTAGATATATCAGCTGTTCATCTCTAATGTAGGCTAGATGAATCAGCTAGTTAGATATATCAGCTGTTCATCTCTAATGTAGGCTAGATGAATTAGGTAGTTAGATATATCAGCTGTTCATCTCTAATGTAGGCTAGATGAATCAGCTAGTTAGCCATATCAGCTGTTCATCTCTAGTGTAGGCTAGATGAATCAGCTAGTCAGATATATCAGCTGATCATCTCTAATGTAGGCTAGATGAATCAGGTAGTTAGATATATCAGCTGATCATCTCTAATGTAGGCTCGATGAATCAGCTAGTTAGATATATCAGCTGTTCATCTCTAATGTAGGCTAGATGAATCAGCTAGTTTGATATATCAGCTGATCATCGATAATGTAGGCTAGATGAATCAGCTAATTAGATATATCAGCTGTTCATCTCTAATGTAGACTAGATGCATCAGCTAGTTAGATATATCAGCTGATCATCTCTAATGTAGGCTAGATGAATCAGGTAGTTAGATATATCAGCTGTTCATCTCTAATGTAGGCTAGATGAATCAGCTAGTTAGATATATCAGCTGTTCATCTCTAATGTAGGCTAGCTGAATCAGGTAGTTAGATATATCAGCTGATCATCTCTATTGTAGGCTCGATGAATCAGCTAGTTAGATATATCAGCTGTTCATCTCTAACGTAAGCTAGATGGATCAGCTAGTTAGATATATCAGCTGATCATCTCTAATGTAGGCTAGATGAATCAGCTAGTTAGCTATATCAGCTGATCATCTCTAGTGTAGGATAGATGAATTAGCTAGTTAGATATATCAGCTTTTCATCTCTAATGTAGGCTAGATGAATCAGCTAGTTAGCTATATCAGCTGTTTGTCTCTAATGTAGGCTAGATGAATCAGCTAGTTAGATATATCAGCTGTTCATCTCTAGTGTATGCTAGATGAATCTGCTAGTTAGATATATCAGCTGATCATCTCTAATGTAGGCAAGATGAATCAGCTTGTTAGATATATCAGCTGTTCATGTGTAATGTAGGCTAGATGAATCAGCTAGTTAGATATATCAGCTGTTCATGTGTAATGTAGGCTAGATGAATCAGCTAGTTAGATATATCAGCTGTTCATCTCTAATGTAGGCTAGATGAATCAGCTAGTTAGATATATCAGCTGTTCATGTGTAATGTAGGCTAGATGAATCAGCTAGTTAGATATATCAGCTGTTCATCTCTAATGTAGCTAGATGAATCAGGTAGTTAGATATATCAGCTGTTCATCTCTAATGTAGGCTAGATGAATCAGCTAGTTAGATATATCAGCTGTTCATCTCTAATGTAGGCTAGATGAATTAGGTAGTTAGATATATCAGCTGTTCATCTCTAATGTAGGCTAGATGAATCAGCTAGTTAGCCATATCAGCTGTTCATCTCTAGTGTAGGCTAGATGAATCAGCTAGTCAGATATATCAGCTGATCATCTCTAATGTAGGCTAGATGAATCAGGTAGTTAGATATATCAGCTGATCATCTCTAATGTAGGCTCGATGAATCAGCTAGTTAGATATATCAGCTGTTCATCTCTAATGTAGGCTAGATGAATCAGCTAGTTAGATATATCAGCTGATCATCGATAATGTAGGCTAGATGAATCAGCTAGTTAGATATATCAGCTGTTCATCTCTAATGTAGACTAGATGACTCAGCTACTTAAATATATCAGCTGATCATCTCTAATGTAGGCTAGATGAATCAGCTAGTTAGATATATCAGCTGTTCATGTGTAATGTAGGCTAGATGAATCAGCTAGTTAGATATATCAGCTGTTCATCTCTAATGTAAGCTAGATGAATCAGCTAGTTAGATATATCAGCTGTTCATGTGTAATGTAGGCTAGATGAATCAGCTAGTTAGATATATCAGCTGTTCATCTCTAATGTAGGCTAGATGAATCAGGTAGTTAGATATATCAGCTGTTCATCTCTAATGTAGGCTAGATGAATCAGCTAGTTAGATATATCAGCTGTTCATCTCTAATGTAGGCTAGCTGAATCAGCTAGTTAGATATATCAGCTGTTCATCTCTAATGTAGACTAGATGAATCAGCTAGTTAGATATATCAGCTGATCATCTCTAATGTAGGCTAGATGAATCAGGTTGTTAGATATATCAGCTGTTCATCTCTAATGTAGGCTAGATGAATCAGCAAGTTAGATATATCAGCTGTTCATCTCTAATGTAGTCTAGCTGAATCAGGTAGTTAGATATATCAGCTGATCATCTCTAATGTAGGCTCGATGAATCAGCTAGTTAGATATATCAGCTGTTCATCTGTAATGTAGGCTAGATGAATCAGCTAGTTAGATATATCAGCTGATCATCGATAATGTAGGCTAGATGAATCAGCTAGTTAGATATATCAGCTGTTCATCTCTAATGTAGACTAGATGAATCAGCTAGTTAGATATATCAGCTGTTCATCTCTAATGTAGGCTAGATGAAACAGCTAGTTAGATATATCAGCTGTTCATCTCTAATGTAGACTAGATCAATCATCTAGTTAGATATATCAGCTGTTCATGTGTAATGTAGGGTAGATGAATCAGCTAGTTAGATATATCAGCTGTTCATGTGTAATGTAGGCTAGATGAATCAGCTAGTTAGATATATCAGCTGTTCATCTCTAATGTAGGCTAGATGAATCAGCTAGTTAGATATATCAGCTGTTCATGTGTAATGTAGGCTAGATGAATCAGCTAGTTAGATATATCAGCTGTTCATCTCTAATGTAGGCTAGATGAATCAGCAAGTTAGATATATCAGCTGTTCATCTCTAATGTAGTCTAGCTGAATCAGGTAGTTAGATATATCAGCTGATCATCTCTAATGTAGGCTCGATGAATCAGCTAGTTAGATATATCAGCTGTTCATCTGTAATGTAGGCTAGATGAATCAGCTAGTTAGATATATCAGCTGATCATCGATAATGTAGGCTAGATGAATCAGCTAGTTAGATATATCAGCTGTTCATCTCTAATGTAGACTAGATGAATCAGCTAGTTAGATATATCAGCTGTTCATCTCTAATGTAGGCTAGATGAATCAGCTAGTTAGATATATCAGCTGTTCATCTCTAATGTAGACTAGATGAATCAGCTAGTTAGATATATCAGCTGTTCATCTCTAATGTAGGCTAGATGAAACAGCTAGTTAGATATATCAGCTGTTCATCTCTAATGTAGACTAGATCAATCATCTAGTTAGATATATCAGCTGTTCATGTGTAATGTAGGGTAGATGAATCAGCTAGTTAGATATATCAGCTGTTCATGTGTAATGTAGGCTAGATGAATCAGCTAGTTAGATATATCAGCTGTTCATCTCTAATGTAGGCTAGATGAATCAGCTAGTTAGATATATCAGCTGTTCATGTGTAATGTAGGCTAGATGAATCAGCTAGTTAGATATATCAGCTGTTCATCTCTAATGTAGGCTAGATGAATCAGCAAGTTAGATATATCAGCTGTTCATCTCTAATGTAGTCTAGCTGAATCAGGTAGTTAGATATATCAGCTGATCATCTCTAATGTAGGCTCGATGAATCAGCTAGTTAGATATATCAGCTGTTCATCTGTAATGTAGGCTAGATGAATCAGCTAGTTAGATATATCAGCTGATCATCGATAATGTAGGCTAGATGAATCAGCTAGTTAGATATATCAGCTGTTCATCTCTAATGTAGACTAGATGAATCAGCTAGTTAGATATATCAGCTGTTCATCTCTAATGTAGGCTAGATGAAACAGCTAGTTAGATATATCAGCTGTTCATCTCTAATGTAGACTAGATCAATCATCTAGTTAGATATATCAGCTGTTCATGTGTAATGTAGGGTAGATGAATCAGCTAGTTAGATATATCAGCTGTTCATGTGTAATGTAGGCTAGATGAATCAGCTAGTTAGATATATCAGCTGTTCATCTCTAATGTAGGCTAGATGAATCAGCTAGTTAGATATATCAGCTGTTCATGTGTAATGTAGGCTAGATGAATCAGCTAGTTAGATATATCAGCTGTTCATCTCTAATGTAGGCTAGATGAATCAGGTAGTTAGATATATCAGCTATTCATCTCTAATGTAGGCTAGATGAATCAGCAAGTTAGATATATCAGCTGTTCATCTCTAGTGTAGACTAGATGAATCAGCTAGTTAGCTATATCAGCTGATCATCTATAGTGTAGGCTAGAAGAATTAGCTAGTTAGCTATATCAGCTGTTCATCTCTAGCTTAGGCTAGATGAATTAGCTAGTTAGATATATCAGCTGTTCATCTCTAATGTAGCCTAGATGAATCAGCTAGTTAGTTATATCAGCTGTTCATCTCTAATGTAGGCTAGATGAATCAGCTAGTTAGATATATCAGCTGTTCATCTCTAGTGTAGACTTGATGAATCAGCTAGTTAGCTATATCATCTGTTTGTCTCTAATGTAGGCTAGATGAATCAGCTAGTTAGATATATCAGCTGTTCATCTCTAGTGTAGGCTAGATGAATCTGCTAGTTAGATATATCAGCTGATCATCTCTAATGTAGGCTAGATGAATCAGCTAGTTAGATATATCAGCTGTTCATCTCTAGTGTAGGCTCGATGAATCAGCTAGTTAGATATATCAGCTGATCATCTATAATGTAGGCTCGCTGAATCAGGTAGTTAGATATATCAGCTGATCATCTCTAATGTAGGCTAGATGAATCAGCTAGTTAGATATATCAGCTGTTCATGTGTAATGTAGGCTAGATGAATCAGCTAGTTAGATATATCAGCTGTTCATGTGTAATGTAGGCTAGATGAATCAGCTAGTTAGATATATCAGCTGATCATCTCTAATGTAGGCTCGATGAATCAGGTAGTTAGATATATCATCTGTTCATCTCTAATGTAGGCTAGATGAATCAGCAAGTTAGATATATCAGCTGTTCATCTCTAGTGTAGGCTAGATGAATCAGCTAGTTAGCTATATCAGCTGTTCATCTCTAATGTAGACTAGATGAATCAGCTACTTAAATATATCAGCTGATCATCTCTAATGTAGGCTAGATGAATCAGCTAGTTAGATATATCAGCTGTTCATCTCTAGTGTAGGCTAGATGAATCAGCTAGTTAGCTATATCAGCTGTTCATCTCTAATGTAGGCTAGATGAATCAGCTAGTTAGATATATCAGTTCTTCATCTCTAATGTAGGCTAGCTGAATCAGGTAGTTAGATATATCAGCTGATCATCTCTAATGTAGGCTCGATGAATCAGCTAGTTAGATATATCAGCTGTTCATGTGTAATGTAGGCTAGATGAATCAGCTAGTTAGATATATCAGCTGTTCATGTCTAATGTAGGCTAGATGAATCAGCTAGTTAGATATATCAGCTGTTCATCTCTAATGTAGGCTAGATGAATCAGCTAGTTAGATATATCAGCTGTTCATCTCTAATGTAGGCTAGATGAATCAGGTTGTTAGATATATCAGCTGTTCATCTCTAATGTAGACTAGATGAATCAGCAAGTTAGATATATCAGCTGTTCATCTCTAATGTAGTCTAGCTGAATCAGGTAGTTAGATATATCAGCTGATCATCTCTAATGTAGGCTCGATGAATCAGCTAGTTAGATATATCAGCTGTTCATCTGTAATGTAGGCTAGATTAATCAGCTAGTTAGATATATCAGCTGATCATTGATAATGTAGGCTAGATGAATCAGCTAGTTAGATATATCAGCTGTTCATCTCTAATGTAGACTAGATGAATCAGCTACTTAAATATATCAGCTGATCATCTCTAATGTAGACTACATGAATCAGCTAGTTAGATATATCAGCTGATCATCGATAGTGTAGGCTAGATGAATCAGCTAGTTAGATATATCAGCTTTTAATCTCTAATGTAGACTAGATGAATCAGCTAGTTAGATATATCAGCTGTTCATCTCTAATGTAGGCTAGATGAAACAGCTAGTTAGATATATCAGCTGTTCATCTCTAATGTAGACTAGATCAATCAGCTAGTTAGATATATCAGCTGTTCATGTGTAATGTAGGGTAGATGAATCAGCTAGTTAGATATATCAGCTGTTCATGTGTAATGTAGGCTAGATGAATCAGCTAGTTAGATATAACAGCTGTTCATCTCTAATGTAGGCTAGATGAATCAGCTAGTTAGATATATCAGCTGTTCATGTGTAATGTAGGCTAGATGAATCAGCTAGTTAGATATATCAGCTGTTCATCTCTAATGTAGGCTAGATGAATCAGGTAGTTAGATATATCAGCTGTTCATCTCTAATGTAAGCTAGATGAATCAGCAAGTTAGATATATCAGCTGTTCATCTCTAGTGTAGGCTAGATGAATCAGCTAGTTAGCTATATCAGCTGATCATCTCTAGTGTAGGCTAGATGAATTAGCTAGTTAGCTATATCAGCTGTTCATCTCTAGTGTAGGCTAGATGAATTAGCTAATTAGATATATCAGCTGTTCATCTCTAATGTAGGCTAGATGAATCAGCTAGTTAAATATATCAGCTGTTCATGTGTAATGTAGGCTAGATGAATCAGCTAGTTAGATATATCAGCTGTTCATCTCTAATGTTGGCTAGATGAATCAGCTAGTTAGATATATCAGCTGTTCATCTCTAATGTAGGCTAGATGAATCAGCTAGTTAGATATATCAGCTATTCATCTCTAATGTAGGCTAGATGAATCAGGTAGTTAGATATATCAGCTGTTCATCTCTAATGTAGGCTAAAGAAATCAGCTAGTTAGCCATATCAGCTGTTCATCTCTAGTGTAGGCTAGATGAATCAGCTAGTTAGATATATCAGCTGATCATCTCTAATGTAGGCTAGATGAATAAGGTAGTTAGATATATCAGCTGTTCATCTCTAATGTAGGCTAGCTGAATCAGGTAGTTAGATATATCAGCTGTTCATCTCTAATGTAGACTAGATGAATCAGCTAGTTAGATATATCAGCTGTTCATGTGTAATGTAGGCTAGATGAATCAGCTAGTTAGATATATCAGCTGTTCATGTGTAATGTAGGCTAGATGAATCAGCTAGTTAGATATATCAGCTGTTCATCTCTAATGTAGGCTAGATGAATCAGCTAGTTAGATATATCAGCTGTTCATGTGTAATGTAGGCTAGATGAATCAGCTAGTTAGATATATCAGCTGTTCATCTCTAATGTAGGCTAGATGAATCAGGTAGTTAGATATATCAGCTGTTCATCTCTAATGTAGGCTAGATGAATCAGCAAGTTAGATATATCAGCTGTTCATCTCTAGTGTAGGCTAGATGAATCAGCTAGTTAGCTATATCAGCTGTTCATCTCTAATGTAGGCTAGATGAATCAGCTAGTTAGTTATATCAGCTGTTCATCTCTAATGTAGGCTAGATGAATCAGCTAGTTAGATATATCAGCTGTTCATCTCTAGTGTAGACTTGATGAATCAGCTAGTTAGCTATATCAGCTGTTTGTCTCTAATGTAGGCTAGATGAATCAGCTAGTTAGATATATCAGCTGTTCATCTCTAGTGTAGGCTAGATGAATCTGCTAGTTAGATATATCAGCTGATCATCTCTAAAGTAGGCTAGATGAATCAGCTAGTTAGATATATCAGCTGTTCATCTCTAATGTAGACTAGATGAATCAGCTACTTAAATATATCAGCTGATCATCTCTAATGTAGGCTAGATGAATCAGCTAGTTAGATATATCAGCTGATCATCGATAATGTAGGCTAGCTGAATCAGGTAGTTAGATAAATCAGCTGATCATCTCTAATGTAGGCTCGATGAATCAGCTAGTTAGATATATCAGCTGTTCATGTGTAATGTAGGCTAGATGAATCAGCTAGTTAGATATATCAGCTGTTCATGTCTAATGTAGGCTAGATGAATCAGCTAGTTAGATATATCAGCTGTTCATGTGTAATGTAGGCTAGATGAATCAGCTAGTTAGCTATATCAGCTGTTCATCTCTAATGTAGGCTAGATGAATCAGCTAGTTAGTTATATCAGCTGTTCATCTCTAACGTAGGCTAGATGAATCAGCTAGTTAGATATATCAGCTGTTCATCTCTAGTGTAGACTTGATGAATCAGCTAGTTAGCTATATCAGCTGTTTGTCTCAAATGTAGGCTAGATGAATCAGCTAGTTAGATATATCAGCTGTTCATCTCTAGTGTAGGCTAGATGAATCATGAATCAGGTAGTTAGATATATCAGCTGTTCATCTCTAATGTAGGCTAGATGAATCAGCAAGTTAGATATATCAGCTGTTCATCTCTAGTGTAGGCTAGATGAATCAGCTAGTTAGCTATATCAGCTGTTCATCTCTAATGTAGGCTAGATGAATCAGCTAGTTAGTTATATCAGCTGTTCATCTCTAATGTAGGCTAGATGAATCAGCTAGTTAGATATATCAGCTGTTCATCTCTAGTGTAGACTTGATGAATCAGCTAGTTAGCTATATCAGCTGTTTGTCTCTAATGTAGGCTAGATGAATCAGCTAGTTAGATATATCAGCTGTTCATCTCTAGTGTAGGCTAGATGAATCTGCTAGTTAGATATATCAGCTGATCATCTCTAATGTAGGCTAGATGAATCAGCTAGTTAGATATATCAGCTGTTCATCTCTAATGTAGACTAGATGAATCAGCTACTTAAATATATCAGCTGATCATCTCTAATGTAGGCTAGATGAATCAGCTAGTTAGATATATCAGCTGATCATCGATAATGTAGGCTAGCTGAATCAGGTAGTTAGATAAATCAGCTGATCATCTCTAATGTAGGCTCGATGAATCAGCTAGTTAGATATATCAGCTGTTCATGTGTAATGTAGGCTAGATGAATCAGCTAGTTAGATATATCAGCTGTTCATGTCTAATGTAGGCTAGATGAATCAGCTAGTTAGATATATCAGCTGTTCATGTGTAATGTAGGCTAGATGAATCAGCTAGTTAGCTATATCAGCTGTTCATCTCTAATGTAGGCTAGATGAATCAGCTAGTTAGTTATATCAGCTGTTCATCTCTAACGTAGGCTAGATGAATCAGCTAGTTAGATATATCAGCTGTTCATCTCTAGTGTAGACTTGATGAATCAGCTAGTTAGCTATATCAGCTGTTTGTCTCAAATGTAGGCTAGATGAATCAGCTAGTTAGATATATCAGCTGTTCATCTCTAGTGTAGGCTAGATGAATCTGCTAGTTAGATATATCAGCTGATCATCTCTAATGTAGGCTAGATGAATCAGCTAGTTAGATATATCAGCTGTTCATCTCTAATGTAGACTAGATGAATCAGCTACTTAAATATATCAGCTGATCATCTCTAATGTAGGCTAGATGAATCAGCTAGTTAGATATATCAGCTGATCATCGATAATGTAGGCTAGCTGAATCAGGTAGTTAGATAAATCAGCTGATCATCTCTAATGTAGGCTCGATGAATCAGCTAGTTAGATATATCAGCTGTTCATGTGTAATGTAGGCTAGATGAATCAGCTAGTTAGATATATCAGCTGTTCATGTCTAATGTAGGCTAGATGAATCAGCTAGTTAGATATATCAGCTGTTCATGTGTAATGTAGGCTAGATGAATCAGCTAGTTAGATATATCAGTTGATCATCGATAATGTAGGCTAGATGAATCAGCTAGTTAGATATATCATCTGTTCATCTCTAATGTAGGCTAGATGAATCAGCAAGTTAGATATATCAGCTGTTCATCTCTAGTGTAGGCTAGATGAATCAGCTAGTTAGCTATATCAGCTGTTCATCTCTAATGTAGACTAGATGAATCAGCTACTTAAATATATCAGCTGATCATCTCTAATGTAGGCTAGATGAATCAGCTAGTTAGATATATCAGCTGATCATCGATAATGTAGGCTAGCTGAATCAGGTAGTTAGATATATCAGCTGATCATCTCTAATGTAGGCTCGATGAATCAGCTAGTTAGATATATCAGCTGTTCATCTGTAATGTAGGCTAGATGAATCAGCTAGTTAGATATATCAGCTGATCATCGATAATGTAGGCTAGATGAATCAGCTAGTTAGATATATCAGCTGTTCATCTCTAATGTAGACTAGATGAATCAGCTAGTTAGATATATCAGCTGATCATCTCTAATGTAGGCTTGATGAATCAGGTAGTTAGATATATCAGCTGTTCATCTCTAATGTAGGCTAGATGAATCAGCTAGTTAGATATATCAGCTGTTCATCTCTAATGTAGGCTAGCTGAATCAGGTAGTTAGATATATCAGCTGATCATCTCTAATGTAGGCTCGATGAATCAGCTAGTTAGATATATCAGCTGTTCATCTGTAATGTAGGCTAGATGAATCAGCTAGTTAGTTATATCAGCTGATCATCGATAATGTAGGCTAGATGAATCAGCTAGTTAGATATATCAGCTGTTCATCTCTAATGTAGACTAGATGAATCAGCTACTTAAATATATCAGCTGATCATCTCTAATGTAGGCTAGATGAATCAGCTAGTTAGATATATCAGCTGATCATCGATAATGTAGGCTAGATGAATCAGCTAGTTAGATATATCAGCTGTTCATCTCTAATGTAGACTAGATGAATCAGCTAGTTAGATATATCAGCTGTTCATCTCTAATGTAGGCTAGATGAATCAGCTAGTTAGATATATCAGCTGTTCATCTCTAATGTAGACTAGATGAATCAGATAGTTAGATATATCAGCTGTTCATGTGTAATGTAGGCTAGATGAATCAGCTAGTTAGATATATCAGCTGTTCATGTGTAATGTAGGCTAGATGAATCAGCTAGTTAGATATATCAGCGGTTCATCTCTAATGTAGGCTAGATGAATCAGCTAGTTAGATATATCAGCTGTTCATGTGTAATGTAGGCTAGATGAATCAGGTAGTTAGATATATCAGCTGTTCATCTCTAATGTAGGCTAGATGAATCAGGTATTTAGATATATCAGCTGTTCATCTCTAATGTAGGCTAGATGAATCAGCTAGTTAGATATATCAGCTGTTCATCTCTAATGTAGGCTAGATGAATCAGGTAGTTAGATATATCAGCTGTTCATCTCTAATGTAGGCTAGATGAATCAGCTAGTTAGCCATATCAGCTTTTCATCTCTAGTGTAGGCTAGATGAATCAGCTAGTCAGATATATCAGCTGATCATCTCTAATGTAGGCTAGATGAATCAGGTAGTTAGATATATCAGCTGATCATCTCTAATGTAGGCTCGATGAATCAGGTAGTTAGATATATCAGCTGTTCATTTCTAATGTAGGCTAGATGAATCAGCTAGTTAGATATATCAGCTGATCATCGATAATGTAGGCTAGATGAATCAGCTAGTTAGATATATCAGCTGTTCATCGATAATGTAGGCTAGATGAATCAGCTAGTTAGATATATCAGCTGTTCATCTCTAATGTAGACTAGATGAATCAGCTAGTTAGATATATCAGCTGATCATCTCTAATGTAGGCTAGATGAATCAGGTAGTTAGATATATCAGCTGTTCATCTCTAATGTAGGCAAGATGAATCAGCTAGTTAGATATATCAGCTGTTCATCTCTAATGTAGGCTAGCTGAATCAGGTAGTTAGATATATCAGCTGATCATCGATAATGTAGGCTAGATGAATCAGCTAGTTAGATATATCAGCTGTTCATCTCTAATGTAGACTAGATGAATCAGCTACTTAAATATATCAGCTGATCATCTCTAATGTAGCGTAGATGAATCAGCTAGTTAGATATATCAGCTGTTCATGTGTAATGTAGGCTAGATGAATCAGCTAGTTAGATATATCAGCTGTTCATCTCTAATGTAGGCTAGATGAATCAGCTAGTTAGATATATCAGCTGTTCATGTGTAATGTAGGCTAGATGAATCAGCTAGTTAGATATATCAGCTGTTCATCTCTAATGTAGGCTAGATGAATCAGGTAGTTAGATATATCAGCTGTTCATCTCTAATGTAGGCTAGATGAATCAGCTAGTTAGCCATATCAGCTGTTCATCTCTAGTGTAGGCTAGATGAATAAGCTAGTTAGATATATCAGCTGATCATCTCTAATGTAGGCTAGATGAATCAGGTAGTTAGATATATCAGCTGTTCATCTCTAATGTAGGCTAGATGAATCAGCTAGTTAGATATATCAGCTGATCATCGATAATGTAGGCTAGCTGAATCAGGTAGTTAGATAAATCAGCTGATCATCTCTAATGTAGGCTCGATGAATCAGCTAGTTAGATATATCAGCTGTTCATGTGTAATGTAGGCTAGATGAATCAGCTAGTTAGATATATCAGCTGTTCATGTCTAATGTAGGCTAGATGAATCAGCTAGTTAGATATATCAGCTGTTCATGTGTAATGTAGGCTAGATGAATCAGCTAGTTAGATATATCAGTTGATCATCGATAATGTAGGCTAGATGAATCAGCTAGTTAGATATATCATCTGTTCATCTCTAATGTAGGCTAGATGAATCAGCAAGTTAGATATATCAGCTGTTCATCTCTAGTGTAGGCTAGATGAATCAGCTAGTTAGCTATATCAGCTGTTCATCTCTAATGTAGACTAGATGAATCAGCTACTTAAATATATCAGCTGATCATCTCTAATGTAGGCTAGATGAATCAGCTAGTTAGATATATCAGCTGATCATCGATAATGTAGGCTAGCTGAATCAGGTAGTTAGATATATCAGCTGATCATCTCTAATGTAGGCTCGATGAATCAGCTAGTTAGATATATCAGCTGTTCATCTGTAATGTAGGCTAGATGAATCAGCTAGTTAGATATATCAGCTGATCATCGATAATGTAGGCTAGATGAATCAGCTAGTTAGATATATCAGCTGTTCATCTCTAATGTAGACTAGATGAATCAGCTAGTTAGATATATCAGCTGATCATCTCTAATGTAGGCTTGATGAATCAGGTAGTTAGATATATCAGCTGTTCATCTCTAATGTAGGCTAGATGAATCAGCTAGTTAGATATATCAGCTGTTCATCTCTAATGTAGGCTAGCTGAATCAGGTAGTTAGATATATCAGCTGATCATCTCTAATGTAGGCTAGATGAATCAGCTAGTTAGATATATCAGCTGTTCATCTGTAATGTAGGCTAGATGAATCAGCTAGTTAGTTATATCAGCTGATCATCGATAATGTAGGCTAGATGAATCAGCTAGTTAGATATATCAGCTGTTCATCTCTAATGTAGACTAGATGAATCAGCTACTTAAATATATCAGCTGATCATCTCTAATGTAGGCTAGATGAATCAGCTAGTTAGATATATCAGCTGATCATCGATAATGTAGGCTAGATGAATCAGCTAGTTAGATATATCAGCTGTTCATCTCTAATGTAGACTAGATGAATCAGCTAGTTAGATATATCAGCTGTTCATCTCTAATGTAGGCTAGATGAATCAGCTAGTTAGATATATCAGCTGTTCATCTCTAATGTAGACTAGATGAATCAGCTAGTTAGATATATCAGCTGTTCATGTGTAATGTAGGCTAGATGAATCAGCTAGTTAGATATATCAGCTGTTCATGTGTAATGTAGGCTAGATGAATCAGCTAGTTAGATATATCAGCGGTTCATCTCTAATGTAGGCTAGATGAATCAGCTAGTTAGATATATCAGCTGTTCATGTGTAATGTAGGCTAGATGAATCAGGTAGTTAGATATATCAGCTGTTCATCTCTAATGTAGGCTAGATGAATCAGGTATTTAGATATATCAGCTGTTCATCTCTAATGTAGGCTAGATGAATCAGCTAGTTAGATATATCAGCTGTTCATCTCTAATGTAGGCTAGATGAATCAGGTAGTTAGATATATCAGCTGTTCATCTCTAATGTAGGCTAGATGAATCAGCTAGTTAGCCATATCAGCTTTTCATCTCTAGTGTAGGCTAGATGAATCAGCTAGTCAGATATATCAGCTGATCATCTCTAATGTAGGCTAGATGAATCAGGTAGTTAGATATATCAGCTGATCATGTCTAATGTAGGCTCGATGAATCAGGTAGTTAGATATATCAGCTGTTCATCTCTAATGTAGGCTAGATGAATCAGCTAGTTAGATATATCAGCTGATCATCGATAATGTAGGCTAGATGAATCAGCTAGTTAGATATATCAGCTGTTCATCGATAATGTAGGCTAGATGAATCAGCTAGTTAGATATATCAGCTGTTCATCTCTAATGTAGACTAGATGAATCAGCTAGTTAGATATATCAGCTGATCATCTCTAATGTAGGCTAGATGAATCAGGTAGTTAGATATATCAGCTGTTCATCTCTAATGTAGGCAAGATGACTCAGCTAGTTAGATATATCAGCTGTTCATCTCTAATGTAGGCTAGCTGAATCAGGTAGTTAGATATATCAGCTGATCATCGATAATGTAGGCTAGATGAATCAGCTAGTTAGATATATCAGCTGTTCATCTCTAATGTAGACTAGATGAATCAGCTACTTAAATATATCAGCTGATCATCTCTAATGTAGCGTAGATGAATCAGCTAGTTAGATATATCAGCTGTTCATGTGTAATGTAGGCTAGATGAATCAGCTAGTTAGATATATCAGCTGTTCATCTCTAATGTAGGCTAGATGAATCAGCTAGTTAGATATATCAGCTGTTCATGTGTAATGTAGGCTAGATGAATCAGCTAGTTAGATATATCAGCTGTTCATCTCTAATGTAGGCTAGATGAATCAGGTAGTTAGATATATCAGCTGTTCATCTCTAATGTAGGCTAGATGAATCAGCTAGTTAGATATATCAGCTGTTCATCTCTAATGTAGGCTAGATGAATCAGGTAGTTAGATATATCAGCTGTTCATCTCTAATGTAGGCTAGATGAATCAGCTAGTTAGCCATATCAGCTGTTCATCTCTAGTGTAGGCTAGATGAATAAGCTAGTTAGATATATCAGCTGATCATCTCTAATGTAGGCTAGATGAATCAGGTAGTTAGATATATCAGCTGTTCATCTCTAATGTAGGCTAGATGAATCAGCTAGTTAGATATATCAGCTGTTCATCTCTAATGTAGGCTAGCTGAATCAGGTAGTTAGATATATCAGCTGTTCATCTCTAATGTAGACTAGATGAATCAGCTAGTTAGATATATCAGCTGTTCATGTGTAATGTAGGCTAGATGAATCAGCTAGTTAGATATATCAGCTGTTCATGTGTAATGTAGGCTAGATGAATCAGCTAGTTAGATATATCAGCTGTTCATCTCTAATGTAGGCTAGATGAATCAGGTAGTTAGATATATCAGCTGATCATCTCTAATGTAGGCTCGATGAATCAGCTAGTTAGATATATCAGCTGTTCATCTGTAATGTAGGCTAGATGAATCAGCTAGTTAGATATATCAGCTGATCATCGATAATGTAGGCTAGATGAATCAGCTAGTTAGATATATCAGCTGTTCATCTCTAATGTAGACTAGATGAATCAGCTAGTTAGATATATCAGCTGATCATCTCTAATGTAGGCTTGATGAATCAGGTAGTTAGATATATCAGCTGTTCATCTCTAATGTAGGCTAGATGAATCAGCTAGTTAGATATATCAGCTGTTCATCTCTAATGTAGACTAGATGAATCAGCTAGTTAGATATATCAGCTGTTCATCTCTAATGTAGGCTAGATGAATCAGCTAGTTAGATATATCAGCTGTTCATCTCTAATGTAGACTAGATGAATCAGCTAGTTAGATATATCAGCTGTTCATGTGTAATGTAGGCTAGATGAATCAGCTAGTTAGATATATCAGCTGTTCATGTGTAATGTAGGCTAGATGAATCAGCTAGTTAGATATATCAGCGGTTCATCTCTAATGTAGGCTAGATGAATCAGCTAGTTAGATATATCAGCTGTTCATGTGTAATGTAGGCTAGATGAATCAGGTAGTTAGATATATCAGCTGTTCATCTCTAATGTAGGCTAGATGAATCAGGTATTTAGATATATCAGCTGTTCATCTCTAATGTAGGCTAGATGAATCAGCTAGTTAGATATATCAGCTGTTCATCTCTAATGTAGGCTAGATGAATCAGGTAGTTAGATATATCAGCTGTTCATCTCTAATGTAGGCTAGATGAATCAGCTAGTTAGCCATATCAGCTTTTCATCTCTAGTGTAGGCTAGATGAATCAGCTAGTCAGATATATCAGCTGATCATCTCTAATGTAGGCTAGATGAATCAGGTAGTTAGATATATCAGCTGATCATGTCTAATGTAGGCTCGATGAATCAGGTAGTTAGATATATCAGCTGTTCATCTCTAATGTAGGCTAGATGAATCAGCTAGTTAGATATATCAGCTGATCATCGATAATGTAGGCTAGATGAATCAGCTAGTTAGATATATCAGCTGTTCATCGATAATGTAGGCTAGATGAATCAGCTAGTTAGATATATCAGCTGTTCATCTCTAATGTAGACTAGATGAATCAGCTAGTTAGATATATCAGCTGATCATCTCTAATGTAGGCTAGATGAATCAGGTAGTTAGATATATCAGCTGTTCATCTCTAATGTAGGCAAGATGACTCAGCTAGTTAGATATATCAGCTGTTCATCTCTAATGTAGGCTAGCTGAATCAGGTAGTTAGATATATCAGCTGATCATCGATAATGTAGGCTAGATGAATCAGCTAGTTAGATATATCAGCTGTTCATCTCTAATGTAGACTAGATGAATCAGCTACTTAAATATATCAGCTGATCATCTCTAATGTAGCGTAGATGAATCAGCTAGTTAGATATATCAGCTGTTCATGTGTAATGTAGGCTAGATGAATCAGCTAGTTAGATATATCAGCTGTTCATCTCTAATGTAGGCTAGATGAATCAGCTAGTTAGATATATCAGCTGTTCATGTGTAATGTAGGCTAGATGAATCAGCTAGTTAGATATATCAGCTGTTCATCTCTAATGTAGGCTAGATGAATCAGGTAGTTAGATATATCAGCTGTTCATCTCTAATGTAGGCTAGATGAATCAGCTAGTTAGATATATCAGCTGTTCATCTCTAATGTAGGCTAGATGAATCAGGTAGTTAGATATATCAGCTGTTCATCTCTAATGTAGGCTAGATGAATCAGCTAGTTAGCCATATCAGCTGTTCATCTCTAGTGTAGGCTAGATGAATAAGCTAGTTAGATATATCAGCTGATCATCTCTAATGTAGGCTAGATGAATCAGGTAGTTAGATATATCAGCTGTTCATCTCTAATGTAGGCTAGATGAATCAGCTAGTTAGATATATCAGCTGTTCATCTCTAATGTAGGCTAGCTGAATCAGGTAGTTAGATATATCAGCTGTTCATCTCTAATGTAGACTAGATGAATCAGCTAGTTAGATATATCAGCTGTTCATGTGTAATGTAGGCTAGATGAATCAGCTAGTTAGATATATCAGCTGTTCATGTGTAATGTAGGCTAGATGAATCAGCTAGTTAGATATATCAGCTGTTCATCTCTAATGTAGGCTAGATGAATCAGGTAGTTAGATATATCAGCTGATCATCTCTAATGTAGGCTCGATGAATCAGCTAGTTAGATATATCAGCTGTTCATCTGTAATGTAGGCTAGATGAATCAGCTAGTTAGATATATCAGCTGATCATCGATAATGTAGGCTAGATGAATCAGCTAGTTAGATATATCAGCTGTTCATCTCTAATGTAGACTAGATGAATCAGCTAGTTAGATATATCAGCTGATCATCTCTAATGTAGGCTTGATGAATCAGGTAGTTAGATATATCAGCTGTTCATCTCTAATGTAGGCTAGATGAATCAGCTACTTAGATATATCAGCTGTTCATCTCTAATGTAGGCTAGCTGAATCAGGTAGTTAGATATATCAGCTGATCATCTCTAATGTAGGCTCGATGAATCAGCTAGTTAGATATATCAGCTGTTCATCTGTAATGTAGGCTAGATGAATCAGCTAGTTAGTTATATCAGCTGATCATCGATAATGTAGGCTAGATGAATCAGCTAGTTAGATATATCAGCTGTTCATCTCTAATGTAGACTAGATGAATCAGCTACTTAAATATATCAGCTGATCATCTCTAATGTAGGCTAGATGAATCAGCTAGTTAGATATATCAGCTGATCATCGATAATGTAGGCTAGATGAATCAGCTAGTTAGATATATCAGCTGTTCATCTCTAATGTAGACTAGATGAATCAGCTAGTTAGATATATCAGCTGTTCATCTCTAATGTAGGCTAGATGAATCAGCTAGTTAGATATATCAGCTGTTCATCTCTAATGTAGACTAGATGAATCAGCTAGTTAGATATATCAGCTGTTCATGTGTAATGTAGGCTAGATGAATCAGCTAGTTAGATATATCAGCTGTTCATCTCTAATGTAGGCTAGATGAATCAGGTAGTTAGATATATCAGCTGTTCATCTCTAATGTAGGCTAGATGAATCAGCTAGTTAGCCATATCAGCTGTTCATCTCTAGTGTAGGCTAGATGAATCAGCTAGTCAGATATATCAGCTGATCATCTCTAATGTAGGCTAGATGAATCAGGTAGTTAGATATATCAGCTGATCATCTCTAATGTAGGCTAGAAGAATCAGCTAGTTAGATATATCAGCTGATCATCGATAATGTAGGCTAGATGAATCAGCTAGTTAGATATATCAGCTGTTCATCTCTAATGTAGACTAGATGAATCAGCTAGTTAGATATATCAGCTGATCATCTCTAATGTAGGCTAGATGAATCAGGTAGTAAGATATATCAGCTGTTCATCTCTAATGTAGGCTAGGTGAATCAGCTAGTTAGATATATCAGCTGTTCATCTCTAATGTAGGCTAGCTGAATCAGGTAGTTAGATATATCAGCTGATCATCTCTAATGTAGGCTCGATGAATCAGCTAGTTAGATATATCAGCTTTTCATCTGTAATGTAGGCTAGATGAATCAGCTAGTTAGATATATCAGCTGATCATCGATAATGTAGGCTAGATGAATCAGCTAGTTAGATATATCAGCTGTTCATCTCTAATGTAGACTAGATGAATCAGCTACTTAAATATATCAGCTGATCATCTCTAATGTAGGCTAGATGAATCAGCTAGTTAGATATATCAGCTGTTCATGTGTAATGTAGGCTAGATGAATCAGCTAGTTAGATATATCAGCTGTTCATCTCTAATGTAGACTAGATGAATCAGCTAGTTAGATATATCAGCTGTTCATGTGTAATGTAGGCTAGATGAATCAGCTAGTTAGATATATCAGCTGTTCATGTGTAATGTAGGCTAGATGAATCAGCTAGTTAGATATATCAGCTGTTCATCTCTAATGTAGGCTAGATGAATCAGGTAGTTAGATATATCAGCTGATCATCTCTAATGTAGGCTCGATGAATCAGCTAGTTAGATATATCAGCTGTTCATCTGTAATGTAGGCTAGATGAATCAGCTAGTTAGATATATCAGCTGATCATCGATAATGTAGGCTAGATGAATCAGCTAGTTAGATATATCAGCTGTTCATCTCTAATGTAGACTAGATGAATCAGCTAGTTAGATATATCAGCTGATCATCTCTAATGTAGGCTTGATGAATCAGGTAGTTAGATATATCAGCTGTTCATCTCTAATGTAGGCTAGATGAATCAGCTAGTTAGATATATCAGCTGTTCATCTCTAATGTAGACTAGATGAATCAGCTAGTTAGATATATCAGCTGTTCATCTCTAATGTAGGCTAGATGAATCAGCTAGTTAGATATATCAGCTGTTCATCTCTAATGTAGACTAGATGAATCAGCTAGTTAGATATATCAGCTGTTCATGTGTAATGTAGGCTAGATGAATCAGCTAGTTAGATATATCAGCTGTTCATGTGTAATGTAGGCTAGATGAATCAGCTAGTTAGATATATCAGCGGTTCATCTCTAATGTAGGCTAGATGAATCAGCTAGTTAGATATATCAGCTGTTCATGTGTAATGTAGGCTAGATGAATCAGGTAGTTAGATATATCAGCTGTTCATCTCTAATGTAGGCTAGATGAATCAGGTATTTAGATATATCAGCTGTTCATCTCTAATGTAGGCTAGATGAATCAGCTAGTTAGATATATCAGCTGTTCATCTCTAATGTAGGCTAGATGAATCAGGTAGTTAGATATATCAGCTGTTCATCTCTAATGTAGGCTAGATGAATCAGCTAGTTAGCCATATCAGCTTTTCATCTCTAGTGTAGGCTAGATGAATCAGCTAGTCAGATATATCAGCTGATCATCTCTAATGTAGGCTAGATGAATCAGGTAGTTAGATATATCAGCTGATCATGTCTAATGTAGGCTCGATGAATCAGGTAGTTAGATATATCAGCTGTTCATCTCTAATGTAGGCTAGATGAATCAGCTAGTTAGATATATCAGCTGATCATCGATAATGTAGGCTAGATGAATCAGCTAGTTAGATATATCAGCTGTTCATCGATAATGTAGGCTAGATGAATCAGCTAGTTAGATATATCAGCTGTTCATCTCTAATGTAGACTAGATGAATCAGCTAGTTAGATATATCAGCTGATCATCTCTAATGTAGGCTAGATGAATCAGGTAGTTAGATATATCAGCTGTTCATCTCTAATGTAGGCAAGATGACTCAGCTAGTTAGATATATCAGCTGTTCATCTCTAATGTAGGCTAGCTGAATCAGGTAGTTAGATATATCAGCTGATCATCGATAATGTAGGCTAGATGAATCAGCTAGTTAGATATATCAGCTGTTCATCTCTAATGTAGACTAGATGAATCAGCTACTTAAATATATCAGCTGATCATCTCTAATGTAGCGTAGATGAATCAGCTAGTTAGATATATCAGCTGTTCATGTGTAATGTAGGCTAGATGAATCAGCTAGTTAGATATATCAGCTGTTCATCTCTAATGTAGGCTAGATGAATCAGCTAGTTAGATATATCAGCTGTTCATGTGTAATGTAGGCTAGATGAATCAGCTAGTTAGATATATCAGCTGTTCATCTCTAATGTAGGCTAGATGAATCAGGTAGTTAGATATATCAGCTGTTCATCTCTAATGTAGGCTAGATGAATCAGCTAGTTAGATATATCAGCTGTTCATCTCTAATGTAGGCTAGATGAATCAGGTAGTTAGATATATCAGCTGTTCATCTCTAATGTAGGCTAGATGAATCAGCTAGTTAGCCATATCAGCTGTTCATCTCTAGTGTAGGCTAGATGAATAAGCTAGTTAGATATATCAGCTGATCATCTCTAATGTAGGCTAGATGAATCAGGTAGTTAGATATATCAGCTGTTCATCTCTAATGTAGGCTAGATGAATCAGCTAGTTAGATATATCAGCTGTTCATCTCTAATGTAGGCTAGCTGAATCAGGTAGTTAGATATATCAGCTGTTCATCTCTAATGTAGACTAGATGAATCAGCTAGTTAGATATATCAGCTGTTCATGTGTAATGTAGGCTAGATGAATCAGCTAGTTAGATATATCAGCTGTTCATGTGTAATGTAGGCTAGATGAATCAGCTAGTTAGATATATCAGCTGTTCATCTCTAATGTAGGCTAGATGAATCAGGTAGTTAGATATATCAGCTGATCATCTCTAATGTAGGCTCGATGAATCAGCTAGTTAGATATATCAGCTGTTCATCTGTAATGTAGGCTAGATGAATCAGCTAGTTAGATATATCAGCTGATCATCGATAATGTAGGCTAGATGAATCAGCTAGTTAGATATATCAGCTGTTCATCTCTAATGTAGACTAGATGAATCAGCTAGTTAGATATATCAGCTGATCATCTCTAATGTAGGCTTGATGAATCAGGTAGTTAGATATATCAGCTGTTCATCTCTAATGTAGGCTAGATGAATCAGCTACTTAGATATATCAGCTGTTCATCTCTAATGTAGGCTAGCTGAATCAGGTAGTTAGATATATCAGCTGATCATCTCTAATGTAGGCTCGATGAATCAGCTAGTTAGATATATCAGCTGTTCATCTGTAATGTAGGCTAGATGAATCAGCTAGTTAGTTATATCAGCTGATCATCGATAATGTAGGCTAGATGAATCAGCTAGTTAGATATATCAGCTGTTCATCTCTAATGTAGACTAGATGAATCAGCTACTTAAATATATCAGCTGATCATCTCTAATGTAGGCTAGATGAATCAGCTAGTTAGATATATCAGCTGATCATCGATAATGTAGGCTAGATGAATCAGCTAGTTAGATATATCAGCTGTTCATCTCTAATGTAGACTAGATGAATCAGCTAGTTAGATATATCAGCTGTTCATCTCTAATGTAGGCTAGATGAATCAGCTAGTTAGATATATCAGCTGTTCATCTCTAATGTAGACTAGATGAATCAGCTAGTTAGATATATCAGCTGTTCATGTGTAATGTAGGCTAGATGAATCAGCTAGTTAGATATATCAGCTGTTCATCTCTAATGTAGGCTAGATGAATCAGGTAGTTAGATATATCAGCTGTTCATCTCTAATGTAGGCTAGATGAATCAGCTAGTTAGCCATATCAGCTGTTCATCTCTAGTGTAGGCTAGATGAATCAGCTAGTCAGATATATCAGCTGATCATCTCTAATGTAGGCTAGATGAATCAGGTAGTTAGATATATCAGCTGATCATCTCTAATGTAGGCTAGAAGAATCAGCTAGTTAGATATATCAGCTGATCATCGATAATGTAGGCTAGATGAATCAGCTAGTTAGATATATCAGCTGTTCATCTCTAATGTAGACTAGATGAATCAGCTAGTTAGATATATCAGCTGATCATCTCTAATGTAGGCTAGATGAATCAGGTAGTAAGATATATCAGCTGTTCATCTCTAATGTAGGCTAGGTGAATCAGCTAGTTAGATATATCAGCTGTTCATCTCTAATGTAGGCTAGCTGAATCAGGTAGTTAGATATATCAGCTGATCATCTCTAATGTAGGCTCGATGAATCAGCTAGTTAGATATATCAGCTTTTCATCTGTAATGTAGGCTAGATGAATCAGCTAGTTAGATATATCAGCTGATCATCGATAATGTAGGCTAGATGAATCAGCTAGTTAGATATATCAGCTGTTCATCTCTAATGTAGACTAGATGAATCAGCTACTTAAATATATCAGCTGATCATCTCTAATGTAGGCTAGATGAATCAGCTAGTTAGATATATCAGCTGTTCATGTGTAATGTAGGCTAGATGAATCAGCTAGTTAGATATATCAGCTGTTCATCTCTAATGTAGACTAGATGAATCAGCTAGTTAGATATATCAGCTGTTCATGTGTAATGTAGGCTAGATGAATCAGCTAGTTAGATATATCAGCTGTTCATGTGTAATGTAGGCTAGATGAATCAGCTAGTTAGATATATCAGCTGTTCATCTCTAATGTAGGCTAGATGAATCAGGTAGTTAGATATATCAGCTGATCATCTCTAATGTAGGCTCGATGAATCAGCTAGTTAGATATATCAGCTGTTCATCTGTAATGTAGGCTAGATGAATCAGCTAGTTAGATATATCAGCTGATCATCGATAATGTAGGCTAGATGAATCAGCTAGTTAGATATATCAGCTGTTCATCTCTAATGTAGACTAGATGAATCAGCTAGTTAGATATATCAGCTGATCATCTCTAATGTAGGCTTGATGAATCAGGTAGTTAGATATATCAGCTGTTCATCTCTAATGTAGGCTAGATGAATCAGCTAGTTAGATATATCAGCTGTTCATCTCTAATGTAGACTAGATGAATCAGCTAGTTAGATATATCAGCTGTTCATCTCTAATGTAGGCTAGATGAATCAGCTAGTTAGATATATCAGCTGTTCATCTCTAATGTAGACTAGATGAATCAGCTAGTTAGATATATCAGCTGTTCATGTGTAATGTAGGCTAGATGAATCAGCTAGTTAGATATATCAGCTGTTCATGTGTAATGTAGGCTAGATGAATCAGCTAGTTAGATATATCAGCGGTTCATCTCTAATGTAGGCTAGATGAATCAGCTAGTTAGATATATCAGCTGTTCATGTGTAATGTAGGCTAGATGAATCAGGTAGTTAGATATATCAGCTGTTCATCTCTAATGTAGGCTAGATGAATCAGGTATTTAGATATATCAGCTGTTCATCTCTAATGTAGGCTAGATGAATCAGCTAGTTAGATATATCAGCTGTTCATCTCTAATGTAGGCTAGATGAATCAGGTAGTTAGATATATCAGCTGTTCATCTCTAATGTAGGCTAGATGAATCAGCTAGTTAGCCATATCAGCTTTTCATCTCTAGTGTAGGCTAGATGAATCAGCTAGTCAGATATATCAGCTGATCATCTCTAATGTAGGCTAGATGAATCAGGTAGTTAGATATATCAGCTGATCATGTCTAATGTAGGCTCGATGAATCAGGTAGTTAGATATATCAGCTGTTCATCTCTAATGTAGGCTAGATGAATCAGCTAGTTAGATATATCAGCTGATCATCGATAATGTAGGCTAGATGAATCAGCTAGTTAGATATATCAGCTGTTCATCGATAATGTAGGCTAGATGAATCAGCTAGTTAGATATATCAGCTGTTCATCTCTAATGTAGACTAGATGAATCAGCTAGTTAGATATATCAGCTGATCATCTCTAATGTAGGCTAGATGAATCAGGTAGTTAGATATATCAGCTGTTCATCTCTAATGTAGGCAAGATGACTCAGCTAGTTAGATATATCAGCTGTTCATCTCTAATGTAGGCTAGCTGAATCAGGTAGTTAGATATATCAGCTGATCATCGATAATGTAGGCTAGATGAATCAGCTAGTTAGATATATCAGCTGTTCATCTCTAATGTAGACTAGATGAATCAGCTACTTAAATATATCAGCTGATCATCTCTAATGTAGCGTAGATGAATCAGCTAGTTAGATATATCAGCTGTTCATGTGTAATGTAGGCTAGATGAATCAGCTAGTTAGATATATCAGCTGTTCATCTCTAATGTAGGCTAGATGAATCAGCTAGTTAGATATATCAGCTGTTCATGTGTAATGTAGGCTAGATGAATCAGCTAGTTAGATATATCAGCTGTTCATCTCTAATGTAGGCTAGATGAATCAGGTAGTTAGATATATCAGCTGTTCATCTCTAATGTAGGCTAGATGAATCAGCTAGTTAGATATATCAGCTGTTCATCTCTAATGTAGGCTAGATGAATCAGGTAGTTAGATATATCAGCTGTTCATCTCTAATGTAGGCTAGATGAATCAGCTAGTTAGCCATATCAGCTGTTCATCTCTAGTGTAGGCTAGATGAATAAGCTAGTTAGATATATCAGCTGATCATCTCTAATGTAGGCTAGATGAATCAGGTAGTTAGATATATCAGCTGTTCATCTCTAATGTAGGCTAGATGAATCAGCTAGTTAGATATATCAGCTGTTCATCTCTAATGTAGGCTAGCTGAATCAGGTAGTTAGATATATCAGCTGTTCATCTCTAATGTAGACTAGATGAATCAGCTAGTTAGATATATCAGCTGTTCATGTGTAATGTAGGCTAGATGAATCAGCTAGTTAGATATATCAGCTGTTCATGTGTAATGTAGGCTAGATGAATCAGCTAGTTAGATATATCAGCTGTTCATCTCTAATGTAGGCTAGATGAATCAGGTAGTTAGATATATCAGCTGATCATCTCTAATGTAGGCTCGATGAATCAGCTAGTTAGATATATCAGCTGTTCATCTGTAATGTAGGCTAGATGAATCAGCTAGTTAGATATATCAGCTGATCATCGATAATGTAGGCTAGATGAATCAGCTAGTTAGATATATCAGCTGTTCATCTCTAATGTAGACTAGATGAATCAGCTAGTTAGATATATCAGCTGATCATCTCTAATGTAGGCTTGATGAATCAGGTAGTTAGATATATCAGCTGTTCATCTCTAATGTAGGCTAGATGAATCAGCTACTTAGATATATCAGCTGTTCATCTCTAATGTAGGCTAGCTGAATCAGGTAGTTAGATATATCAGCTGATCATCTCTAATGTAGGCTCGATGAATCAGCTAGTTAGATATATCAGCTGTTCATCTGTAATGTAGGCTAGATGAATCAGCTAGTTAGTTATATCAGCTGATCATCGATAATGTAGGCTAGATGAATCAGCTAGTTAGATATATCAGCTGTTCATCTCTAATGTAGACTAGATGAATCAGCTACTTAAATATATCAGCTGATCATCTCTAATGTAGGCTAGATGAATCAGCTAGTTAGATATATCAGCTGATCATCGATAATGTAGGCTAGATGAATCAGCTAGTTAGATATATCAGCTGTTCATCTCTAATGTAGACTAGATGAATCAGCTAGTTAGATATATCAGCTGTTCATCTCTAATGTAGGCTAGATGAATCAGCTAGTTAGATATATCAGCTGTTCATCTCTAATGTAGACTAGATGAATCAGCTAGTTAGATATATCAGCTGTTCATGTGTAATGTAGGCTAGATGAATCAGCTAGTTAGATATATCAGCTGTTCATCTCTAATGTAGGCTAGATGAATCAGGTAGTTAGATATATCAGCTGTTCATCTCTAATGTAGGCTAGATGAATCAGCTAGTTAGCCATATCAGCTGTTCATCTCTAGTGTAGGCTAGATGAATCAGCTAGTCAGATATATCAGCTGATCATCTCTAATGTAGGCTAGATGAATCAGGTAGTTAGATATATCAGCTGATCATCTCTAATGTAGGCTAGAAGAATCAGCTAGTTAGATATATCAGCTGATCATCGATAATGTAGGCTAGATGAATCAGCTAGTTAGATATATCAGCTGTTCATCTCTAATGTAGACTAGATGAATCAGCTAGTTAGATATATCAGCTGATCATCTCTAATGTAGGCTAGATGAATCAGGTAGTAAGATATATCAGCTGTTCATCTCTAATGTAGGCTAGGTGAATCAGCTAGTTAGATATATCAGCTGTTCATCTCTAATGTAGGCTAGCTGAATCAGGTAGTTAGATATATCAGCTGATCATCTCTAATGTAGGCTCGATGAATCAGCTAGTTAGATATATCAGCTTTTCATCTGTAATGTAGGCTAGATGAATCAGCTAGTTAGATATATCAGCTGATCATCGATAATGTAGGCTAGATGAATCAGCTAGTTAGATATATCAGCTGTTCATCTCTAATGTAGACTAGATGAATCAGCTACTTAAATATATCAGCTGATCATCTCTAATGTAGGCTAGATGAATCAGCTAGTTAGATATATCAGCTGTTCATGTGTAATGTAGGCTAGATGAATCAGCTAGTTAGATATATCAGCTGTTCATCTCTAATGTAGGCTAGATGAATCAGCTAGTTAGATATATCAGCTGTTCATGTGTAATGTAGGCTAGATGAATCAGCTAGTTAGATATATCAGCTGTTCATCTCTAATGTAGGCTAGATGAATCAGGTAGTTAGATATATCAGCTGTTCATCTCTAATGTAGGCTAGATGAATCAGCTAGTTAGATATATCAGCTGTTCATCTCTAATGTAGGCTAGATGAATCAGGTAGTTAGATATATCAGCTGTTCATCTCTAATGTAGGCTAGATGAATCAGCTAGTTAGCCATATCAGCTGTTCATCTCTAGTGTAGGCTAGATGAATCAGCTAGTTAGATATATCAGCTGATCATCTCTAATGTAGGCTAGATGAATCAGGTAGTTAGATATATCAGCTGTTCATCTCTAATGTAGGCTAGATGAATCAGCTAGTTAGATATATCAGCTGTTCATCTCTAATGTAGGCTAGCTGAATGAGGTAGTTAGATATATCAGCTGTTCATCTCTAATGTAGACTAGATGAATCAGCTAGTTAGATATATCAGCTGTTCATGTGTAATGTAGGCTAGATGAATCAGCTAGTTAGATATATCAGCTGTTCATGTGTAATGTAGGCTAGATGAATCAGCTAGTTAGATATATCAGCTGTTCATCTCTAATGTAGGCTAGATGAATCAGCTAGTTAGATATATCAGCTGTTCATCTCTAATGTAGGCTAGATGAATCAGGTAGTTAGATATATCAGCTGTTCATCTCTAATGTAGGCTAGATGAATCTGCAAGTTAGATATATCAGCTGTTCATCTCTAGTGTAGGCTAGATGAATCAGCTAGTTAGCTATGCAGCTGATCATCTCCAGTGTAGGCTAGATAAATTAGCTAGTTAGATATATCAGCTGTTCATCTCTAATGTAGGCTAGATGAATCAGCTAGTTAGTTATATCAGCTGTTCATCTCTAATGTAGGCTAGATGGATCAGCTAGTTAGCTATATCAGCTGTTCATCTCTAATGTAGGCTAGATGAATCAGCTAGTTAGCTATATCAGCTGTTCATCTCTAGTGTAGGCTAGATGAATTAGCTAGTTAGATATATCAGCTGTTCATCTCTAATGTAGGCTAGATGAATCAGCTAGTTAGTTATATCAGCTGTTCATCTCTAATGTAGGCTAGATCAATCAGCTAGTTAGATATATCAGCTGTTCATCTCTAGTGTAGGCTAGATTAATCTGCTAGTTAGATATATCAGCTGATCATCTCTAGTGTAGGCTAGATGAATCTGCTAGTTAGATATATCAGCTGATCATCTCTAATGTAGGCTAGATGAATCAGCTAGTTAGATATATCAGCTGTTCATGTGTAATGTAGGCTAGCAGAATCAGCTAGTTAGATATATCAGCTGTTCATGTGTAATGTAGGCTAGATGAATCAGCTAGTTAGATATATCAGCTGATCATCTCTAATGTAGGCTCGATGAATCAGGTAGTTAGATATATCATCTGTTCATCTCTAATGTAGGCTAGATGAATCAGCAAGTTAGATATATCAGCTGTTCATCTCTAGTGTAGACTAGATGAATCAGCTAGTTACCTATATCAGCTGTTCATCTCTAATGTAGACTAGATGAATCAGCTACTTAAATATATCAGCTGATCATCTCTAATGTAGGCTAGATGAATCAGCTAGTTAGATATATCAGCTGATCATCGATAATGTAGGCTAGCTGAATCAGGTAGTTAGATATATCAGTTGATCATCTCTAATGTAGGCTCGATGAATCAGCTAGTTAGATATATCAGCTGTTCATCTGTAATATAGGCTAGATGAATCAGCTTGTTAAATATATCAGCTGATCATCGATAATGTAGGCTAGATGAATCAGCTAGTTAGATATATCAGCTGTTCATCTCTAATGTAGACTAGATGAATCAGCTAGTTAGATATATCAGCTGATCATCTCTAATGTAGGCTAGATGAATCAGGTAGTTAGATATATCAGCTGTTCATCTCTAATGTAGGCTAGCTGAATCAGGTAGTTAGATATATCAGCTGTTCATCTGTAATGTAAGCTAGATGAATCAGCTAGTTAGATATATCAGCTGTTCATCTCTAATGTAGACTAGATGAATCAGCTAGTTAGATATATCAGCTGATCATCTCTAATGTAGGCTCGATGAATCAGGTAGTAAGATATATCAGCTGTTCATCTCTAATGTAGGCTAGATGAATCAGCTAGTTAGATATATCAGCTGTTCATCTCTAATGTAAGCTAGCTGAATCAGGTAGTTAGATATATCAGCTGATCATCTCTAATGTAGGCTCGATGAATCAGCTAGTTAGATATATCAGCTTTTCATCTGTAATGTAGGCTAGATGAATCAGCTAGTTAGATATATCAGCTGATCATCGATAATGTAGGCTAGATGAATCAGCTAGTTAGATATATCAGCTGTTCATCTCTAATGTAGACTAGATGAATCAGCTACTTAAATATATCAGCTGATCATCTCTAATGTAGGCTAGATGAATCAGCTAGTTAGATATATCAGCTGTTCATGTGTAATGTAGGCTAGATGAATCAGCTAGTTAGATATATCAGCTGTTCATCTCTAATGTAGGCTAGATGAATCAGCTAGTTAGATATATCAGCTGTTCATGTGTAATGTAGGCTAGATGAATCAGCTAGTTAGATATATCAGCTGTTCATCTCTAATGTAGGCTAGATGAATCAGGTAGTTAGATATATCAGCTGTTCATCTCTAATGTAGGCTAGATGAATCAGCTAGTTAGATATATCAGCTGTTCATCTCTAATGTAGGCTAGATGAATCAGGTAGTTAGATATATCAGCTGTTCATCTCTAATGTAGGCTAGATGAATCAGCTAGTTAGCCATATCAGCTGTTCATCTCTAGTGTAGGCTAGATGAATCAGCTAGTTAGATATATCAGCTGATCATCTCTAATGTAGGCTAGAATAATCAGGTAGTTAGATATATCAGCTGTTCATCTCTAATGTAGGCTAGATGAATCAGCTAGTTAGATATATCAGCTGTTCATCTCTAATGTAGGCTAGCTGAATGAGGTAGTTAGATATATCAGCTGTTCATCTCTAATGTAGACTAGATGAATCAGCTAGTTAGATATATCAGCTGTTCATGTGTAATGTAGGCTAGATGAATCAGCTAGTTAGATATATCAGCTGTTCATGTGTAATGTAGGCTAGATGAATCAGCTAGTTAGATATATCAGCTGTTCATCTCTAATGTAGGCTAGATGAATCAGCTAGTTAGATATATCAGCTGTTCATCTCTAATGTAGGCTAGATGAATCAGGTAGTTAGATATATCAGCTGTTCATCTCTAATGTAGGCTAGATGAATCTGCAAGTTAGATATATCAGCTGTTCATCTCTAGTGTAGGCTAGATGAATCAGGTAGTTAGATATATCAGCTGTTCATCTCTAATGTAGGCTAGCTGAATCAGGTAGTTAGATATATCAGCTGTTCATCTGTAATGTAGGCTAGATGAATCAGCTAGTTAGATATATCAGCTGATCATCGATAATGTAGGCTAGATGAATCAGCTAGTTAGATATATCAGCTGATCATCGATAATGTAGGCTAGATGAATCAGCTAGTTAGATATATCAGCTGTTCATCTCTAATGTAGACTAGATGAATCAGCAACTTAAATATATCAGCTGATCATCTCTAATGTAGGCTAGATGAATCAGCTAGTTAGATATATCAGCTGATCATCGATAATGTAGGCTAGATGAATCAGCTAGTTAGATATATCAGCTGTTCAGCTTTAATGTAGACTAGATGAATCAGCTAGTTAGATATATCAGCTGTTCATCTCTAATGTAGGCTAGATGAATCAGCTAGTTAGATATATCAGCTGTTCATGTCTAATGTAGACTAGATGAATCAGCTAGTTAGATATATCAGCTGTTCATGTGTAATGTAGGCTAGATGAATCAGCTAGTTAGATATATCAGCTGTTCATGTGTAATGTAGGCTAGATGAATCAGCTAGTTAGATATATCAGTGGTTCATCTCTAATGTAGGCTAGATGAATCAGCTAGTTAGATATATCAGCTGTTCATCTCTAATGTAGGCTAGATGAATCAGCTAGTTAGATATATCAGCTGTTCATGTGTAATGTAGGCTAGATGAATCAGCTAGTTAGATATATCAGCTGTTCATCTCTAATGTAGGCTAGATGAATCAGCTAGTTAGATATATCAGCTGTTCATGTGTAATGTAGGCTAGATGAATCAGCTAGTTAGATATATCAGCTGTTCATCTCTAATGTAGGCTAGATGAATCAGGTAGTTAGATATATCAGCTGTTCATCTCTAATGTAGGCTAGATGAATCAGCTAGTTAGATATATCAGCTGTTCATCTCTAATGTAGGCTAGATGAATCAGGTAGTTAGATATATCAGCTGTTCATCTCTAATGTAGGCTAGATGAATCAGCTAGTTAGCCATATCAGCTGTTCATCTCTAGTGTAGGCTAGATGAATCAGCTAGTTAGATATATCAGCTGATCATCTCTAATGTAGGCTAGAATAATCAGGTAGTTAGATATATCAGCTGTTCATCTCTAATGTAGGCTAGATGAATCAGCTAGTTAGATATATCAGCTGTTCATCTCTAATGTAGGCTAGCTGAATGAGGTAGTTAGATATATCAGCTGTTCATCTCTAATGTAGACTAGATGAATCAGCTAGTTAGATATATCAGCTGTTCATGTGTAATGTAGGCTAGATGAATCAGCTAGTTAGATATATCAGCTGTTCATGTGTAATGTAGGCTAGATGAATCAGCTAGTTAGATATATCAGCTGTTCATCTCTAATGTAGGCTAGATGAATCAGCTAGTTAGATATATCAGCTGTTCATCTCTAATGTAGGCTAGATGAATCAGGTAGTTAGATATATCAGCTGTTCATCTCTAATGTAGGCTAGATGAATCTGCAAGTTAGATATATCAGCTGTTCATCTCTAGTGTAGGCTAGATGAATCAGGTAGTTAGATATATCAGCTGTTCATCTCTAATGTAGGCTAGCTGAATCAGGTAGTTAGATATATCAGCTGTTCATCTGTAATGTAGGCTAGATGAATCAGCTAGTTAGATATATCAGCTGATCATCGATAATGTAGGCTAGATGAATCAGCTAGTTAGATATATCAGCTGATCATCGATAATGTAGGCTAGATGAATCAGCTAGTTAGATATATCAGCTGTTCATCTCTAATGTAGACTAGATGAATCAGCAACTTAAATATATCAGCTGATCATCTCTAATGTAGGCTAGATGAATCAGCTAGTTAGATATATCAGCTGATCATCGATAATGTAGGCTAGATGAATCAGCTAGTTAGATATATCAGCTGTTCAGCTTTAATGTAGACTAGATGAATCAGCTAGTTAGATATATCAGCTGTTCATCTCTAATGTAGGCTAGATGAATCAGCTAGTTAGATATATCAGCTGTTCATGTCTAATGTAGACTAGATGAATCAGCTAGTTAGATATATCAGCTGTTCATGTGTAATGTAGGCTAGATGAATCAGCTAGTTAGATATATCAGCTGTTCATGTGTAATGTAGGCTAGATGAATCAGCTAGTTAGATATATCAGTGGTTCATCTCTAATGTAGGCTAGATGAATCAGCTAGTTAGATATATCAGCTGTTCATCTCTAATGTAGGCTAGATGAATCAGCTAGTTAGATATATCAGCTGTTCATCGATAATGTAGGCTAGATGAATCAGCTACTTAAATATATCAGCTGATTATCTCTAATGTAGACTAGATGAATCAGCTAGTTAGATATATCAGCTGTTCATCTCTAATGTAGGCTAGATGAATCAGGTAGTTAGATATATCAGCTGATCATCGATAATGTAGACTAGATGAATCAGCTAGTTAGATATATCAGCTGATCATCGATAATGTAGGCTAGCTGAATCAGCTACTTAAATATATCAGCTGATCATCTCTAATGTAGGCTAGATGAATCAGCTAGTTAGATAAATCAGCTGTTCATGTGTAATGTAGGCTAGATGAATCAGCTAGTTAGATATATCAGCTGTTCATCTCTAATGTAGGCTAGATGAATCAGCTAGTTAGATATATCAGCTGTTCATGTGTAATGTAGGCTAGATGAATCAGCTAGTTAGATATATCAGCTGTTCATCTCTAATGTAGGCTAGATGAATCAGGTAGTTAGATATATCAGCTGTTCATCTCTAATGTAGGCTAGATGAATCAGCTAGTTAGATATATCAGCTGTTCATCTCTAGTGTAGGCTAGATGAATCAGCTAGTTAGCTATGTCAGCTGATCATCTCTAGTGTAAGATAGATGAATTAGCTAGTTAGATATATCAGCTGTTCATCTCTAATGTAGGCTAGATGAATCAGCTAGTTAGTTATATCAGCTGTTCATCTCTAATGTAGGCTAGATGGATCAGCTAGTTAGCTATATCAGCTGTTCATCTCTAATGTAGGCTAGATGAATCAGCTAGTTAGCTATATCAGCTGTTCATCTCTAGTGTAGGCTAGATGAATTAGGTAGTTAGATATATCAGCTGTTCATCTCTAATGTAGGCTAGATGAATCAGCTAGTTAGTTATATCAGCTGTTCATCTCTAATGTAGGCTAGATGAATCAGCTAGTTAGATATATCAGCTGTTCATCTCTAGTGTAGGCTAGATGAATCTGCTAGTTAGATATATCAGCTGATCATCTCTAGTGTAGGCTAGATGAATCTGCTAGTTAGATGTATCAGCTGATCATCTCTAATGTAGGCTAGATGAATCAGCTAGTTAGATATATCAGCTGTTCATCTCTAGTGTAGGCTAGATTAATCAGCTAGTTAGATATATCAGCTGATCATCTATAATGTAGGCTCGCTGAATCAGGTAGTTAGATATATCAGCTGATCATCTCTAATGTAGGCTAGATGAATCAACCTAGTTAGATATATCGGCTGTTCCTCTCTAATGTAGGCTAGATGAATCAGGTAGTTAGATATATCAGCTGTTCATCTCTAATGTAGGCTAGATGAATCAGCTAGTTCATCTCTAATGTAGGCTAGCTGAATCAGGTAGTTAGATATATCAGCTGTTCATCTGTAATGTAGGCTAGATGAATCAGCTAGTTAGATATATCAGCTGATCATCGATAATGTAGGCTAGATGAATCAGCTAGTTAGATATATCAGCTGTTCATCTCTAATGTAGACTAGATGAATCAGCTACTTAAATATATCAGCTGATTATCTCTAATGTAGACTAGATGAATCAGCTAGTTAGATATATCAGCTGTTCATCTCTAATGTAGGCTAGATGAATCAGGTAGTTAGATATATCAGCTGATCATCGATAATGTAGACTAGATGAATCAGCTAGTTAGATATATCAGCTGATCATCGATAATGTAGACTAGATGAATCAGCTAGTTAGATATATCAGCTGATCATCTCTAATGTAGACTAGATGAATCAGCTAGTTAGATGTTCATCTCTAATGTAGGCTAGATGAATCAGGTAGTTAGATATATCAGCTGATCATCTCTAATGTAGGCTAGATGAATCAGGTAGTTAGATATATCAGCTGTTCATCTCTAATGTAGGCTAGATGAATCAGCTAGTTAGATATATCAGCTGTTCATCTCTAATGTAGGCTAGCTGAATCAGGTAGTTAGATATATCAGCGGATCATCTCTAATGTAGGCTCGATGAATCAGCTAGTTAGATATATCAGCTGTTCATCTGTAATGTAGGCTAGATGAATCAGCTAGTTAGATATATCAGCTGTTCATCTCTAATGTAGACTAGATGAATCAGCTACTTAAATATATCAGCTGATTATCTCTAATGTAGGCTAGATGAATCAGCTAGTTAGATATATCAGCTGTTCATCTCTAATGTAGGCTAGATGAATCAGGTAGTTAGATATATCAGCTGATCATCGATAATGTAGACTAGATGAATCAGCTAGTTAGATATATCAGCTGAACATCGATAATGTAGACTAGATGAATCAGCTAGTTAGATATATCAGCTGATCATCTCTAATGTAGACTAGATGAATCAGCTAGTTAGATATATCAGCTGTTCATCTTTAATGTAGGCTAGATGAATCAGGTAGTTAGATATATCAGCTGATCATCTCTAATGTAGGCTAGATGAATCAGCTAGTTAGATATATCAGGTGTTCATCTCTAATGTAGGCTAGATGAATCAGCTAGTTAGATATATCAGCTGTTCATCTCTAGTGTAGGCTAGATTAATCAGCTAGTTAGATATATCAGCTGATCATCTATAATGTAGGCTCGCTGAATCAGGTAGTTAGATATATCAGCTGATCATCTTTAATGTAGGCTAGATGAATCAACCTAGTTAGATATATCGGCTGTTCATCTCTAATGTAGGCTAGATGAATCAGGTAGTTAGATATATCAGCTGTTCATCTCTAATGTAGGCTAGATGAATCAGCTAGTTCATCTCTAATGTAGGCTAGCTGAATCAGGTAGTTAGATATATCAGCTGTTCATCTGTAATGTAGGCTAGATGAATCAGCTAGTTAGATATATCAGCTGATCATCGATAATGTAGGCTAGATGAATCAGCTAGTTAGATATATCAGCTGTTCATCTCTAATGTAGACTAGATGAATCAGCTACTTAAATATATCAGCTGATTATCTCAAATGTAGACTAGATGAATCAGCTAGTTAGATATATCAGCTGTTCATCTCTAATGTAGGCTAGATGAATCAGGTAGTTAGATATATCAGCTGATCATCGATAATGTAGACTAGATGAATCAGCTAGTTAGATATATCAGCTGATCATCGATAATGTAGACTAGATGAATCAGCTAGTTAGATATATCAGCTGATCATCTCTAATGTAGACTAGATGAATCAGCTAGTTAGATGTTCATCTCTAATGTAGGCTAGATGAATCAGGTAGTTAGATATATCAGCTGATCATCTCTAATGTAGGCTAGATGAATCAGGTAGTTAGATATATCAGCTGTTCATCTCTAATGTAGGCTAGATGAATCAGCTAGTTAGATATATCAGCTGTTCATCTCTAATGTAGGCTAGCTGAATCAGGTAGTTAGATATATCAGCTGATCATCTCTAATGTAGGCTCGATGAATCAGCTAGTTAGATATATCAGCTGTTCATCTGTAATGTAGGCTAGATGAATCAGCTAGTTAGATATATCAGCTGTTCATCTCTAATGTAGACTAGATGAATCAGCTACTTAAATATATCAGCTGATTATCTCTAATGTAGGCTAGATGAATCAGCTAGTTAGATATATCAGCTGTTCATCTCTAATGTAGGCTAGATGAATCAGGTAGTTAGATATATCAGCTGATCATCGATAATGTAGACTAGATGAATCAGCTAGTTAGATATATCAGCTGAACATCGATAATGTAGACTAGATGAATCAGCTAGTTAGATATATCAGCTGATCATCTCTAATGTAGACTAGATGAATCAGCTAGTTAGATATATCAGCTGTTCATCTTTAATGTAGGCTAGATGAATCAGGTAGTTAGATATATCAGCTGATCATCTCTAATGTAGGCTAGATGAATCAGCTAGTTAGATATATCAGGTGTTCATCTCTAATGTAGGCTAGATGAATCAGCTAGTTAGATATATCAGCTGTTCATCTCTAGTGTAGGCTAGATTAATCAGCTAGTTAGATATATCAGCTGATCATCTATAATGTAGGCTCGCTGAATCAGGTAGTTAGATATATCAGCTGATCATCTTTAATGTAGGCTAGATGAATCAACCTAGTTAGATATATCGGCTGTTCATCTCTAATGTAGGCTAGATGAATCAGGTAGTTAGATATATCAGCTGTTCATCTCTAATGTAGGCTAGATGAATCAGCTAGTTCATCTCTAATGTAGGCTAGCTGAATCAGGTAGTTAGATATATCAGCTGTTCATCTGTAATGTAGGCTAGATGAATCAGCTAGTTAGATATATCAGCTGATCATCGATAATGTAGGCTAGATGAATCAGCTAGTTAGATATATCAGCTGTTCATCTCTAATGTAGACTAGATGAATCAGCTACTTAAATATATCAGCTGATTATCTCTAATGTAGACTAGATGAATCAGCTAGTTAGATATATCAGCTGTTCATCTCTAATGTAGGCTAGATGAATCAGGTAGTTAGATATATCAGCTGATCATCGATAATGTAGACTAGATGAATCAGCTAGTTAGATATATCAGCTGATCATCGATAATGTAGACTAGATGAATCAGCTAGTTAGATATATCAGCTGATCATCTCTAATGTAGACTAGATGAATCAGCTAGTTAGATGTTCATCTCTAATGTAGGCTAGATGAATCAGGTAGTTAGATATATCAGCTGATCATCTCTAATGTAGGCTAGATGAATCAGGTAGTTAGATATATCAGCTGTTCATCTCTAATGTAGGCTAGATGAATCAGCTAGTTAGATATATCAGCTGTTCTTCTCTAATGTAGGCTAGCTGAATCAGGTAGTTAGATATATCACCTGATCATCTCTAATGTAGGCTCGATGAATCAGCTAGTTAGATATATCAGCTGTTCATCTGTAATGTAGGCTAGATGAATCAGCTAGTTAGATATATCAGCTGTTCATCTCTAATGTAGACTAGATGAATCAGCTACTTAAATATATCAGCTGATTATCTCTAATGTAGGCTAGATGAATCAGCTAGTTAGATATATCAGCTGTTCATCTCTAATGTAGACTAGATGAATCAGGTAGTTAGATATATCAGCTGATCATCGATAATGTAGACTAGATGAATCAGCTAGTTAGATATATCAGCTGAACATCGATAATGTAGACTAGATGAATCAGCTAGTTAGATATATCAGCTGATCATCTCTAATGTAGACTAGATGAATCAGCTAGTTAGATATATCAGCTGTTCATCTTTAATGTAGGCTAGATGAATCAGGTAGTTAGATATATCAGCTGATCATCTCTAATGTAGGCTAGATGAATCAGCTAGTTAGATATATCAGGTGTTCATCTCTAATGTAGACTAGATGAATCAGCTAGTTAACAAGGCTTTGCTGTCAAAACAACCTATTCTTTACTTGATTTGAATTGTTCTGCTACTTATAAACAGTGGACGGCAGTTGGCCCCTTCCCTGTCCCTGTCCTTGAGACAACACATGCCGGTAACCTCCTACTGGTGCTATTCATTTGAAACGCACCGCTCGTCACCGGTGGGTAGCTTGATCATGCAACGAGGATGAGCTCTGCAACACTTCCACACTCGCGGTGGCATAAGAGAGGGGCTTGGGGACTTTTTTCAAGATTTAAGATTCAGGAGTTGATGAGAATTCATCTACAGTTAAGGTCGGAAGTTTACATACACCTTTGCCAAATACATTTAAACTCAGTTTTTCACAAATCCTGACACTTAATACTAGTAAAAATTCCCTGTCTTAGGTCAGTTAGGATCACCACTTCATTTTAAGAATGTGAAATGTCAGAATAATAGTAGAGAGAATAATTTATTTCAGCTTTTATTTCTTGCATCCAATCATTCCCAGTTGGTCAGACGTTCACATACACTCAATTAGTATTTGGTAGCATTGCCTTTAAATTGTTTAACTTGAGTCAAATGTTTCAGGTAGCCGTCCACAAGCTTCCCACAATAACTTGGGTGAATTTTGGCCCATTCCTCCTGACAGAGCTGGTCTACCTGAGTCATGTTTGTAGGCCCCCTTGCTCGCACATGCTTTTTCAGTTCTGCCCACACATTTTCCATGGGATTGAGGTCAGGCCTTTGTGATGGCCTTTCCAATACCTTGACTTTGTTGTCCTTAAGCCATTTTGCCACAACTTTGGAAGTACGCTTGGGGTCATTGTCCATTTGGAAGACCCATTTGCAACCAAGCTTTAACTTCCTGACTGATGTCTTGAGATGTTACTTCAATATATCCACATAATTTTCCTGCCTCATGATGCCATCGATTTTGTGAATTGCACCAGTCCTGCAGCAAAGCACCCCCAAAACATGATGCTGCTACCCCCTTGCTTCACGGTTGGGATGGTGTTCTTCAGCTTGCAAGCTTCTCCCTTTTTCCTCCAAACATAATGATGGTCATTATGGCCAAACATTTCTATTTTTGTTTCATCAGACCAGAGGACATTTCTCCAAAAGGTACGATCTTTGTCCCATGTGCAGTTGCAAACCGTAGTCGGGCTTTTTTATGGCGGTTTTGGAGCAGTGGCTTCTTCCTTGCTGAGCTGCCTTTCAAGTAATGTTGATATAGGACTCATTTTATTGTGGATATAGATACTTTTGTACCTGTTTCCTCCAGCATCTTCACAAGGTCCTTTGCTTTTGTTCTGGGATTGATTTGCACTTTTCGCACCAAAGTACGTTCATCTCTAGGAGACAGAATTGAGCGGTATGATGGCTGCGTGGTCCCATGGTGTTTATACTTACACACTATTGTTTGTACAGATGTACGTGGTACCTTCAGGCATTTGGAAATTGCTCCCAAGGATGAACCAGAATTGTGGAGGTTTACACATTTTTTCTGAGGTCTTGGCTGATTACTTTAGATTTTCCCATGATGTCACGCAAAGAGGCACTGAGTTTGAAGGTAGGCCTTGAAATACATCCACAGGTACACCTCCAATTGAATCAAATTATGTCAATTAGCCTATCAGAAGCTTCTAAAGCCATGATGTCATTTTCTGGAATTTTCCAAGCTGTTTTAAGGGACAGTCAACTTAGTGTATGTAAACTCCTGACTCACTGGAATTGTGATACAGTGAATTCTAAGTGAAATAATCTGTCTGTAAACAATTGTTGGAATAATTACTTGTGTTTTGCACAAAGTAGATGTCCTAACCGACTTGCCAAAACTATATTTTATTAATAAGAAATTTGTGGAGTTGTTGAAAAATGAGTTTTAATGACTCCAACCTAAGTGTATGTAAACTTCTGACTTCAACTGTAGCTTGATAGGCAATACGTTGAAATTAAAGTAACAAGGGAGAATAGAGACTGAAAATAAATTAAAAAGTCATTAGTAAAAAAAAAATGCCACCAATCAAAAAGTCACCCTTCGGGCTCTAAAGTCCCAAATACACCAGACTAACTAACAGCTAGGTAAAGTCCAAAATACACCAGATTAACTAACAGCTAGGTAAAGTCCCAAATACACTAGACTAACTAACAGCTAGGTAAAGTTCCAAATACACCAGACTAACTAACAGCTAGGTAAAGTCCCAAATACACCCGACTAACTAACAGCTAGGTAAAGTCCCAAATACACCAGATTAACTAATAGCTAGGTAAAGTCCCAAATACACCAGATTAACTAACAGCTAGGTAAAGTCCCAAATACACCAGACTAACTAACAGCTAGGTAAAGTCCCAAATACACCAGACTAACTAACAGCTAGGTAAAGTCCAAAATACACCAGATTAACTAACAGCTAGGTAAAGTCCCAAATACACTAGACTAACTAACAGCTAGGTAAAGTCCCAAATACACCAGACTAACTAACAGCTAGGTAAAGTCCAAAATACACCAGATTAACTAACAGCTAGGTAAAGTCCCAAATACACTAGACTAACTAACAGCTAGGTAAAGTCCCAAATACACCAGACTAACTAACAGCTAGGTAAAGTTCCAAATACACCAGACTAACTAACAGCTAGGTAAAGTCCCAAATACACCCGACTAACTAACAGCTAGGTAAAGTCCCAAATACACCAGATTAACTAATAGCTAGGTAAAGTCCCAAGTACACCAGATTAACTAACAGCTAGGTAAAGCCCCAAATACACCAGATTAACTAACAGCTAGGTAAAGTCCCAAGTACACCAGATTAACTAACAGCTAGGTAAAGTCCCAAATACACCAGATTAACTAACAACTAGGTAAAGTCCCAAATACACCAGATTAACTAACAGCTAAGTGATGTCCTGAATACACCAGACTAACTAACAGCTAGGTAAATCACCAAATACACAAGACTAACTAACAGCTAGGTAAAGTCCCAAATACACCAGACTAACTAACAGCTAAGTAATGTCCTGAATACACCAGACTAACTAACAGCTAGGTAAATCACCAAATACACAAGACTAACTAACAGCTAGGTAAATCACCAAATACACCAGACTAACTAACAGCTAGGTAAATCACCAAATACACCAGACTAACTAACAGCTAAGTAATGTCCTGAATATACCAGACTAACTAACAGCTATGGAAAGTCCCAAATACACCAGATTAACTAACAGCTAGGTAAAGTCCCAAATACACTAGACTAACTAACAACTAGGTAAAGTCCCAAATACACCAGACTAACTAACAGCTAGGTAAAGTCCCAAATACACCAGATTAACTAACAGCTAAGTGATGTCCTGAATACACCAGACTAACTAACAGCTAGGTAAATCACCAAATACACAAGACTAAATAACAGCTAGGTAAAGTCCCAAATACACCAGATTAACTAACAGCTAGGTAAAGCCCCAAATACACCAGATTAACTAACAGCTAGGTAAAGTCCCAAGTACACCAGATTAACTAACAGCTAGGTAAAGTCCCAAATACACCAGATTAACTAACAACTAGGTAAAGTCCCAAATACACCAGATTAACTAACAGCTAAGTGATGTCCTGAATACACCAGACTAACTAACAGCTAGGTAAATCACCAAATACACAAGACTAACTAACAGCTAGGTAAAGTCCCAAATACACCAGACTAACTAACAGCTAAGTGATGTCCTGAATACACCAGACTAACTAACAGCTAGGTAAATCACCAAATACACAAGACTAACTAACAGCTAGGTAAATCACCAAATACACCAGACTAACTAACAGCTAGGTAAATCACCAAATACACCAGACTAACTAACAGCTAAGTAATGTC